>NC_132938.1:26809469-27112500 GCF_034638445.1 Ciconia boyciana
TCAAAGCACTGAGCCAAACCCTGTGGCACATCCCTTCCTGAGCGCAGGGAGCTGGCCTCCAGCCTCACATGCGCCATGAATTAGTTATTAGCAAACAAAATAATAGCTATGATCTTAGAGGTCTTTTCCAACCTTAATGATTCCATCTATGCTTCTATTGCTGCCTTTCTGGTTATGAAGAAGTGAATGAGCGACACGCCTGTCTCAGGTCTTTTGCAACCACCCTACATAGGGCTGGCTGGGGGGATTTCTGTCATTACTCCTCTCACCTTGGGCAGCCCTCGGTATGATTCATGCAGGGGTGGAGTAGAAGGGCACAGGCTGTGTGTGGTGGTGGTTGTTTCTGTCTCTGGAAAAGAGGAAGGAAACGACGACCAATGCCTCTGCACGGTGTGAGGTACTCGCTCGCCTGCGTCTGCAGCGTTTCCAAGAAGCCTCTGGTGAGTGCCGGCTCCCACGGGCGCCCCAGCAGCTCCTGGCCGTGCCTCGGAGGACACGAGCCGACCCTGGGTGGCTCTCGCTCCAAGACCCGGGCGTCTCCCCCCACCCCCGGGCTGCCTTCCCAAAATGCTCCATCGCTGTTCAGGTACCACAAAAGGGTGAGATTTTCGAAAGAGCAGGCTTTGCTTTGAAAATCAAGATGCCTTGCAAATGCCGACTGCCCCGGAGGTGACTGTGTCTGCTAGCCACAGGCAGGGCCATGGTGGCCGAAGGTGGGCGGCCAGCCCCAGGGTGCGAGGGGAGAGGCCCAAGACTAATACTCCTCAACCTGGTAGAAAATTAATTATGTAGAAGCAACTGGAGGGAGACTTATGTGTCTTATATGCCAAATCTCTTGTAACACATAAGCAACTGCTGAATTTTCTCTTTCTCAGAAAACTCTGTTTTTTTAATATATAAAATGCTAAGTGACTTTCTGGCTGTTACCTTGACTAAATGCTTGCATTTATCTGCCACCGTGACACCAGATCTGCTGCTTAAAAGCCAGTGTCAGCCCCATCCGGCTGTGAACGACGCAGTGTTCAACACAGCACGCACCCGAATAAGGGTTAAAGGTCACAGGATTTCATAAGAGACTGGTTTAGGACTTCTAATGGATCTTGGGCATTAAAATATATACATATATTTTAAATTATTATGTACTATGTGGAATTTGTGCTGGTATCTGCTCTGTCATAGAATTATTGACCAACTAAATCAGAGCTGCAGCCTTGGCTCACGATTAGGGCATTGGCTTAGACAACGAACGTTGCTGTTTAATCCCTCTCCCATCACGCAGAGCTTGGCCAAAACCAGGTCAGGTCAATGGGGAGCTTTGAAATTTAACCAGGCTCTGGACCAGGCCTGTGTAAGCCTGCACAGGTAACTTTTAGATACACAACTCCAAACTGACTGCTGGTGTAACCGACCTGTTCAGGATCAGCTTGACCCAAATTGATGCACCTTGCCTGAGCCTGCTCTCCGTGGCTGGCTGGTGAACAGCGGGAGGATGAACTGCCGACATGAAACGCTACTGCACAAACACCCCAGCCGTCCCCGGCCCCGTTGCCGCAGCTGTGACACCGGGCGAGCCACGGCTCCGCCTGCCCCCCACGTGAAATGGGGAGATGGCAGTGACCTCTTTTTAAACTACTGTCGGATCGGTCATGAAAGATCTTGGTGCTTGCTGGTGGGTACTTTTGAGTTTGCCAGGTCCTAGCTCCCCTTCTGAGAAATGTTTCTGCTGATGGGTTTGACCTGCAGAATTTGCTCTGAATGGATTTGTAACACAACTTCATGGGATTAGGGCTTTCTAGCGTTTCAATTCACTGAAGGCATAGGGAGTAGGTAAGCATAAGGGACAGAAAGAGAAGGGGCAATATATAAGGATGCATTAATTACTGTACTATTTTAACAGATCGTAATCACGACTATCAACATAATGCACTTTTTAATTGTACAAAACATGGGTATAGGCTGAGCTAACATCTCCTCCATCAGTGACATGTTTAGAAATTGAATTCTCCCTGAGGGAGTTATGCTGAGTGCTGGGAGGATAAAGCAGAGGGGAGGTCCCTCCATACTTACCCCTACCCACTCTTTCTGGAGCATGTTCTTGCCTTCCCTGTAGTGACTGGACTCTGGGCTGGACTGATCTCAATGTGTGCAATAGGGACATTCTTACAGTAAGGATTTAGTGCCCAATTGACAGGTCTCACTGAAATGTCATCACCTTGAAAGCATTCCTGTTTCCTTTACGGGTGAACAGAAGAGACTGAACACAACCTGAGCAAGAATTTATGTTTAGCACGACCAAGGAGAGTAGCCGCGAGGTGAGCAACTATGGTCTTTTCACCCTTAGAATTTCACCCTTCCATGAAAAATACTGGGGAGAAATTATCAATGCTCCCCAAATTGTTCCTTTGTGATGGGAAAGATCTTTTTTCTGCAGTGGGAACTGTCAGGGGTACCCATACGGAGTCTCAGGCTCCCGATGCAGTACGAGACATAACTCAAGGAGATTAACTCAAGGAGAGGAGCTTCTGACTCTGCTCCACATCTTCCACAACTTTCCACCTGGCTGTCAAGAAAACTGATGAGCTGCCCTTGCTCTGGAGCATCCTCAAGATTTTGGGTCTCTAATGTGCAAGGCCATAGCTTTGCTGTTTTTCCCTGACTATCCAGAGGCATTTAAAGAAAATGAGGCATCTTTACTAAGAAATTCCCCTCCTGCTTTCATAGCTGACACATGCTTATGATTTCCACTGCTGAGATGGCACGATTTAACTTCTAATTTACAGATGAAAGAAATCCTATGAGCCTTGCCTAGCAAAAAGAAGATTAGTTGGGAAGTTGCTTTCCCCCCCTGAGAATAGCTAGTTCTGGTGGACTTGATCTTTGCAATAGGTGTCAGCCAACGCTGGTGGAGTTAACTCTCTGTGAAACTGCACAGCAGAGACTGGAGGGATATCACTGCGTTGCGTATTAAATACATGAGTGATACGGCTTTAAGCAGAGACTACAAATAGCATATGAAAACAGAGATGGGTTCTGGAAAGATCTAAGGCAGAAGGGGCTGGTTAACTGGGTGCCTGAAAAGAGACTGACTTCTGATGGGATCTGGGACAAATGACTCAGGGATGCTATGGAACTATGCAGAATTAACAGGGCATTCACCGAGCAGAGGAGCTTAGATGTCTGCAGGGTAGTGCTCTGACATTGTGCATATAACAGAAGAACCAAAACAGTGGGAAAACTGAAACCTGAGACAGGGTGGCTTGAAAAAAACCCACCTTTAACTCCACAAAATCAGTTTGCCGAGCTATGTGTGCTGTGACAAACAAGAGAACCTACGAGTGTGCCAGGCATGAGGAGTGAGATGCAGAAGCAGCAGCGGACCACATCATGTCACAGGAGTCTGCAAGCACTGGGGGAAGACTCCCAGGGCAGGAAGAGAACACAAAAGCCTGGGAGCTCAGAGGTGCTCTTCACAAGAGCAATGGACAGAGCTACAGCAGGAGATGGGCAGAGTCAGCATGAATGTGAATGGAAATTACATTCATTTCTGTACAGGGCAGGGGTATGTAAACAACTGCGGTGCTAAAGATAATTATGTAACACTTACTTAAAAAAATCCCTGGGCTGTGGAAAAAAAGCTGTGCCAGGGTCTCTGAGGACTTGCAGGTATACGAAAAGACAGGGAAATAAAAGCTTTGATTGAACCTGGGCCTCCCAAAGCTGCTACCGCTTTGTGAAGGTGATGTTGTGCTTCTCTGGTGGGAAACACGGACAACAGGGACTCTGAAGCGTGGCCCCATGCTGGTGTTGCCCTGGCAGGTACATATTACAGAGAAAGGAGCCACGCTGTCTCTGAAGCCCAAAGGGAAGGAGGTGATGAATCAGCCATTTTGCTGAAAAGGTCTTCGAGAGGCAGCAGCCTGAGAAGGCTGAGCCACAACCAAAATAAAAGAGAGGAGGCATGTAGATATCTGGGGTGACAGCGGTGGGTCCACAAGGCCACGCGGACATCCCAGGGGCTGTGGCAGGACCATGTCTGACAACAAGGCTGAGTCTAACTCCTACCATTCCCTGGCTTGGCTAGGATGGGGATGAGAGACATAGGAGACTGGCCTCTGAGGGCCATCCGTAGCCCACGTGGGCAGCAGCATGCAGAGGTGCCTAAGCTAAAGCCACTAGTCCCCAGAGTGGGAAGTGTGTGCCTGCCTTGATGTGGCACTAAGAGACAGTTTCACCACAACACCAGGTCCCACTTTGACCTGGGTTTAACAGGATGCCGTGGGCTTCAGGACTGGGCTGCAAGACACTGGGAGTGGTTGGAGCACCAGAATTTGCAAGAGAAGCTTGCCAGGATAATACAGGAATTGGGAACAAGAGATGCAAACAAAAATTAAAGTAAAATAATGACAAGTTCATTGTGTGCCTCCAGTGCGTGTACAGCTTTACATGACAGCAAGCAGCTGTGAGGGACTTTGCATCCCTGCAAGCATCTTGTGATTTGGTGCTCCCAGGGGGATGTGAGTGAAGGAGCCACATCTGGAGCAGGCAGTGACCGTGGTGGAGCGAGGTCTGCTCCTCCTTGATCTCACAAATATTGCGCAGGACAGAGGGCAAACAGAAGACAGAATCAGAGTCAAGAAGGGCAGGTTTGTGTCTACCTTGACTCAAGTCTGCAAAAGTAGGTTTTCTGTCGGTACTTCTTATGGACACTCCCTGGCCATATAGAAGTAATTGAAGGGATCTGGTAATGGCTTCAAAACATCAACTAGGTAGGTAGGACTGCCACTTATGGAGGGTGGTACAGGGACTCAATTTTTCTCCGTGAACTGAGGATCAGGGGTTGAGGCCGGGGCCAAGGCCAGGTCCAGACCAGTTTAAACTCATCAAAGAGGCAGGAGATGTGGGAAGTACAGTTGTCATGTGCCTCATGAGACCAACTGGAGGTGTAAATCATCCATGGTATTTGACAATGCAGTCATATTTCTGCTTCCTTATGAGGAACTGAGCTTGGCCAAGGGAGCCAGCCTGTAGGAGCATGCTTCCTGTTGACCATGCCAAGTGCTTGGGGAGCAAAACTCCCTTGTGAATTCTTCTGCATCCATCTTCTGAAGGTTGTTTGGGACAAGACCTGCAGGAACGGAAATGTGACCTCCTGATGTGGTGACCGCATTCTCAGGTTTGAACCCATTTGCAACACAGTGAAGGAATTAGGGGCTGCCAGCTGCCAGATGTCAAAAGAGCGATGTGTCTCTCTTGTTGCTCCCTATCTGTCCAGTTCAGCACAGCAGATTCCCACCTTTTTCAGTCCAGAGGCCTCCACTGTTGATCTTCCCACATGTACAGTACAACCCTTGCAAAACCATTTTCTTTTCACAGGCTGAGTGCATACGTGTAACAGGTCATTGAGAAGCGCGTCTGCATCTTGTGCCTGCTCCCAGCGTGGTCCTCGGTCAATGAGAAAGCTCTCTCTCGATGTAGCAAATGTTGATCAAGCTGCAAAACCCCTTGAATGACTGTGACAGAGATGCTGCTTGGACATAGCAAGGCAAATTCCCTAAGACAACTATAAAACCAAACATTTCTACAGTGCAAAGGGGGTTGGGGTCACAGAATGAAAAATGTTGGCAAGCCGAGGGATGGAGATGATGCAGTCTGCAAGAGCTGGCACCAGCTGGATTTTGTGATCACTGCTCCATGCTCTTTGAGGGTAAGCGCAAACGCTGCCAGGGCTGCAATGAGAATTCAGTCACATACCTGTGCTTCAGTTAGCTCAAGTCTGAGTCAATCACTGAATGATCCAACAATGCACAGATTTAGCATTAATGGTCACAAAATTAAGCCCATGGTAAATGGCACAAACAGGAATAATCTTTTTTCTTTCTTTCTCTGAAGTGTTCAGAGTCCATTTGTTTAGCAAACTATTTTTACAGGACCACAAACCTGTCCTGAGTTTCAAATTCACGGAGAGCTTGCACTTCTTGCAAGGAATAATTTACAGTTTTGAGGCCTATATGGGGTAGTCAAGGGGAACTTAGTTCAAACGTGTAAAATATAGCTTACTGGGATGGTTTGCACACCTGCAGATGGGAACATCTGAAGAGCAGTTTAGGTTCAGAGCTGTGCTAGACCACTTGATCTAAAAGGAGTGAAGAGCCGTAACAGCAGCAGTGGTGAAGGCTCTAACAATGAGAGGAACGTAAGGATGTGGTTTGCTCTCAAGAAGGTCTTGAAAGAAGGTAGGAGGGGGAAGGAGGAGAGAGGTGGGCTGCTGTAAGCAGAATGGTAGGAGCTAAAGCGTAGTGAAAGGAAATAGCTGAGGCTGTAAAAAGTGAAAAAGGTTACTGAGAACTGAAGAAATCGGAGAAGAGACAATGTGGCTGAAGAGAGATGTTTCTCAGCTCTGCACTCCTGTTTTCAAAAGCTGTTCACTTGGTTTGGTTTGCAGCACAAGAGGGTATTTGGACAATTTACTCTGATTCTCCTGGCGGCAGAAGAGCAACAAATGTGGCATCCCAAACTAGGAATTCATTGATCAAAGGGCAACATAAAGAATGACCTGAATTTGCTGGTCAAATTGAAGGGCTCTCCTGCGAGGTCAGCCTCTGCCACGCAGGAAAGCGTGGAAGGGTGGCTAAGGCCACCCCCAACCCAGCGCTCTCGGGCAGAGTTAGAGGCAAAGCCTAATACACTCCCTTAAAAAAGCAAATTCGCTTTGTACCTGCACTTCAGCAGGCTGTGACACTCGTGTGTGGCTCCACACTTGCCTCCCCAGCGCCTGCTCCTCTCCCAGACCTTGGCTGGAGCTCAGGGCTCAGGTGACTGCATGTCCCGGGCTCAGGTGACTGCAGCACAGGGGACAGGAAGGCTGTCCCTCGGCCAGCGCAGCTCTGCCCAGGGCCAGGAGCTTGGTCCTGCACCCATGGGAAGACATCTGAGCTCAGGAGCGAGTGGGGTGGCTATTTTGGAGGTGCTGGGGCCAGGGGGACCATGGAAAGAGGACAGAGCATCTGTGAATGCCCTGGGGTGCAGGGAGGCACCAGATCTGTGACACTCAGTGACACCAAGTGGTAGCAGCCAGGGTGCAATAGTGTTTGTTGCTCTGAAACTGATATTTTCCTTGTTGCTCAGTGCCTGCATACTTCTACAAACATCATGAAACTTGTAGGGAAACCCAAAGCTTGGTGACCTTGGGTTGCTAAAGAAAAGGTTTCCAAGATACGGCCTCACCCTATACAACTTTTGCATCTGACTTAGGAGCTTTTCACTCTGCTGGGACTCAAGATGTGGCACTGATCCTGCCTGGGTTTGCTGCAGACCGCCGGGGAGCAGCCTGCCAAGCATGCAGCAGTTCGCACCAACAGTCTCGTTTGCCAGCCGACTGATCAGGGTAAAAAAATCACCTTGCACCTAAGATGAAGTGACACAGGAAGCCTTCAGAGCTGTGGGACTGGTGCTCTGCTGCGAAGTCCTGCAGATGCTTGAGAGACCAGGTGGCTTGTGATGATGCATGCTCCTCTTGGGATATGAGCTCTACATACCGGTGGGTTTTGTCAGGGTTTGCTTCTGGAACAACGTAACTACTCTGAGCGTAGCTTAGAGCAGAGCTGCTGGCCCAACAGCTGGTATTTCAAAGTGTTTCAGATCCACGTGCCCATCTGCATGGCGCTTCAGAAGAATTGTCAGGAAAGGAGCATTCACAGAATTGAACAGAGATGAAAGATTAGTAATCAGCAAGCTGTAGGTAATGCGGTTGTGGGCTGTATTCTTCTCTCCTCGCCTTGCAAGAGCTTGCTCACAGGCTCCATCGGTGCCAGCCGTTTGCAGATGTGCAATGGTGTGGGCAGGAGTCTGCTTCTGCCTCCCGCCCGCTCTCCCAAAAAACAAGCCTGGAAGGGTAGCGGAGATAAATAGGTACTTCTGACATACAATTCGTTTTGTCTGTTCCAGACATTGGTAAGGTGAACCGTGCCCCAGAAAAGCATGTTTCTCTCTCTCAGCTGTAAAAGGAGTCTAGACAACTCACTCTGCCATAGGTGTCTATGCGGTGACATCTGAAGGTGCAGGGACTCATTCCGCCCTTGCCTACAGACACGGTGCACAGACCACAGTTAGCACAGCTCCTGGGACCCTTCTGTGCCCTTTCTGATACTGGTCTGGTGAGTCCTGCCGCAGCTATCACCACTGTGGTGCCCGTACGTCGCAGCAGAATGGGTGAAGCTGTCTTTCCCAGGGATGTGTGTCTCAAAGGTGGATGAGTTCAGCTCAGATCACAGCATTTTCACTTCAGTTGTTTGCATATTTCCATGACATTTTTAAGAACTGAGTATCTCAGTTTTTTGCTCCTCCATTGAATTTAATTGAAATTTGCCAATGCATTAACAAGTTGTTGGAGAGGAGAGAGTCAAGCAGACAGCAATCACATAATCCTTGTTTTCTTAGGAATTCAGGCGACTGGAGTGATGACCTTATTTCTGTGGTTAGTCTGAGCCCTAGGGAAAAATTTTTCCAAACAAACGGCATATTCAGCTACATAATGCACATGATTGAGACACTGCTGTTGAAACTGTGGGCAGAGATATAACAAAACACATTTCTACTTGCATTTAAACCTTATTTTATATTACAACGCCATTGAGAGGGATGGAGGCACTTGTCACAGCTATTGTTTGTCTTTCTGAAGTTAATTGCATTTTAAAGGTATTTTTTCCCCACCTGTCACACCAGAGGCAGAACTAGAAACTGCCAGGAACGACTTTGTGCAACAAAGCGGCATAAAGGTACGATCGTCTATATTTGATGAAGAATCGAATAAAAATCAGAGGAATTAGAGACAAAGGTAAGCTTACAGGCCCAAATGTTTGAAGTTCAACTTACGCATCAAGATCAAGACAGGCTTATTCTACCCTGTAGAGCTGAGGCATTTAATCTCACGGCAGCCACTTCAGAGGTGGACAGGGTATAAAGTCAGCTGTGACGAGTTGATGTCAGACTTAGGATTTATTGAGACAGGGATGGACACCGATGGGGTGTGAGGGATGTGCAGCGTGAACGCATGGCCTGATGCTAATGCGACGGGTAGAGCCCTCCCTTTTTAGCCATCTTCACTCATAAAACAGTCCCCGTCCACTTTGCAGCTGGAATTAAATCTAGAGGGGAAACCAGAGTTCATTTTGATGCTGGATTAACAGTGAAACTTGTCTGTTCTTGGCTTTTTAGCCACGAGGTTTTCTGCCAAAGCAGATGTGTGTTAAATCTAACAATTTAAATGAAGTATTGTTCATCCATTACACATTAAGGCTAAGACCTTAGAAGCTTTCACTACGTGGTGGAGAGTGTTTGGGCGATCACCCACCATGAACGTGGCCCTCGCTCCTGAAGGGAATGGAAATTATTAAACTCGGCACAGGTTTAGCAAGCTGCAGCATGGAAAGAGACAGGCTCTGACTCATCTACTCTGCAAACAACCGCATGAGACTGCAGTTTCACTTTTTGATGTGGTCTCGTTACAGAAGTGTATGCCAGCTGAATTATCACGATGAAATACTATTCCTTCCACCTGGCTAAGCACTTGGTAATTTTACTTGAGGTTCTGGGGGAGGAGAGCTGAAGCTGCTTCAGGGAGCGTCGTACCCACAGTTCAAGCAATAATTCAGTCCTTAGTGCCTTCAGGGAGGAGCTGAGCTCTCCCACCCACTCTCTTTATCCCCTTCATGGAGGAGAAAAGGGAGGTGCATGCAGAAAGGACTAGGTCTTGTCCTCTGAGATCCACAGACATAAGAAACCGTTCAAGGATACTGCAGTGAAATAAGGAGGCCTCTGCTGTCTGCACGCCAGACAATGTTTGTTATATAAAATGTTTGGTGAGATTAGGGCACACTCCTGTGTTTTATCAGAACGATGTAATGACAGAAGAGGGAGAAGCTCTCAGATGCATACTCCCTCCTTCGGTATCAGACGGACCTCCCTCTCCCTTCCTGCGTGCATCTGTAGATCCCTGTGCTGCGCCGCCGCTATGATTTGGGAATGCTTTTAATTATAAAGTATGTTCAGTATGCACTTACAAATGATATTAATTTTGGCATCTTCATTAGCTATACCAAGAAGCAACTAATGACAGTCACTGGGCTCTGCCTACTGGACACTTCCCCTGTTCTGTGGTCTCCAGCGCTGTCGGGAGGGGATGCAGCATATCCTCATACAGCAAACAGTATTTTCTCCCTTTAACATTAACTAGTCCTTAGGTAAAACTTCACCTGGAGTATTCCTTGGATGGAGATTTCAGGACAAAAAATATTTCACTGAAAAGTTTGTCATTGGCATTCCCAGCTTTTGTCACCTCCCTTCACAAATAAATGCCACTGGGAAGCTGGTGAGATATCATTGGGCTCAAGGTGACCAATAATTGGCTATTTCACGTAAATTAAAGTGACCGGGAAGTTTTTGACGCAGACAGCCTGATCTATTGCAAGTGTGCAACTCCAAGTCTGAAGACAAGACGAGTGCTCTTGGCCATGTAATCTCACTCCTCTCCTGAATTTTAAATGCTGGTTCCTACCTGCGATGAGGAGAAACACCACCATATAAATAAAACCACTAGATAACTCTGTGAAAGTCTGTGGCTCTCTGTGGCTGTCTGTGAAGGTCAACTAACAAGCATTTAGCTACTGGGTCCTTTTATCTCCCACTTAATGGGAGGTAACAGGCCCTGTTCAATGGCAGCCTGACCATGCTCCCATTTAAAAGGAGTGAAGGTCTTCTCTGTCCTATACCGCAGAACACAAATACGACACTCCAAAATAGGGACAGATCATTTCATTAAAGGACACATGAAAGCTTCATCTTTGCCAGGGAGCTAATTGCCTGAAACGAAGAGATGCACTCCTTGACTGGATTAGGTCAGAAGTAAGGCAAAGCTTACGGTGGAGTAAGCTGCTTGGTTAAAATACCTCTGGGTGAATGCTCCTGCTCTTTGGTGAAGCGTGAAGGCATCAACACCTTTTTACCTTGCGTTTTGCTGAGTAGGAGTGTGTATGCATGGGCAGTTACCACGGAATAAATTACATGCTGTAAATTCACACCGTCAATTAATTTCTTCATGTGCCCATGCTCTTAGACAGAGGAATACCCTGCTTCTGGATGGTGGGTGAGGAGAGGTGTGAGGAAGATACGATGTCAAAACAAAACTGCCTCTGTGCATATGTAGCAGGAAAATCAAGTGGCTGGGAAACCTTACGGCCACAAACGGTGTGCCGGCAGTCTTCCCCGTGGTCCTGGCTGTCTCAGGCTGACTCAAAGGCAGCACACCAGGTCTGCCCTGGAGAACTGCAAGGGGAAGGGACCACTGGCAGAAATGGGAGCTGGAGTGTTCAAGGTGACTTCTTCAACGCAGGTGCCAACACCCCAATTAAAATCGGTAGGCACCCAAACCCCTTCTTCAGGGTTTTGTAGCCACAAAAAGAAAAAACAAGAAAAAAGATCACTGCTTGCTTCTGCAGGACCAGGTGGGGAAATTTTGTGGAAGAAGAAAAAAGCTGAACTTGCTTCAGTGCTGATTGTATGGTTGGAGGTGTAGAGATAGGCATGCCCCTGAATCTTTGGCCCAGGACGCCTTTCTTTGCTTCCTGAACTCACGTCGGCCTTGGCTGTGCTCTGCCCGTGGGAGTATTACCACATATTCCATCAATGGATTTTTCAGCTTAATTTTGCTCCGGAGCCTTCAGAGGTCTTTATTTCTCCTCAGTCTCCCTGGTGGAAAGGAGGCAGGTAGCCACACTTCCACTCAGGTTGGGATGAGCAAATCCAGTGATGGGCATGTGCGCAAGGGGCCAGGGGAGGCTGGGAAGCTTCTCCTGGGCATGGGTGCTGGCAGCACCCACCGCACCGCTGCCCTAGCCCAGCTTTTGCAGCCACTGTCACAGAAAACCAAGTAAATTGTTTGGGTTTTTTTTTAAGTTACCTTCTTTGGGTAGCTTTAAGTAATGAGGTTAGTGCTGGGTGTTAAAATACTCTCCTGGTTCTGGAGATTTTTCACAGGGGCTCAGATAAGGTGGGGGAGCCGCTTGTGCTTGGCGCTGATTGGCAAGCAAGCTGAAGTAAACTACGTGACTTAACCACAGGGGCCTGTTTTCTTTCTGTGCCGGAAACACCTGCCAAAAAGGCTGCGTTCACTCGGGCTATACGAAGAAAAGCGCCAAATGAAACCTCCAGCCATAGAGCAACAGGTCAGGAGGTGATATTTGGTACACCGGTTTAAATTCAAGGCAGCTCACTGTCGTTTCACCAGGTGCATGGCAAAGATAGGGGCGTGGGGCGGCAGGCTTCTGTGAAATGCATTTTCCGCAATGGGCTGCGCGCTGCCAGCTCACCGGGAGGGGCATTTTGCCTACTGGCTGAAAAGAATTTATGTGGAAAAAATAAATTGCAACAGAACGACTGTGTGTGATTCATACCCCATAGCACAAGGTGCTGGCCATGGAGCCGCTGGCCCTGGTGTGGAGGCATGATGCTGTGGTCCAACTGGCCCGTGACACGATGTGGCAAGCAGCTCTTCCCCGAGCACCAGCCACCATGGAGGGGGGTCCACACCCACCCTGTTCCTCCAGCAACAGAGATGCTGCAGCCCTGCCCCGGAGTGGCCTGGATGCTCTGTGCCCCAAAAAGTGTTACTGCATCCTTGGCTGAAACGGTGACCTTGCATTTCTGTAATTTGAAGGGATAGCTTGGTGGTGCTTCATGAGGAGGAGCAGTTGGCTGCTTTTGTACCCACTGCACTCTTTGACATGCGGTTTGCATGACAAAAGCCCAGGGCAGGTCAAAGCCCCAGCGCAGGAACATGCAAGCCCTGCACCCATGCCCAGCGAAGTGCAGCCTGCAGAGGAGGGGCAGCCCATAATGCCTGATCGGACAAGCAGTTAAACGTTTTAGCCTCCCCCTCCTTTTGGCAGTTACCCACTGCGCACGATTCACTGCCTATGCCCCGCTCATCAGCTCTTCCCCTCCAACAAAATGGAGGCTTGCCAAGCTGGGGCACATTTAAATGTCAAGATCTGGGAAAAAGTCATCCTGCCTCTTTTAAACCTTACTAAAATGGGCCAGTAAAAGCACAGGCAGCTTTTGGCAAGCTGCCTACATCTGGTACATTTTCCATGCATACTGTTTGCCCAATAAGCAGGTCTAAGTCCTAGCACTGGGGACCCTGGTGGGTACAATACCTGTGGCCCATGAAAGCCATCCCTTCAGTCTTGCAAGCCCAGCTGGGTCTGACAGCTCTTAACCCGCCAAATATCGTCTCCTACCCACACCTCTGGATGGGTGCATGGATACATAGATGAATGAATGCATGGATGAACACGTGTGAATGCACGTATGGATGCACAGATGGGCATTGGTCTGCAGTGCACCGAGCCCACCGGTTCCTTCCTGACCATGAAAGCAGCTGGTGACCGCGTGGCTGCAGCAGGGTCTGAAGTGCTACGTGCTATCACTTGGTCTCATCCCTAGTTCCCTGCAGGTGTCTGTAGGGGTGACTGCAGTTAGCAAGTCTTGCAGAAAGTGATGGCTCTGAGGGCTGAGTGCAGAGCACCTCTCAGGACACAGTGGATGTGTCTCCTAAACGTCTTTTAGCATTTCGGTTTGTAGTAGGTGGGCTTTTGGGAAGTATGTCAAAGGCTGCAGTCTGGGCACTTGCAGAACCCACTTTGTGAAGTACGTGGTGAAGGCCAGAAACACTTGTGGAAAAACTAGCCTTTGGCAATCATCCCATGTCCAGGCATGAAAAGACTAGGGATCAGCTGAGGGTTAAAACTTAAATATCCATTGAATAAAGAATATCATTATTAAAAAAAAAAAAAAGAAAAAAAGCCAACAGAAAATGCCCTGACACTAATGTGACCTCAGTGGCAGAAAGATAGCCACGTCCATATATTCAGAGTTGGAGATTCAGAGTTCCTGTGAAAGGAACAAGATGCTCGAATGGGCTGCTGGAGCTCTACAGGCGACATGCATTGCCTCTGTTCCTCCCATGCTTGTGGAAGTTCACCTTATTGTTAAACTTCCCTCAGACATTGCACATGGGGTACACCTGTCACTAATACTACATGTGCTGGTTTATTCTATTGCATGACCAACCACAGTGCATTTTCAGAAAAATCCTCTATGATTTTTGCTGTTTAACCCTCTAAAGGCTTTCATTTCAAAGGTTAGTAGCAAACAAACTGTATGACATGCCTGTAGTGTGAGGACGTGAGAGCTCATGCTGCTGAGCAACTGGGGGTAAGAGGATGAGGTGTGCCATGAAGTGACCGGGCAGGTAATGCCACAGTGTGCTGTCATGAAAGCCAAGCTGAGATGCAAGACTTGGTTCCAAATTGACCTAGTCTTAAAGTAAATCTGAGTTTCTGAAGGAATAAGGGGAACGTGCCAGGAAGTAGAGCTGAGTAGAACTGAGTAAATCTAAGTAAATCTACAGCTGAGTGGCTTGTACTGGATATTGGGGTCCAGGCTACATAACACTGTTGGAACTTGTAGCTAAAGAGTATTAGGTATCTTTATAAATACTCAATGCAAAATGCATGTGTGAAATAACACAAAAGGCTTTAATAATTTTAAGGTCTGAGCTCTCCAAGTCCAAACTTGTAGGATATGGTGTCTAAGGCTTGATCTCCATAAGGAGTTTGTGTGTTACCTCTAGTCTTTACATTAGTTTACCTTGACTTCCTGAGGATCACGTTTACATGTAATTTTGCCCCACTCTGCTACAGACTGAGCCTCGCAAGAAGAAACAAGTATCTATCAGTAAAGTGTCTATCTGCATCTATCTGGTCACATTGCTAGGGTAAAACAAGGTTAAATTTGTCTAAGTTGTCAATTGATTCCCCTTCATTAGGAAGTGTCTGCATTTCAGTGCTGTTGTGCCCAATGGATTACAGAATTTTTTACACTGTTGATGCAAAGCTTCACCCCTGTGATGTGCACAATGCTTGGCAACCCAGCAGGGAAAGCTCCTTGGAAGTTTTAACAATACATCAGTTAAACTGATGTAATTTCCTTTCCCTTGCCTGGCTTTGTTACCCAGGAGTTGTTGCTGCAGTAACTTAGCCTCAGGATACACAGCAGTTAAAACTATGGATGGTTGTACAGCAGGAAGACAGTGCCCCAAGAAGACTACTTCACAGAAGTGTTCTTAGGATGTAATTTGATGAAAACTTTTTGGCAGGAGAACCAACCTATGCCATTTTCTTACATGGCCTCAGCTGGGTCAGTACAGCTTTTTGTAGATCTACACAATAAAGTTAATATGATTATTTTTAATCTATGTTTGTTTCTATATTTGCTTCAGGTTTAGCCAAGCAAAGTGTACTACCTGAGAGAGATAGCACAGGAAGGGAATCAACAGCGGTGGATGAGAAAGCGCTTATGGTAACCTGGTATTGCTGCTGAGAAAACACTTGTGAACCTGTAGGTGCAGCACAGCCTTAACCATTTGTTCAGGAGCTCTTTTCCCTGTTGGGAGAAAAGTAACCGTTGCCATTTGGAACTGCTTACAGAGCTGATGAGGAACCATTGTGGGACAGCTGCTCTGCACAGTGGCATTCAGCCGATTTTTGTGAGTTCCTCCTGCACACCATTCTTGCCTTGCTTGCTTGGCATCATGGAGATCATCACTGTGGACACCCAGAGAGGCTTTCCTGACTTTGAGTTGGCTATAGTGAGCTCTATGTCCTTTCTCAGCCCATCTCTTCGGTGAACTGTAATTACATCCATATGGAGAGACAGCACGTTTCTATCTTTTTGATTTGTAGTGTGAAGCAGTCACTGTTACTACCATGAATGCTGTGGTTTCTATCTGAGACAGGCCAGCATCCCCTTCCCTCTCAGAAAATTAAAGAACAGTAGAATGAGAGCATTTACCATCATTGCAGCTGAAAGCACTCTTCTCACAGCCTTGAAAAGATTCTCCATTCACACTTGGATTTTAAGAGAGACCTGCTCAGTAGGGATGGAATGGACTTTCAACTGCACACCTGAGGGCAGCCTCAAGGTTGCTGTTCCCCATGCTATCTTGGTTACTGCAGCCTGCTACATTTCTGATGTAATTAGTGCTTTTCTGGTAGCACAAGAGACAGTAAAACAGGTCTTCCAGCCACTTTCCTCCAACCTGCCATTGCCACATGCCAACACCCGAGTTTCAGGGTGAAAGAGCAGTCCAGGACTCCATGTGTCATCACACAGCATAAGGCTGAACAGTCATGCCCACAAACACTTCAGCCAGTGCAGTCAGTTCCATCCCCACCATCATGCACAAAGCAGAATCCTGCTTCTTCTTCCCTAACAAATCCCATTTCTCTCTTGAGTAAAGCATTTAACAGTGACCTAGGAGACCCTCTGTGTTCTCACAGTAAACCAAAGACTTCATGAAGCAAGCTTTCTCCCTGGCTTCCCTCAATAACCAAGGTTGGTGCACCAAACTCTACCTTCGCTCTCTCATCACCCAGCCTAAGACCTCTGCTTCCTCTGGCACACTTCACATGTGGGTATTCTAACTAATTACCTTGCGGTCACAGAGGGAGTTCTAGCCACTCTGACATACCAATTCACATGAATATGAGCAAGATGACTGGGATTCAGCGTCAGCATCACAGTGTGCTATGCTAATTCTGCAACAGCTTGTAGTAAAGCTGTAGAAGGGCAGATACCAAATGTATGCCAGGGAATTAACAGATTGTCATCTACTATCGCAGCTCCATCTTTGCAGCATGCTCTGCATGGAGAGCAGAGCAAGCACTTTCTGTAACTAAAGATCCTCTTGGAAACTAGATTGGGTATTGAAAAGTGCAGTACGATGTTGCCTGTTTTCTGTATACTTAGTTGTCACCTTGGTAACTCCTAAACATGCAGATGTGATGCACTACATGGGATGCCATTACTTCAAACACCCTCGTTACAAAAGGTGACAGTCAACCTTCTTATGATCCTGCTTCTCAGATACTAGTTATTTAATCTGTATTAAGATTCTTTCTTTAACAAGTGCTCCAATTACAGAATTTGTGTTAGCTATCTCAACTTATGTTCTCTGCTACAAAGGATTCTTTGATGCATTAGCCACATTTCAATTAAAAGCCTACTTTTGGTCAGTATCCAGGTTTGATACATCCTTTGAAGAGGGATCCACAAAGGATCCTAGAATCATCAAGGGGAAGGCTTCTATAGGTAAGAAGACCAACTGCAGCAGCAACAGCTGAGGTTGGATGCAGCTGCTATGGAACTGCAACTTGGACAACAGCATCAACTTCCTGCTGGTGTCACATTCAGTTAGCAGTTAAATTCCCTCCACACTCACAGCTTCCAATTACGGACCACCAGCTAGCTTTACTACTTATTCCATTAGACAATAAAAAGGATGCATGCTTGTATCAAGTTATCTTGTCAGCACTGTGATGAATAGCCTTTGACCACAGCTTAACAGAAAGACTAGAGAAGTTCTTGAAAGAAAATGCAGTTTAATGTAAGATTATACAAGGTCAAAATACAATTAGAACCAACATGCTGACTAACATGCAAACTGAGCCACAAGCCACAGCAGTTTTAAAACCATGACACTCCATTCTCAAAACCATCCCAGGTGGGAAAAATCACCTTGTACTAGTTACTCCCTTTCTCTGTAACTTTACTGAGCACTAAAACATCTGCATAAAATTTCTGCATTGCAGAAGATACCCCTTACTATGGAAGCCCAACAGACAGACAGAACTATGTCTTCTTCAGGATCTTCACCACCATCTTGCTATTCTGTTAATAGCATCATCAGAATACCCATGAGATACTGCTGTTACAACACTCCCCAACCAGAAGGAGTGCACACCATACCGGTTTGGAGGAAGCCCAGCAAGCCCAAGAGCATGGCGGAAGACAGTTAGGAACTCCCTCTTTGTCACAGCCACACCGTCTGAGTGCATGAAGAGCGGGCCCTCTCCTTTTGGCCGTGCTGCCACATAGCTACGGAGAGCTTCAACAGGACATACCCACATCTCATTAGATAATCTCAGTTGGGTCAAAAACCTCTCCTGGCCCATATGAGATTTATGCAAACAAACGTTTGCACCCCCTTCAGTCAGCTGAAGGTCACTCAAGTACAGGAGTTCTGGCTGTGCTGTATTTTGGTGATTTGCCACCATCTCTTCTATATGGAGTGCCCCAAAAAAAGCTACAGTAAACATGGCACGGAACAATACACACTCATAAGGAGAGCTACACACAGATTCCAGAGTCCCCAGGAGAGATCGTAACACTTCAATAGTTACGGGAAAGAATTTATCATTTGAAGGACCAGTCCTACACTTCAACCTTGATATCACGTGACAGATAACAGGATCTTGAAGAGGATCAGGATGATCTACCATTCTGGAGATGAAGGACAGTCCTTCCATATACGTTATTATTTTTGTGGGAGGCAGATCCTGAGACTCCATGACAACCAAGAACTTTCTCACATGATCCACTGGAATCGGCCAGACTGCAGATAGAGCCATGCCTTCTCTAAAGGCAAGGAAATTCTTCAGGCCCTCATGGTAGACCTGCCATAAGTGGCTATCTCCTGAGTCTTCCAGTAAGAGCAGAGTCTTCAGGGGCCAAGGGCCCAAGGGATGCTTCTCAGGAAGCTGGCTGAGTACATCTGCTGAAAGAAAACCACATTAGCAACAGCAAACAAGGTAGTCTTACAGACAGTAAGCAGACAGAAGTTTCCTCCTTCCAACATGCTTCAGCTTTTGTTTGAACTCTGAAAAAAGCCTGTCCCTTGCATTCTTACAATTCTCATGTGCATAGCTTCCAACAGTCAGAGCACAGGAAAAGAATTAAATTCTCAAAAAACATAGAAACCCCAGTGATTTTTTTTCTTTAAAGCAACACCTCAAGCCTAGTGACAGACCCAGCACACTACAGAAATGTTTCTGCAACCCCAGACCTCCATCAAAAACCACAAGGGGTTGAGATTAACAAAGCTGCACAATAGCAATAGATTCAGCAGTACACACAGGTCCCAAAAGTCTTCCAGCACAGAAGTAAGATCCCACAGAAGAACCTACTAAGCATCTGCCAACCTTCCCCACCATGCAACCGACTCCCCATGGCCACACTCACCAGCTCCTCCCCTGCTGACAGCCTCCACTCCACTAGGACCCCACAGCAGCCACCCCATACCTGGCTGCTGCTGCACTAGCGCCAGCAGCGCCCAGAAGGGTGAAGGGGTAGCAGACAGATCGACCCCACCACTCTGCATCGCCAACAAAATGGCACCCACACAAGCAGAAACGCGAAGCACCAACTCCTCAACGATGCCGCCGTGCTGCCCTTTTATAGCCTGGCCCTTACTTCTACCCAATCGGAGCGTCCCCCGCCGCCCTCGCCCCTCTCTTACCCAATCACGGGATGAGCCGCGTGGCTCTGCGCCCCGCCCCGCCCGGCGGCGCAGCCTGTTCCTGAGGGATGGAGCGGGGCCGGCGGGGCCGCCTCAGCGGGGACCACCCTGGTCTGCCTCGTCCGCTGGGGCCGCCCGCGGGCCTGGGCGCGAATCGCCCGGAAGGTGGGATTTCACTGCTTGGAGTTAAACGGCCCGTTATCGCCTTCATTGTGCTGCCATTGGGGACTAAGGAAGGACCCGGTGGTGACAGAGGGTGTGCCTGCGGGTGTGCCTCCGCTGTGTGACTTGACCTCCTGGGCCCTGGTCGCGTTCTTTCTCCCCCGCCTCAAACCTGCACCATTTTGTTACTAAAATGAGACAACGTGCAGCAGTCAGAGGTACAAACACAGTGTCGGACCGGATGAGGGCCAGGAGTAACGGTCAAATCCTGAGGGAGAGGAAGCTCCCGGGAAGGCGGTTGCCGGGGTCCCTGCACAGCTGTGTTCAAAGGGAGACCAGACCGGGTCTCAAGAGTGCCAGCGAGCGGAGGCAGCTGGTGCCCTGTGCGGCCAGGAGCCCTCAGGGTAGCGGGCTACCCACAGAGCAAGTGGGCTCTGTGAAAGCACCCTAAAGGAGATGAGAGCACACAGGAAAATACCATGCTAAAAGCTCAAGTTGTCGGCTGTGGAGCCTGCTTGCTTTGTCGTGGGATTCAACAGAGGTAGCTGCTATGAAAGGGTGGCTATCTCATTAAACTGTGCATAAAACATCTAGGTGCATTATCTGTAATTAACAGTGAAGGATGACTGATGAGTAATTCAGAATAGGCCCAGCTGCCTTGAGCTATTCTCTATAGGAAGCTTTCTGGAAACCACATCTTGGCAAGCCCAGGAGAACAATGGGTAGGTAACACGTGTGCTTCTCTCTCCTTTTAACCTTATCAGTAAATTCATTTGTATTTCAGGCTATAGTAGAAGACGGTGCAAGAAACACCTGTTTCACGCCCTTCAGTTTGTGAGCCAGGCCCGGCCCCTCGCTAACGGCCGCTTCACACCCGCCGCCTCTCGTTAACGGCCGCTTCACGCCCGCCGCCGCCCGTCGCTGACGGCCGCTTCACACCCGCTGCCGCTCCCCGCCGGCCGCCGCGCTGGGAGGGGCCCGGCCCGGGCGGGGCGAGCGCGGGACCGCGTCGGGCGGGCAGCCAATGGCAGCGCTCCGGATCGCCGGGGCTGCTCCGAGTACCCAATCGGCGCAGGGCGCTGCGAGCGGCTCCGCGGCTATAAAAGGGCCGGCGGGGGGTATCAGAGCCCTCGGGCCGGGCTGACTGAGCGTTGTCTTCGTCCTCTCGCCATGTCCTGCCGTGCCCGCGCTCCGGCTGGGCCTGCCGCCGCGCCCTTTTGGGAGATGCTGGCGCTGCTGGCCCGGGAGCCAGACATGGAGTGGCTGGAGCTGGGCCTTGCTGGGCAAGCAGCCACCCTCTCGTATCGCAGCCGAGGAGCAGTGCGTAGGACCGAGGCGGTGACGCGCCCCGGCGGCTCCCGGCAGTACGGGGAGCGCGACGCGGCGGTGGCTGGTAAGTGCGGACCGTGTTCTGTGGCCGGGCTGTCACCACGTGCAGCGGTGGCGTCTCAGTGCTTGCCTGCCCCGTGGCCGGGGGCTGGTCTCTGGCTCTGGCTGGGGGCGAGCGGGTCCCACCGGGCAGCGTCTCCTCGGTTTTGCTTGAGTTCTTGTGTGAGGCTGGAGCGTTTGGAGGGAGGCCTCGAGCGAGTTCCCCTTCCTGGGCTGGGGAATACGCTGACTTCTGGTGGGAATGTGCTGTGTGCCCTTTGCAGTTGTAATTTCTGTAAGCCATACCAGGAAGGCTTGGTTTTAAAATTGCTTTTTCCTTGTCTTCTCTGTTACTACTCCACAAACTTGTAAATTCCTAGGGTGTTACCAGATCTGGTACTTGAAATGGGCCTGGTATGATGTTTGCAGTTTCTCATTTGAAAAATATCTCAGCTCTTTAACAGCTCTGAGTGTAGCTGTGTGTGAATTGTCCTTAATCAGATAAACTAGCACGGCGTTGTCTAGGGGTGTATTGCACTGAGGAACACTATCTTTATTGTTGCTTAAGTGGTATGCTTGGGCCTGTTGTCAGCGTGTGCTAACATGGATTCTCTCTTGTAGGAAGAGAGTATAGTTGCCCTCGGAAACATTCCTTGGGACCTTGGCCTCTGAAGACTTTGTCGTTGTTGGAGTGCTCAGGGGATAATAGGCTTTGGCAAGCCTACCTTGAAGGACTGAAGAAATTCCTTGTGTTCAGGAGAAGCATGGGAATGCCTGCAGCCTGGCCAATTCCAGAGGAGCAAGTTAGAGGGTTTTTGGCTGTGGAATCTCTGTATTCATCGTCAAAGACACTGATGTATGTGGCGGCACTGTCTTATTTATCAAAACTGACTGGTAACCCTGATCCTCTGGAAGATCCTATAACCCATTGGATGGTGATAGGGTTGAAACGTCGAGCGGGCATCCTGAGGGATAAATACTTGCCTGTAACAATTGAGGTGTTGCGATCTCTCTTGGGAGCTTTGGAGTCTGTGTGCATAACTCATTATGAATGCTT
Source organism: Ciconia boyciana (assembly GCF_034638445.1). NCBI lineage: Eukaryota > Metazoa > Chordata > Aves > Ciconiiformes > Ciconiidae > Ciconia > Ciconia boyciana. Next base: position 26,831,468 of record NC_132938.1, read on the forward strand.
ACTCTTTCGTGCATTATTTACTGTAGCTTTTTTTGGGGCACTTCGGATAGGAGAGATGGTGGCAAAGCACCGTGATGTACTGCAGCCTGAGCTGCTGTACCTGAGTGACCTCCAGCTGATGGAGAGGAGAGTGGTGTTTTATCTGCATAACTCTACTGTGGGTCAGGAGAGACATGTAATCAGCCTTGGGCTGTCTGGAGAGCCATGGGTGTGCCCTGTTCTGGCTCTCCGGAGCTATGTGACAGTTCGTTCACAGCTGGAAGGGCCACTCTTTATGCACTCGGATCATAGGACTGTAACGAAGAGGGAGTTCCTGACTGTTCTCCGATGGGCCCTGCAGCTGCTGGGGCTGTGCCCAGAGCAGTATGGTGTGCATTCCTTCTGGCTGGGGACTGCTGTCACTGCTGTGCGCTGCGGGTATCCTGTGGAAGACATCACTCGCCTGGCAAGATGGCCCTGTATGATCCCAGGGAGATCATAGCCATGGAGACCAATGGGAAAATAGAAGCTAATGAATTTACCTTCTTTCTGTAGAGTCGGCTTTTAACTGTATAGTTTCTAGTCTTTGGCAGTAATTCAGTATTAACACCTTTAATTAATTTTCTGCCTCAAGGTGGGGTGATCTCTGAAGCTCACTCACAGTTGCTGCTTGTGCTGTCTGTAGTGTTGAGGGTGTGGGAGTATCAAACCTGCTGTGTGTGGACCTTGCCTGTCTGTCTTGACAGAGCAAGTCTGCAGACAGTTTTATCTTGTACAATGTGAGTTAATAAATGTTTCCTTTTTAAAAACAGCCTCTGCCTACTAGTAATATTGTTGCTCTTTACCCAGAAGAAATTGTAGTCTTCTCTTTGAGAGCAATGAATGACAAGCAGACTCTGAAGTTTTGAAGGAAAACTCTTGAGACTTTAAGGTAATCATTGTAAAACAGGAGGTAGTTAAACTGTAATATCTTTTGGTGTAGCTGTACACTTTTTAACACTAACGTATGTTACTAAGGTCAAAAGGGAAATACAAGCTACACTATTAGCCCCATGACAGACACCAAAGGATGAGCTTTTTAAAACATTGATATTCATAAGATGTTCAAAGTGGTATCTTGTACTGTTTAAACAGGGGATGGCAGGTTTTCTATTCAGCAAACTCTGCCTCTGAAAATATTTCATTTAATCCTCTAGACCTAATTCCCTCTGAGCATAATTAGCCTAATCAGTATTTTAAATGATAAAAATAGCACATAGTTCACTTAACAGTTAATGATTTCCTTAGGATGTGATACTTGCTGTCCTTAATTCAACCTGCTCTTTTTTTGCCTGAATTTTAAGTTACTCTTTAAAATTGAGGAGTTTCAACCATAATCATAAAGTACAATGGCTCGAGTACTTCTAATTTTGTAATTATAGCATTCATAGTACTTTGATAGCATGTGGTGGAATATATTTTTCACCATATGGCTGGACTGGGGAGGGAGGTGGTGAGTCACAGTTCCCTGGCCGAGAACTGTGGTGGGCAAGCGTTTTGATCACCCTTATTACTATCACTGCTCCAAAACCTGGACCATGATTATTGCTAAACAGGCTAGTTTTGTGTCTTACTCTGCCCTATGTCCTTTTCTAACAAAACTGCGGGTTACAGAAGTGTGGGAGCTAGCTGAAACTTAATGCTGGCTTGATCTCCATGTGGATAATTAACCATGATTTCTGAGACTTTTGATTAGTTAAAAATTAACACTGTCTATGTAGAGCAGCACCAACCCACTACTCTTTGCTACGAGAGTGGCATTGTGTTCACTGTAGGAATTAACTACAGTGCAGCAAGAACTTCTGTGGTTATAACCATATCTGAGACCTTTGTTTTAACTGCAGTTCAGCTAAAAGCTGCCTTTTTCATTGTGTGACTCTGTTCACTAGAAATGCTTGTTTGTATAGTAACTTCTGTTTCTGTGCATGAAATGTAAGTGTTAATAAAGCTAAGGTGATGCAAATGTAGCATCTGCCCAGGAACTTATCCTGTGGTGCCCACCAGCAGCTGCTGCGGGTTAGGCTGAGCAGATACTTGGAACATACCTGCATAAGGAATTGCTTTGTGCTCTGTGATGGCTTTGATGGATTTTTGCTGTCCCCTGTGTATGTGATGTGTCTGCTTACTGGCTTGTGCTGTACCCAAGCGTGCCAGCTTCTAGTACTGTCTGTTGCCCTGCTGTGAAAGGTGTATGTATTGGCTATATGTGGCATGGTTTGGGGACTATAGGGGTGGCCTCTGTAGGAAGAGGTAAGGGGCTGCCCAGTTCATATTTTTTGTTTCCCAGTACCCAAATATTTTAATTGGCAATAAATTCATTTTTCCTAAGTTGAGTCTGTTTTACCTGTGACAGTAATTAAGTGATCTCACCATCTTTAGCCCTCTATACAATTAGATCAAAATAGCTGCACCAGTGTTACAGACCTGGGAGGTATCAAAATGAATGCAGTACAAAACCAGCTCAGTGGATGTGCCTGACCATTTAACTCCCTGCTAGGACTCTCCCATTTAATTGATTTCAGCAATAAATTGTGCTTCCCAAATGGGGAGACAGGAAAGCCTTACAAATATTTTTAGAGTGTAAATGGATGTTCTAGTAAGACAGGAATGGGTGTATTAATGCTAGCACCTTTAATATACATGCTGTTTTTAAAGCTTAGAGGTAAGTCTGTCTTCTGGGGAACCGGGTATTTGGCAGCTAAATGCCATGATGATTGCAGTACAATACTGGGAAAATAGATGTCTGTCTTATCTGTAATTTCTATGTCTGTGTGATACATGAAGCAGAAGAGAGAATTACCTTTGTTCTTATTTCTACCCACATTCTGTAGCTGTAGCCAGTGATTTTGGTCTTGTACCCCCCTAAGTGGAAGTAAACTCTAGGAAGTAGCTGGAGAGATGAAGAATAATCATTTACAATTATCACCTTCACTGAGTTCTGATCCCAGCATTGAGAATAAGAGAAATGTTTTTAAGGAACAGCCATCACAGAGGTAATTAGCTTTTTAAAAAACCCTGTTTTGATAGGCTGGCATATTTTCAGATAACAGGGTTATAAATGCAGTGCTTGATCTATAATTACTTGTTGGAGCTATAGGTCTCCTTTTATGTGGCAAATAAAACTGAGACAGTTGGTAAGTAAATGAGACCCGTTTCCTCCTGAATGTTACAAGTTTCACATCTCATCAGCTCAGAATCCTAAAATGGTTATCTCTATAACAAATTAATATTTGCAAGGTTTTTCCATTTAGCTGTTTTAAAGATACTGAATAGAAGCAGAAGGGGATATAAGAAGGGTATTTAAGAAGGAAAATGGGGAATTATTTCAACTCACAATTCTTTCTTACAATGTTAATTAATAATTTCACACATTTTTATCATGTTAAGGGTGAAAGGCTAAGCATACTGACTCCAGAAAGAGCTAAATTACTCTTGTACTACTGATCACTGTCTGCTGTGGGAATTCACTGTATTACGTGGAGATACTGGTGAATCATTATTCATGTAGAAGCTTGAACTCTTAAAATTTCTACAATTTATAATTGTTGAATTTAAGTAATTAGACCCTTTTCAAGAATAAAGGGGAAGTGATTAGCTGTATTTTTTATTTAAAAAAACCCCAAAACTTTCTTTGTACACCTGGTTGGTATGCATTTGATACTATTATGATGCTTATATCAAATACATATTCCTTAGAATGAAAGAAATAACATTACCCATTAATTACTACAGTACTAATTAATCAAGTATAAAGTGTATGTCCCTGCACAGCTGAAGTTTTCATTGTTGACATTGTACCTCAGAGTTCATGTTCCTGAAATGGATGAAATTTGCAAGAAATGGCTTCTTTCCATATCTACTGAAAATGAAGTAGGTAACTAAATCAGATATTTGTCAGGTTTCACACCAGGATCCATGAGTGCTTATTGCTTGTAGAATGAAAGCATCCCCTGCTAGTCTGACTAAGGAGCATTCAGTGTCCTTTGATAGCAAAGACCCAAGTCCAGAAAGCTAAGGATAAAATAGGCAAATGCCTTTAAATCTCTTAGGGTTTTCTTTTCAGTGGTTATATAGAGAATTGTTCGTGCTATAAAAAGTGCTGAGGAGACTTTTTGAGACAATCTGCAAATGTAAGCAATTGCATCTCCCATACTTTTTTCTTGTTTGCAACCAGCACCTGGCTGGGAAGTAGCTAGCAAAAGAATATCTTAAAGATTGAGGGGTTCCACTGATTGTTACTTGAAACATCCCCAAAGTGCCTTTTGGGTACCTAGAAGTCTTTTTTGTCACCTTGACTTCTTCCTTCTTCTTACTTTTAAGATATGTATATCCATCAGTTGTGACGTTTACTTGTACATTGAAGAGACTTGATTGTTCTACTCCATAGCAAGGAGGACACTGACATTCTGCAGGAGCTCTAATAGCAGCACACTGGGCACAACATGCCAGCACTCTGTTTACCCTGCTCTGGCTTTCTGTTGAAGATGTTTCATTTCATATTCTTGTCATACCTCCTGTGCTGGTTTTGGCTGGGATAGAGTTAATTTTCTTCATGGTAGCTAGTTATAGGGGCTGTGTTTTGGATTTGTGCTGAAAACAGTGTTGATAATACAGGGATGTTTTCCTTGTTGCTGAGCAGTGCTTACACACAGTCAAGGCCTTTTCTGCTTTGTACACCACCCCACCAGTGCGTAGGCTGGGGGTGCACAAGAAGTTGGGAGGGGACACAGCTGGGACAGCTGAGCTCAGCTGACCAAAGGGCTGTTCCATACCATATGATGTCATGCTCAGTATATAAACTGGGGGAAGAAGAAGGAGGGGGAGATGTTCGGAGTGATGGCCTTTGTCTTCCCAAGTAAGCATTACGTGTGATGGAGCCCTGCTTTCCTGGAGATGGCTGAACACCTGCCTGCCCATGGGAAGTAGTGAATGAATTCCTTACTTGGCTTTGCTCGGGTGTGCGGCTTTTGCTTTACCTATTAAACTGTCTTTATCTCAACCCACGAGTTTTCTCACTTTTACTCTTCCAATTCTCTCTCCCATCCCACCCGGGGGGGGAGTGAGAGTGGCTGCGTGATGCTTAGTTGCCGGCTGGGGTTAAACCATGACACCTCCTCAGGTTTGTAATTGCTAATGTTGCAAACTTGGAAGCTGTATAGGCATTAAAAGTACATTTATTTTAAGATATCTAAAGGAAAAGCAATGCCTTTCAATCATGATAGGTGAAGAAAGCTCTATTCTACGTGTTGTGATGCAAGTTTGGCTAGAAGCATTAATACAGTGCCGAATGCACCGATAGCTATTGGCTCATTGAATCATCTCTTCCAATGAGATGTCATAATGTGTTGCCATCTCATTCTCTGAGGCTGGCTGTGTATTCACTGCAACATGTTGCTTAACCATACCAGTGTCTTATTTGCTGCTTATATTGCCTTGAAGTACTGGCAGAAGGTAAAGAGTTAGAGAACACGTACCACAAATCCCATGCTTTTTTCCTTATGTATAGCTTCAAGAACAAATCAATTACCCATCAGAGTCCAGACCTGACCGTACCTCAGTCACTAATACCATTGTATTAGGAGCAGTGCTCTGAAATGGCAATGTAATATGTTGCTTTTGCTAGAGCCCAGGAGTAAAGCCAATATGGAATTTGTTGCTAAAATTGTTCCAAGTTCTAGCAATGTTCTTATACTAGCTCTTTTATACTACTTTGAGTAACTGGCTTTTGCACTTTTATATACATTTGCAGGATGATTGTAGGATAGTCTGTCTTCTCATAGCTCTGCTACAGCTATAAGCTGTGCAGTAATCCATCTTGCCTTTTCCCCAACATCTTGGTTCTGTTTCAGAATAAAATGCCTTTCCTTAAGCTAAAGGCAGCTGAGCAATTAGCAAAGATACTTCACAGCCCTCTTCCAATGTTGGCAGGCAAGCAGCAAATGTTTTCCAAAGCACACAAACCAACCAGGTATAATATGTGGCATTTTAATGTTGGAGCACAATTTTTTTTGGCCTTAACAGCTTTTATAAGTCGTATCACCTTCCGCAGAACTTGAAAAATAGCAGTTAAGCCTGTAAGATTCAGATCAGTGTTGTAGGCTGACACTTATAGATGGCAAATCCTTTGTCTTTATCGGCAAAAAAGTTTTGTTTTTTTTTTTTTCAGCCCAGTTAATCAAAGAAAAGGAGGTTCCTTGGTGGTGACTTGACACCACTTGAACTTTTATATTAACTTTAGATTAATGTATTTATTAATATATTAACTATATTATACAACTATATTATATTAACTATAATTACTTAATATATTAACTATATTAACTTCATATTAACACTTGAACTTTTTTCCCTTGGAAGTACTAAGCCTTCATTTCAATGCATTTGTTGTGGGTTGAAAAGAAGGAACCAATATCTTGGCATTGGACAAGTGCTTAGAATTTTGCAGATGAAAACCAATGGTATGAATACAGCCTCTCTTAAGTGATCTGCAGCCGCTGTGCTCAGAGGTGCTTAAGACAAGGGATGCTGTCTTCAGCTGAGGTGGTGGTGCTTTGTCCCCAAGATCTAAATGATTCTGTTGTGCCAGAATGAGTGTAGTTGCAGAGTTTGAATGAAACTGCAGGTTTACTACCATAGTTTGCTCAAGAGGAAATTTTTTTGCTCAGTCCATAGCATAATATAGCTGTGTTCATGCTAGGACATTCTAAAGAATGTCAATACCCATGTACCATAAGATGTTTTGGTAGCTAAAACCATGATTTATCAAAGTTCTTTTACACTCAGAGATGAGTAGTTGCTGCTTGCCTGATCCTACAGGGAGGTTTGTTCAGGCATAACTGCATTGTGATAATTGAGTTGTGTCCTCCTCCATGTAGTTGGTCTGATATTTTTAAAGTGGACAACTCTGCAATATTTGCAAGCTTGGAAACTAGTTTTTGATTTAGAAAAAACTTGTTCTTGGAGTGGTTTGCCAGGGTGGGTATTTTGCACTCTGAGTAAAGCAGTATTTTTGTTTTCTTCCTCTAAATTCTGGGAACATGGAGAAATCACCTGGGTAGATTGTGTGTGATTAGATGGAGCAGGAACAATTAAATAGTGCCAAATTTTGCAATATAAATGTTTGCCTAGTGTCTTTTTCAGAGATTTGTATTACAATGTAAGTAAAATTGTATACGACACTGGTGACACGCATGTACAAATACTGTTTTAGCAGTCATCTTGCAATTGGAGTTCTGTGAATTCCTTGAAAACACAGTTCAAATTTAGGTTGATACATTATGGTCTGCATCTTTTTTTCTTGTCTTCATCATCTTTTGGCATCCTGCCTTTTCAGTCAGCTGCACTGTATTAGTGTACAGCATTAGTCTTAGCTCTTTGTAGGGAACTCTTAAACTCTGAGGAACTCAGATAAGAACACACAAAAAACACAACAATTCTGTGTTGCAAGGTAGATGTGAGCTTATCAGGAAAGCAGATATTTTCAGGGGATGCTAGACCTGCTATGCGGATACCCTTGTGAACATGATGAGTTTTGCTAATGTTTTAAAGGGATGTTCCCACCCCACTTTGAAGTTTGGAGAGAATGAAACTTTAGTTTTGAGTTAGTATCTAAACTTGCCCTTCAGTCTTGCTTCTTCAGTATTGGTTTAATCTCAGTTATTTGTGATGTGCACACAAGCTGAAGGAATTGCTTTCTGGGGAACCTAGAGTTGTCTCCAGCCTGCAGTGGTAGCTCAGGGGCTTTCCTCTGCTTCCAAAAGCTGAGGTAGTCTGCTGTCTTCCATGGCTCAAGAGTGATCACAAAGAGGAAGATGCTTGAGTTTGTCTGCACCCTTGTAACAGGGTAGAAATACTTCTCTAATCTGGTTTGTTTTGGAGCATCAGGCTGCTTGTCAGAGCAAACCTGTGATCTGGAACAGTGTCTAGGCTCTGAGGTCTGTGTAGAGCACAGATCCTGCGATCAGCCATTCAAAGGCATGGTACAAAGCTGGAAATGATCCCAATGAGAGAGCTCCATATAAAATAGCTTTCTGATAGCTGAAATGATAAAATAGCTTTGTTCTTAACCCTGCTAGACACTGAATGCTTCTCAAGGATAGACAAAATACTAGTCAGCTTTCAAGCATCCTGGTGAAAAAGGATGAACATACTGCATTTTAGATCACATTAAATAATACAAGGCTTCTACGGGCAAAAGGTTTTCCTGCTTCAGGTGCTGGGAGGTGGTCAGCAGAGCTGCCTGAGTAAGCAGACCTAAATAAAATTTATATTCAGAAAAACTCACAACTAACATGTAAATTAGGATTTCCCATCTCTGGAAAATGTGGCTAATATTCTACATTATCTCATGACCTGACATTGTGAATGCTTCCTAATGTATTTCCTATCTTCCATGTGCACAACAGGGTGGAAGAAAATATGAATGAGTGTGCTGGTTTCAGGTGGTAGGGGATTTTTAGAGAGAAGGAAGGAGGAGGCAGTAGGTGGGTGAGAAAAAATGGGGCGGAGAGAAACATGCTGTCTCTAAATGAAGTGCGGTATTCTCCTTCTCCAGAGCAGGCACAGTGAGGCTATTCTACTAGCAAGAAGAGCTGTTGTTACCCGTGGTGTTAAGACTTCAGTTAGTCTAAGGAGAGAAGTCTGACTCTGAAGAGTTAGTGTGCTGCTTGACCCCATCACAAGATAATATTCTGTAGCAAATGCTGCGAAGAATGTGAACGCAACAGCTTCTGGGGAGAAAAATTGGCAGGAAGGCAAGTGGAAGCAGACTGTGAGACACTTCTTACAAACTGTGCTTAGAAACCAATCTGTTCTTCTTTATTGTTCTCTGATGAAGGGATGGATTATAAATGGTACAGACGGTCTTGAGGCCTGTGATAATACAGTATCTGTAGCTTTTCCAGTTGGAGGCTTAAAAACTCTTAATGCTTTCTATGCAAAAAAGGGTAAGAATCCATTTTAAAAAAATTCTGAAAATGTACACGTCAAAACCTCAGTCTCAGGAGCAAATTATTGTTTTAGGCAGGAGAGGAAAGATTTGTTTAATTGAAAGAACAAAATTTTAAATAAATGTTTTTACACTTCTTTCCTGCTTTGCTTATAGTTTGGCTAAGATAAATATCTAAAGTTGGAAGTTTTAATATGACAGAGATCCCTCCCATGTCATCTCCACTTCAGTCTGTCCTTAAAGTGCATGCAAAGTCAAACTTGCCTTACATGGCAGTACAGTGAATTCAGATTTTTTTTTTTGTTGTCTTGATAACAGTATGTGTGTTTGTCTCGAACCATAAGAAGTTACATGTGTCCTGTGAGTGTCATACAAGCTCAGTGCTCCGATGAATGGTACACTCTTATCCCGCTGAACGTAAGCACGAACACAATGTTCTGCTCCATTAATAGCCCATACGCATTCTCATAAAGTCAAATGTTTGAACAAAATATGTGGATGCTGTGTTGGCTATTGTGCCATGGGCCTTAACTGCTCTCTACATCAGCAGAAGCGGCCTGTGCTCTAAATATGGTTTCGTATCGTGCAGTTGTTGACAATGATATATATTTGTTCTCCCTGAAACCCTCTCGTGACTGGTCTCGTCTATGGTAGGCAGATCCAAGAACTGGATTCAGCCACTAAGCAGTTTTGTTCCTTCTGCTTATCTCTTTTCTTTAAAAGAACATCTTGTTTCTGCTTGTCTTATCAGATGTGATGCAAATAATCAGAAAAATTAATCGAAGTAGATTAAAATGCGATGTGATTTTTGTGTGATAAACAAAAATCATCTTGACTGGGTAGATCAGTAGGCTGGCTAACAGGGCCATCTGCTGGCAGACGTACTCTGACTCCGATTCTCAGTTTCGCTGGGAACGAGTCTAGTTCTGGGAGAGGTTAATAGCTTGATTCTAACTTCCAAACACCCGTGATTCTTCTTAAATTATCTTTTTAAGCTGCTTTATACTTTATATTAATTCCTGACTTCATAGCAGAACTTCTTACTGTAAAAATAGAGAACTGCTTAACTATAAATTTAAGCTCCATTTAAATGTTAAATGGGATGTTTGACCTGGGAGTAGTATTGCCATAGATTACGCCACAATTTAAAACTATATTCCGAGGAAGCATGGGTTTGTAGATGAATCTCTCAGATCAGTGAACAGCGATTAATGTTAATACTTGCTCTTCACACAAAATGTCTACATTAGAGACATTTTGATTAAAATTACGGATCAGAATTCTTGTGAACAAACGTAAAGAAGCCAAATGGTCTGGCATACTAACACTGTTAAATTTCTTGTATCTTTAATATTGAAAAGGCTTTTGGAGGTATTTTACAAGCACTGTGTAATCAATGCAGCATCTCAAATGTCGTAAGTATGTTCTTGTATATGCGTGCTCATGTTTGCCTGTCTGTATGTCCGATATGTGGCAACTATTGGGTATATTTGATGACTGGAAGTATGATAGATCATAACTGAGAAGTTATGATAAAGCCCTTTGCAAGTTTATAATGAATAACATATGGAATATATGTGTGTATAACAATAAATTGAGTAAACAACACATGTAAGCATGCTTCTTGTTTTTGTCTTTTGAGAACCTGCAGTTTCCCTTCAAGAAGATGTCATTACAATAAAGGTGCAGGGTTCTTTAATATACGTGATCTTAGGCAAATTAAAGTACATCAGTCTGCACTACTTCGCAGATACGTATTGCTGGTGTAACACGTCACAAGATTGTTTCACGCCTGTGGCAAAGCAAGCTCAGTCTTGGTTCCAGCAGTGTTTATAGCAGCACACTTAAAGCAGTACCCCTGGTCACTCTTGTAATTACAGTAAGAGAAGCAAAGCAGTAGCTACTTGCTGATGTAATGGCAATGTGCCGTAGACTAGAGGTGAATGCACTGATCTGACTGTATCCAAAAATCTTTCATTTTTGTCTCTAATTTTTGTTGTCTCTAGCAGCATATACCTTCTTCCCACAGAAAAAGCAGGTTATTACATACTGCTTATGGGCTGCTCTGACCTTTTTGACTTCTAAACAGTTTTCCACTTTTTTCCCCTTTGACAAGTAAGCAAATGAAGTGCTGGAGATGGATTTCATTACAGGTGCTTTGACTGAAATTATTTATTGCATACCTATTAAACCTGGCCATAAATGTCATTGATTTATAGACCCCACGAAAGCACAAACATTAGCCAGTGAGTGTCAGGAGTGCTATGTGTATGGAGGGATCAGCTTCCTTCTAGCCAAAAGACTACACAAGAGTAAAGCAACAGTATTTTATATTTTGTGTGCATCAGAACTATTCTGGACCAATTCTTTTTGCTGGTAGTTCATGCTGTATTTTCAGCTTTCTATTTTAGTGACTGTTTTCTGTTACCTGTTCTAAAAGGATGGCAAAATGGACTGCAGTATATCAGGAAGGATGGATTGGACTATGGAAAGGAGGAAGTAATCTCCTCAACTGTGAGAAACTTGCAAGAAAATGCCTGCAGTACTAGGAAACTAACTTGGCAATGTGAGTAATATAGACAGAGCTAATGAAGTTCTGACCATTGGGTCAGATGGGAGGCCAGGTGTGGTATTGTTTCATATTCATATTTCTCTCCTGTAAGTCTTCTGGCTAAATGAAGAGCTATCCAGTAACTCTGTAATTATTTGTAAAGTCTTGTCAAGTTCACCTGGGAAAAATGGTACTGTATTGGGAAATGGCATTTTATCTGCACAGTCCAATTGTGCTCCTGATGTACTGTGCTGAGTACTGGTCTCAGAGTTGTCTACACCAGTGGAAGTTCTTGTTTGCACAGTGATATTGGGCTACTGCAAATGTTGCCTGTGTTGTCCGACTTTGTAACTGCATCTCTTCCATGTGGCACCACTTTGGTAGGTGAAAACATTGTTTTGTCAGCATGGGAGTAGGTAGGCTGTGTTGTTTGTTTTTTTTTTTTTTGCTGTGTGACATATTGAATGTGTGATGTACAGTGTGACTATACCAATTAAAGTACTGAGGCAGATCACTTTTTTTGTGAGGGTCCACAGGTTCCACAGAACTAGTTCTCAGCAAGCTATTGCTGAACGACACAGTAAAATGTGGCCCACCAAAGAAATGTGAAAGGGTTCTTCATAAATTGGTCAAAATCTTATATTTGTAGTAAAAAATGCAATGGAATATAGTTTTCCTACTGATATCCCATCCGTTTGTCTTCTCCCTCAGCATTAGGTTCAGAGCAGGCAGCTCTCAGGTTACAGAGAGAGGGAGGGTTCGTCAGAGCCCCAGGCGGTGGCAGGGACAAAGACCATCGTCGCTCCAGGACTCTGACAGCTGCTGAGGGAGGACTGTGTTGCTTCTAGCAGCTCATCAGTGCCTCAGCATCTTTATGTTGTTGTGCAACTTGATTTTTTTTTTTTTTTCGTTTTGGATGGTGATAAACGTTTCCGTGCCCTTGAGTGAACAGTTTTATTTAAGGTCCAGAAATGAAGAGAAATAGCCTGTCCTCCTTTTCCATCTCTCTCTGGTTGCTGTTTACAGCAGTGATGCCTCAAGGTGAGAATATTGTTTGATAGCTAAATGTTGCATTGAGGTTTATTTTACTCAGATAGGAGCTGGTGTCCTGTTGTCTTACACGGTTGAGCTCCAGGAGTCTTTCATCTGTTTTGCTTTACTTTGTCTCACTGATGCATAGACAAAATGAATGATCACGTACAGCCAGAACTTAAATGCTTTTTGTGAAACTTTGACGTATTAGGATTTCTTTTTAATCAGGAAGGTTTGCTTTGAACTCTTATCAGTCCGGGAAGTCACTGTGAGTCACCAGAGAGTGATGTACTCCAAAGCACTTGCTTCCTACATAGTGCCAGCTGGCATTTGTGCAAGTCTTGTGAGTGTTACTGTCCTTGCCCTTTGCTTGCAGAAATGTGTGAATCTATCTAAAGGTAATACAGAGACTGCCTACAGAAACTGTGATGAACAAAACTGTGTGGAACAGCAAAAGTGTCATTTAAAACCTGAAGTTTCAGTGAATTATCCTTAGTGACTAAGTCTGGAAAGCATCTCCAAATACATGGTTTGGAAAAGGTGTTAGTGCAAGGATGTGTTCATACATCACGCAATTGCCAATTTGTGAAGAAAAGCAGCTCAGACTTCTTCCAGGTGGTAGTTAAAAAAGAAAAAGAGTGAATTCTGAAAGTAGCATGAATCTATCAGTGCTCCACTTAGGGAGATATCACAAGTCATTAGCCTGGGAGCAGGTTTGACTTCAAACTTTGCTTCTAATCTTAGCTTGGCAGATGCGTCACTGTAAGTCAATAATCTCTATGCCTATTAAAGACATCAGTAAAATAAAGGTAATGATATTTACCTTCAAAAAAGGCAGGAATCTCTGGATGCAGAGGTTTTTTTCTGTGAGTGTGAAAAGCTAGAGTTAGCTATTCATTCACTACAGGTGAATGCTGTACTTATTTGAATAGCTTCATCAGGCATACTTCTGTTTCTGCACTAAATTATATTCTACAGTATATGAATGATAAATATAGTTATAGCAAATACTACTTGAAGCTATAGAGAGAGGATATCTTCTGATACTGCTCAGTGCTTAATCTGATGTACTGAATAAATCTGTTATCTAGCTGTAGAATCAGCCAAAGGAAAATATGCTCACATGCTGTTTAATGAACTGTTTGAAGACTACTCAAATGCTTTAAGACCAGTGGAAGACACAGATAAAGTACTGAATGTCACCCTTCAGATCACATTGTCCCAAATTAAAGACATGGTGAGTAAGTGTACAGTTCTATTTTTCTAAAGATGTGCAGAAATGTACTAGCTGTAAACCTTATGCTTGGAGTAGGAAAAGCAACTTGCATTTTGTTGTGACAACTTCAGTAATGCTTCCTCACAAGGGTCATGTTCTCCAGTTCTTCATATATTCTTATCTGATTGCAACACTGAGACTTCCATTATAAGTCTGCAAACTTAGAGCTGCTGAATTGTTAAGACTTCTTTTGTAGTTAGGTGTTGGTCTTGCACCCTCCAGGCAATTTTTGCTGAGTTTTAAATAGAAAGAGCAAATGCTTTTTCTAATATGCAGTTAATTTCTACATAAACTCCCTGTTTTAGCCTCCAGTAACTTTTAAATAAATTTGGTTCAGCCAGATATACTTTTAAGGCAAAAGAAAATGTGTCTGGAAGGAGAATGGAAAAATCACTTTTGTGACTTCTGAATTACAACTTCAAGGCTTCACCAAGCTTTCAGATAATTTGTTAGGCTGAATCTGTTAGCTGTTTGGTATTCTGAAGCTTGCAAAAGGAAATTCTTAAGATACTGGGAGCCTTAGACAACTATGACTAAAGCTAGGGAGGGTGCAGGGGGAAGAAGGTTTGGACAAGCAGAAGTCCAAATAAATAAGCTCCCTGTACAGTGTGTGGGCATAGGTACCTGTCTGAAGTACTCCTGTGGCCTGTCAGCATTCTGGCCTGTTTTGGGCACTGCTTTAAAGCTATACAACAAATGCTGTCTGCATCTAAGATGTGATTTTGTCACCTTCAGCGAGAAATATTTCTACATGTTTTACGCAGGATGAAAGGAACCAAATTTTGTCAGCTTACTTATGGATTCGACAAAGCTGGTATGATGCATACCTCAAATGGGACAAAGATAAATATGATGGGCTGGATTCAATCAGGATTCCAAGCAATTTGGTTTGGAGACCAGACATTGTCCTATATAACAAGTGAGTGTGGCTGGAGAAAATCAGCTTGAATATTTGTCTGAGGGAGGGAGGGGTTTGAAGGAGGAATTGACCCACAGAGTCTGAACTTTCACCATTTCACCTTAGCCAGGGGTTGGTTTGTTTGTCTTAACATTTGTTGTTGATCATCTAAATATTTTGCATTAAAGCCATAGACAGGATTTGGCAATTGATTATGCTGCACTGCAAAGCTGTTCTGAATTTCTCTGCACTGGGAATTGAATACCCTGGTAGTCTGAAGTGCTTTCTGCTGAGGCTGCTGAAGAGCTCTGGAAGATTGTGTGTCAACAAAAAGGCAGTACACAAAGGCTGCACTCCTTGTCTGCTCTCCCAGGCCAGTAGTGACCAGCAGATTATCTTAATCTTTGAATAGATTCTTATCCTACTGTATCCTGTTTGAGGTCAAGTTTGAAGAAGCTGTGGCCAACAAATACAACCTAATTTAGCAGCACTGATGTTTGGCATTAATGGGCACTAGTACCTGTAAATAATAGTTAATAGTAAGTTCCTAATGAAATTCGGTATGTATAAATAATATGATTTCAGAAGCATGCTTTTAATTGTGTGAAGCGAGGGTCTTCCCTCCTCCCCCTTCCCTGGCCCACACATTAAGTTGTTGCCTGTTGATCTTGACTGTCACTTTTCTGTCTTTTAGGGCCGATGATGATTTTTCAGAACCAGTGAATACTAATGTTGTGTTGAGATATGATGGAAAAATCACTTGGGATGCACCTGCTATCACAAAGAGTTCATGTGTAGTGGATGTATCTTATTTTCCTTTTGACAGTCAGCAGTGCAATCTTACATTTGGGTCCTGGACCTATAATGGTAATCAGGTAGACATCATCAATTCTCTTGATAGTGGTGACCTCTCTGACTTTGTAGAAGATGTGGAATGGGAGATTCATGGTATGCCAGCGGTTAAGAACATCATCACTTATGGCTGCTGCTCTGAGCCTTATCCAGATGTGACCTTCACACTGATTTTGAAAAGGAAGTCTTCATTCTACATATTTAATCTGTTGCTGCCTTGCATTTTGATCTCTTTCCTGGCCCCACTGGGATTCTATCTCCCTGCAGACTCTGGGGAAAAAGTGTCTCTTGGTGTTACGGTTCTTCTTGCTCTGACCGTGTTCCAGCTGATGGTTGCAGAGATCATGCCTCCCTCTGAAAATGTACCTTTGATAGGTGAGCTTTACACGCTTTGTCTTTAAACGTGGCTTATTAATAGTAGGGCTTTATGTCAGGGAGGCCATATGCAATCTGTGGCTTCTGGGAAGATAAAGGTGTTGCATTCTTAAAACATAGTGAAATACATAAAATGTGCGTGGAATTTGTACAGGTATGCTGAAGCTCTTCAAAGTTATTTTGTGTTTATTTTAAATTATATATTAGCTAGCTATTTTGTATTTATTAAATATGATTAGACATTTAGAATTATTTTATCACATATTGTAATAAAGCTAGTAATGGAAAACAATTTTAGAACCAGTGTACAAAGTGTAAGCAAGGGCTGTACACACAAGGTCAGACTTTCAAGATATGTTTCTGTCAGATCCAGATGGTTGGATGGCCTGGCTGGGACACTCAGGGTTGACTTAATATCTGACAATTGTTACATTGAATTGTAATGCCTGGCAATCCATTATGCTGAATTTTAATCTACGTCTGAGAGTTCAGAAGAGCTGATGTGTAGTGAGAAGGGTTGTGTTCAGCACTGTCCCATCTGCCTTCTGCCAGGACCTGCCTGCCCCTGGCTGATCTTCCCCCTGGGACAGGAGGCTGCACGGCTGCCCTTTTGGGTTTTCTGGAGGACTAGGACACAGTTGCCTCCACACTGGCTTCTAGCTTCATTAAGATAATTCAGATCTCATTATTTTAATTCTCATTATTACTGTGTATATGAAAAACTGTATGGCTTAACTGAGACAAAACACTGGTCAATGAATAGGAAAGTTGAATGCATTTCCCACACCAGCAGCAACTATTCCTGCCCAGAATATGGGCTTGCTGTACTGGAGTACCTTCCCTACCCTCCTATCACACTGTTTAAATTAAGGAGCCAGGACCTAACCTCAGTCTGCTTTCTCTATTCTCATTCTCCCTCACAGTCCTTTCCAACCCCTTTGAAAACTGGGATCACATCACGCTTGTCTGTGGCGCATCCTGTGCCATCGATGCCAGCCCTTGCTTTTCCTGCAGAGGCTGCACAGCAGGGCTGGGAGCTGCCTCTTTGCATAGGCACAAGCCACACTAGGTTAGCGGGCCAGCTGCGTACTTCAGTTGTGAAAAGCAGTGGCTGAGGGGCACAGCTTGCATTCACTGTATTTGCTGTCTGCTCCTGGCCAGAATGAGCTTTGTCCCTGTTTGGACTAACTATGCTAAAATTTGTACAGTCTGAAGAAAATCCAGACAGCAAATCTCAACAGGCAACGGAGCCACCCTTCAGCTCTGTGCCTGGCCTCTTAGCTGTCAGCACGCTACTTGTGGACACCAGCAAGGTCTGGATATTCACTGGCCTGTGTGAATGCGAAGGCATCCGTCTGCTGGTGTGGGGTGCGTCAATAGCTCCCACAAAACATTATCATTATCACTTTTGTTAATACATCAGGAAGTGGGGTTTCTAATGTGCCATGTGAAGCCATCAACACTGGGATTTTACAGACACCAGGAAGAAAACAAGGCTCCTGATAAACATTTTTAAGCTGTTTTCTGAATGGGTGCATTTCGAGAAATTGGAGGTTTGGGCTTGCAAATATTTACCATGCTAATACAATAGTCACTTACTCATCTGACAAAGGCATGCCAGTAACAAGTATGAGGTTTTACTTTATGGCTTTAATCTTTGTTTTTAAATGGTAGATTAAGTGTGAGCAAAGTATAGAGAATCAGGGTGATTAAAAACGGGTTTCACTTGCGCTTATGGTTAGCACTATGTTGTCACATTGTTATTTCTGCATTGAAATTTTTTATTAGGGTACCATCTTTAATATGATTTTGTTTTGTGTTCCAGGAAAGTATTACATAGCAACTATGACCATGATCACAGCTTCCACTGCACTGACGATTATTATAATGAATCTCCATCACTGTGGCTCAGAAGCAAAGCCTGTTCCACAATGGGCCAGGGTGGTTATTTTGGACTACATGTCAAAAATCTTTTTTGTTTATGATGTGGGTGAAAATTGCAGAAGTCCAAAAAGAGAGAAGGAAGAAGAACGTAAGTTAGAGGGAGATGATGGGTGTCAGAGGAGGCACAAAGAGCTAAGGAGTCACCTTTCCAATAGGAATGATGACTGTCATCTCAAGGAGAAGCTCAATGGAAATTTGAATAAAAGCTATGGAGTTCATGGTGAAAATGTTAGGGAGACTGTTAACTGCTGTTCCTGTTACAAAATGCTGATTAAAAATATCGACTATATTGCTAATTGTATTCGAGACCATAAAGCAAACCGGGCCAAAGGAATTGAGTGGAAAAAAGTTGCAAAAGTGATGGACAGGTTTTTCATGTGGATTTTCTTTATCATGGTGTTTTTTATGAGCGTGCTGATCATTGGGAAAGCAGCTTAACTGAAGATGAACACATTCCCTTTGTAAATCTGAGTATACTGGGTTAGCTTGTTTTGGTGGAGCTCTGGGACAGGGGTGCTTTTGAGATCTGTCTTGCATTCTGTAACAATAAACAAATTGATTCTGTAGGCTGTGACAGTGTGTTGAGACATTGCTCAGCTGAGGGCTTTGTTAGTGACTGTTCTTGCCTTTTCGTGCGGGAGTGCAGTCCTGATGAGGTTGCTGGGTAAGTGCTCTGTGCTCCATCTTGATGTGGTGGCCACGGTGGTGGCCATGAGTGCAGGCTGAATGGGGTGGAGCATTGCAGCGATGGAGCAGACAGCCTGGCAATGAGCACCATATCCACAGGGCTGCATCTCTGCACCTTGTAACTTGACCAGCCCTTTCTCTCCCCCAGAAAAAAAAGTGTATTTGTGACATGGTGGCAGTTCCTGGAAATCATCCCTTCATGGCATTGCATTTTTTCCTTTTTTTAGCTTGTCTTCCTAACTTAACTTTTTGTTATGGCTCTTTCTGATCACTGTTCCTATCATTTCATAGGCTCTACATGTCTATCTGCTGTGCCTTTCACTTCTAATACCATTGAGCATACTGAATATGATGGTTACCTTGATATTCCTCTATCATTTCCTGCTGCTGAATATTACCCTATTGTCACCACGGCTCCAGTAAGCCAGATTCCCAGGACTTCTTCCTCACCAAGTCGGAGGGCCTCTCTTCCATTCTTTTTCTCTTGAGCCTAATAATAGGAAGGACTTCTCCTGTCCTTCCTAAATGTCTCATCCCCCTGGGCATTTGTGCAAGACGGGCCTTTAAATGCTATTTGAGACTGCTAAAAGAGGAGGCTGTGACTTTTGCCTCTGCTCATTTTATTGACCTTCACCAGTGTTCACCCCATGTGTCCCTTGTCCACTCTTACATCCTCTTTAATACTTAAACTGTTTACAGGAATGCCGAGGTCGCTCTGTGCATTACTTAGCACAAAAGCATGATCTTACAAGCTCATTAAAGTGGCGCCATAATCAACACTCCTTGCTCAACACCTTAGTACTTAGATCTATGTGAATGTGTTTGTCGCTGACGCCACCAAAAACCCCTCTTCTGTGTGTTAATTTCTGTTAGCCCTCTCAGATTAATAGAGCTCTGGAAGGTGTCTCGTAGTGACAACTAGTGAGAAGTGAGAAGCTAGTACCCCAGATGTGCCCATGGCAGATAAATTGCTTTTACAAAGCACCCTGAACTTTGAAACCATGTTATTCTAGATGCAGTGGGAGAGGCAGAATGACACTGTAATGGATCCCAGTCAAAAGTTCATGTGATAAAACTCATTTTCATAATTGTTGCAGTTAATAGGAACATACCCGCGAAGCTGTAACTTAAGAGCGAGGAGTCAAAAGAGCAAAGTGATGCAGTTGTTATGCCCAAATTTATTGGAAGAAAGGGAATTGTAATTATGATGATGATGATGTAAATGATACATTGAATTGCTAATGGCAGGTTTTCTTTTGTGTGGAATAATTAATGCTGTAAGTTTATCTGGATTCTCATACATAATGCAAGCCTTAAAGTCCAGGTTCTAATGTAAAGCTAAACTGGGTGGCTAGCCAAGAATAAACTCAATATGTGGAAAAAGTCTCGTGTGTTCCCTATATATTATCACTTCCCAGTCAACCGAGGTAACTTTGAATAGCTCCTTTAGAAGTCAAGCTGTTCACTTTCACTGTGCAGAAAAATAGTTGCACCCATTTGCCATGGAGTTCAGGGTTTGGCACTTACGCTGCCTGTTTGAGGAAACTGATTTGTTCTTTGTTGTGGAAAATAATATTGTCCCAAAAGCCTAGGGAGCAAAGTATTTAGAGATAAGGGTAAAACATTCAGAACATGAGTCCTCAGCATGGAAAATAGATGAGCAGAGGTTAGTCCAAGGCTTATGGGTGGCATAAAGAAAGAAGAGTTACTGTTCACTGTCTCTTCCAATATAGGAACTGGGTACATTAAATATACATAGTGTGTGACAGTAGAGGAGTCTGTACAATGTGAGAAGGCTGAGGAACTCCTTGCAACAGGATTTGTGAATGCGGAAAGATTAAGTGGATTTAAAGAGTTGGGGGAAAAACATGGAAGACAAATGTATCAGCATACTACTAAATACAGTCATGAAGTGTTGAAAGGTGGAGCAATATTTTAGGGATTCATGACTGTATGTTCTTCTGTGCTCTTCATCCCATTGGTGGCATCCATTGGAGACAGCTTCCAGGTTTAGACAGATCTTTAGTCTGACTCAGTATCTTTCTTAAAAATTCAGGTTGTGCCCATGCCATTCTGTTCAAAGCAAACTGCAGCATGTGTGTATACAGTTGTGGGCTTTCCATGTGTAAGGGAAAGTTTGCAGTCAGAGGTGGATCATTGGCCTTTTTATCATGCTGGTGCTCCTCAGTATGCTGCGTGCTTGGATGATGATGCTGAAAGCATACTTTGCACTTCCCTAGCATGTTCTGTGTGAAGATGTGATCGTACTAAAGAATTCTCTTCCTTACAATAATATGATTTGAAAATTATTCTTAGCTAATTGAATTTATTAACTATTACACTTGCTTTTTTATTATTTTTTGTTATGCTGCTCTTTGCATCACCAGGCATTCTCAAGTGTTTCTCTTCCTTTATTTACATATGGTGAATCTTCATCTTGCTCCTGTAACAAACACTTTTCTGGTTTTAGTTCATAAAAGCCAGATCCAATAAAGAATGTGAGCAGCAGATGATGGGAGCTGGTAGAAGCTGGTACCTGAATTGTTACTGTGAAGTGTCGTGCTAGGACCCTCAGATTCAGATCTTTGGACTTGATAATTTTCCAGGGTAAAAACACAATGTGATGCTTCTGGCAACAAGGCTTACCCCAGGTCTATGCTACTGCAGCCATACAAGGGCTAGCTGGTTTAAACCTAGCTCGGGAGTTTCTAACTAAACTGTAGGGGCTGTGTTTAAGTGTCCCTCCAAGGTCTTATGTTCAGTTTGTATCTCTCTGTATTTAGCTATTTCAGTAAGAAAAAACAGGCTCTAAATCAACCAAGTGTGTTAGCAGTCAGAACGGTATGTGACAACTCCAGTGCTGAGTGGAGACAGGAATGTTTAATCTAATTCTGTCTGTCCTGGTCTCTTCCTCTTTCCTTTGTGTGTCTCGTGCTTAGATCCAGTAATCTTTGAGGAAGATTAAATCTAGAGATGATGAATGACTATGATTATAGTAACAGAAAAATAACTATTTATGCACTTGTCTGAGTAACTCTACAGGCTTAAAATGAAGGCAGCGGGGTGACTTTGTATTTACTGAGGAGGACAATGATGCTGTAAAAATACTGTTTGAGGTCTGTGTGCTGGAGAGGCCTTTGAGGAATGAGCTGACAGGTTTTTTTGTTGTACCATCTCTTGGCAGAGAAGTCACCTCTTCCCTCTTGTATTGAGTCATTGCAGCGTTAGCGTATATTTCTCCTCATTTTATCTCCTGTGATGCCTTCACTGTGCTCTCTTCCACGAGCAGGATTACAGAACTGAAGATGAAGTGTGATGGGATGTTGGGGTATTGACTTTCCAACCATGCAGAAAGGTAGGAGATGCCCTTAGCTACCCCAGGAAATCTGTTTCTGTTTGTGGAAATTGCAGCCTGAGGATTTAGGCTAAACCCAAAAGGGTCATCCTGGACAGTAAATGAGGTCTTGAAATAGAGAAGGGGGTTTCCCCATGTTTCAGGAATTCAGTTGTTACATCGTAAGTTATCTGCATGTTTCATCCTCTGATTAGCAAAGCTTGGTGTTCTCACCCTGCCAGAAGTATGGGAAGTGTCTGAGTTGTTTTTCAAGAAGTGTGGGAGCGTGGCAAGAACTCTTGATTGTGCGTGTCTATCCCGATTTGAGAAACGGAAGACCTGTAATGTGATTGTTCAGGAGATCAGAAAAGGAGAGTGTGGGGTAAGAGGGAATTCCTTTCATTCTGTTTATAAAACTGGGAAGAATCCATCTTGTCTTCTTACAAACTTCTGTTACTTGCTGACGAAAAGAATATGTGGACTCTTGTTTTCATTCTTAAAATCTTTTCATCAGCTACAGGATATAGGACCAAAGGTGGCCTCTGGAGCTTGTGTGCAACCACCTCCTTTGTACTTGCAGGCAGAGTGAGTAACCTAGAGCTCAATTAAAGGAGGAGAGCAAGCTGAACATCTCTTCTCACTGTTTCTGAAGTCCACTAAAAAGGAGGAATCTTTCTTCTTTGTTAAAGGCAAGTCCAGCTGTGTGGAAGGGACAAGAGGTAGCAGAGGAGTTTTTATCTTGTTTGTGCTGTGCAAATTAGAGCTTCATTGTCTCCAGACACTTTTAAGAACTCTATTCTGCAAGGTGGCAGTGAACAATACTGTTTTTACATTGCTTGCAGTAAGGAATAACTGAGATTGCAAGTACTCAGCTCAGGTTTGTTCTTACCTCTTTCTTTCTAAATACTTTTGTGCATTCAATTCCTAGGCTGTAGTCCACAGACCACTGAAGGTCTGAAGGCCACCAGGAATACACTACAATAGTTCCATTAAGCTGTACTGGTTTAACCCATCCTTCCGTGTGGCTGCATGTGGGGATTTGTGAGATTCTTTGAGCTCCAAAAGTTGCCCAATTCAGCCACTTGGGTGGACAACAAGGGCAGTGCATTTATCAAAGCATTTTTTGTGCTAGTACTCCTTTGGGTCTTACAAGCCATATTAACTCTTGGGAGCTGTCAGGAGCACAAGGTGTTCTCATGTCTGTCTGTCTACCACAAAGGTGAGTCTTACTGGCAGTGCAGCCTGTCTTCTGGGCACCTGGGGTGCAGGGACTGACCCTGCAGCAGGCTAGTGGTGAACTAAGTCATGCCTGTTCTTGGTCACGTGGGGTCCTGTGTTGCTTTGGCTGGCCACGCCACTGCTGCATCTCCAGGTGTAGTTATAACCATTGTGTTTGAGAAGGCAATCCAGGGGTGGATTGCAACAGGGGGACCTTTGCAAAGGATAATCCAAATATAACTGTTGAGGGAGGGATGTCAGTTGATGGGGAGCATAGCAGGGTGGAGAATGTGGTCTGTGCTTAGTTCCAGATGCAGTTTTTGCACAGAACTGTTATGCCTTGGTCTATTCTTGGGTACTCCTGCTTCAGAGTAGATGTCAATCTAGTGAACATCCAGAAGACACAAATCAAGATTTAAAAAAGGCAGCTACAGTTTTAAAGAGGATTTTTCATTCTAGTTCCTGAAAACCTTTATTTAAAAAGTGATTCAGTACTACCTTCTAAGTAACCCATCTAAAATTATGGATTTTTCTGAAGAGCAGGTATTGCTGTTTGCTTCCTCTGCCATTTATCTTTACCAAGGTCTGTGCCTTATGGCATTCACAGAGCTACTCGCAATAAATTTTCACCTCTGTTGCAAAAGAACTTGAAACAAATTTTTATAGCCATTATTTTTATTCATATCACTCTTCATTGAATAGGATTTTACCTATGGTGTTGGGAGTTGCTGGGGTCTGCACTCCACAAAGTCTTTGGTTTGAAGAATGCACTGGTTTTAGTGACTCTGAATGCAATGACAGAGCTGGCAAAGGAAGAGTGTTGGAGCGGAAAATAACATGGTTTTAAAAATTGCTTAAACCTGACCTAGATTATTGTAGGCATAGTGTTTCAGTGAATAAAATGAGTAAGTTGAGATTCACTGGGTATTTGCTTGCTATGTGTCACCACTAACAGATAACTTTAATAGTGGTGTTAA
The DNA here is from genome assembly GCF_034638445.1 of Ciconia boyciana. Classification (NCBI taxonomy): domain Eukaryota; kingdom Metazoa; phylum Chordata; class Aves; order Ciconiiformes; family Ciconiidae; genus Ciconia; species Ciconia boyciana. The sequence continues at coordinate 26,855,577 of NC_132938.1, forward strand.
ATACTCTACAATAACATAGTCTGGTTTTGTTTGCTTGTGAATTCTCTATTAGCATGCTTAAGAACATTCTAGCAGGAAATTATTGAGCCAATATAATATGAACAAATAAAGAATGAATGATACCGTGATTAATGCACTCATCTGTATGGTTCTGTTGTTAGTGTGCCATAGGTAAGCAATAGATCTGGCTCTTTTATTCATTCTGTATTTTCAATTCTAGCTGAACGCTACCAAGCTGCTCACTACATTTCAGTGGCAGGAGTGCCTTTTGTTAGGGTTTCACTGTAGCAAAAATGGACTCTAACAATAAAGTTAAATAAATGGTAAAGTCATCTGGAGCAGCCTCCAGAAGTTAGAAAAGCCCTTCACAGATATAAAGCATTTGGCTAGAATGTGGAGTCCATGTTCAGTGGTGATGAAAGTGATGGTGTGACCTCCATAAGGCCAAAGTTGGTTAGAGGATGGCAGCAGACACATCTGTGTTGCAAAATAATTCTACATGGCATTTTCAAAATGAGGATGAGGAAAGAGAGGGGAAAAACTAAGTAAAAATGAGGTGAAAGATGTAAAATTACTGAGACTATCATTCAGCACCTTTGAGTTCACTAGAGCACATTCTTGCTGTGGTGTAGCTACTTCCATTTCACATCCCATTCACTGGCCAGCCTGTGTCCAGGGGTGGACTGCCAGCAAGTCAAACACAGATCCTAGCCTGGGGCTGCATCACAGCAGCGGGTCTGTTCTGGGGTAGGGTTACTGGCTGAGTCAGGGACAAGGGTGCCAGCTTACCCAGGGTCACGGTGATAAGTCCAAGCCTGCACCAGCTTTATGGAAAGGTGGGACCCTGAGGACCCACTGTCATCATCTGCTGGTAAACTAGTCCCACTTGATCCCTCTGCTCAGTTCCCAGAGATAAGTGTCTGGTGGCCCTCAGTATGAAGAGTGTCACTTATACGCTCTGGAAGGTTGGCTTCCTCTGGGCTATTTCATCGCCCTAAGTTCCTTCTGGCACCCATGCATATTCAAATCATTTTCTGTCCAGCACACAGACTTTCTCACAGAAAGTTGATAGATGTGCTTTCTCCACAGGAGGCCTGACATGGTTCAGAGCTGTTTAAATGTATTGTTGTGTCCTGCAGGTTGCGCCCACTTCTGTTTAGCATGTTAATGTTCTAGGTGACTGCCAATAAGATATTTGTGGTGAATGAAACTTGTGTTGCTTTTATCTAGTGTTTTTAGCATAGCTCGAAACAGAATGGTGATCATGAGACCATCTCTTTCCTCATAGCTAAAGGACAGGAATTTTTCGTAAAGACTTAACACTAACATCACAAACCCAAGAGTAAACTTGCCCCTCAGCCCCTTGCACTCAACCAGTAGTGTACTGCAAGAGAGCTCAGGGGACTGGTGTTCATAAAACTAACCTTCAGGGTAAGCTGCCTTAGTTCTGCTTTTGAATGCCGTGCTCACTACCCTGCAGAGGTGAACTGTAACAAAGAGCATTTCTCAACACCGTGGTTCAACGTGGAGCAGGCTGGACATGCGCTTACTTGGCACAGCACCTTTGAACTGCATGAACTCTCAGCAGTGCTTCAAGCCAGCAAGTTTTGTGTCACTGGGAGCATTACGGTGGGACCCCCGGTTCCTGAGGCGGCAGCAGCAAACCAGCCTGGAGGTCCTGCTCCCAGGGGAAGGGAGTAGAGGTGAAGGGGGGTGGTGAGAATGAGTCCGGGGCCCAGGTGTCTCTGCTGTGAATGCCAGCACCTTGCAAAAGCTCCTCCTGTGGAGACTGTTCCTCACCTAAATCCTGAGACCTCTAGGGGTCATACGAGTGCTGTGCAGTTGCCCGGGTGCTTCAAGGCAGTGCTTGTAGGCAATTTTTTAATGATCAAAAAAAAAAGCTGCTCTTAACCCTAAATGTTCCCTTTTCTCCAAGATGTAGACTTGGTGCCTTGTTAGTATGGTTGTTCCTGCTAACCTTTTATTAAGGTCTAGACAAATGAAGAATTGTGTCCCATGGGCAAGTGCAAAGACTACTGTTCTGAAAGGCTGTTTCATAGCTTCTTCAGAAGCCATGCTTTAATTTACTGTGTGATCCAGGGGCTAATAGTCTTATGAACAGAACTGCTTAGTCTGTTAGTCCTCAAAGTACTGCAGATTGAAGGCTTCATGAGCAGTGGAGACTGGTCCTACACCTAGTAAGGACAGTCTGGCATATTGCTGATACCAAGAGAAGAATGCCTGCTGAAGGCATTGGGCGCTATGGCAGGAGGGACTTGAGCCCTTGGCCAGGTTAGCAGAAATGTGTCATTTTAGGGTTTCTGACCGACAGCAAGTAGCTTGGAAACAGAAAGGTTTCATGCAAATGGCTTTCTTCCATTGATATTGCTCTTCTCTGAGTTGCTTCTGAGTCCTTCAGCCCTTTTACTCCTCCAGTCCTTATGTTCTCTTCTGAGAGCAGAAAGAATCCTGTTATGCCCTAGATTAAGACCATACCCACTCTAAGAAACAACTTTAGCATCATGGTAGTGTTCCCTGTGCCCCACAAATGTCTCCTTGAGTTTAGTAGCCACAGGATCTAGGGCACTGGATAGGGCAACATCCCTGACATAAATGTTGACTGGATAGGGCAACATCTCTGACATGGGAGAAAGAGGGATCATTTGCTCTCACTGTTACTTTACAACTAATCTCATACCCTGCTCACTGCAAACACATAATATTAGTGCGAAAGAGGGTCCTCTCTATGTATGAGACTCTCTACAGCCAGCTAGACTGAGGATGGGGAAATCATTGAGGCAGTTCCATAGATGGCTTTCACTTCAAAAGATGGACACATTGGTAAATGCAATTTGTAACACTTCTGAAGAAGGCAGAAGAAGCAGTGTTCTGGCTGGTTTGCTATTGTAATCCAAGCCTGTACTTGTTCCTGGAGATGATGGTTCTTCTCAAAATGCCAACTTAAACTTCCACTGTCACATCAGATTGCAATTCTCCGGAGGATTCCTGGAGCATGGAGGCTGTACAACTCATATGAGGTAACAGATGTAATAAGACTGTGCTGGAGGTAATTTGGTCCAGTTTAAGTGACCTACAGCACTTAAATTGCAGCCTGGTCCTTGCCCATGCTCTAACCTTCCCCCAGGACACTGTTTCCATTGCACCTGCTTCTGCTCCTTGGAGGTGATCCTCTTGAGCCCGGCTAGGTGGGTGGCTCCTTCCCCTTCCCTCTCCATCCCAGAGGGGCTTGCACCTGAAGCTCTCCCTGACATGGCAGAGGGGAGGAGGCAATGTTGCTGAGAAGGCAGAATGACAGTCTGGTAGTGTCTGCAGCCATTGATCTGGGTGTATTTGCTTGAATTATGATATGGTCAGTTTGAGGAGCAGGACTTCATCTTTGTGCAAGCAGCAAAACTTAAGTCATGTTCGTTTCCACTGCGCTGCAGCTGTGACTTTTATATTGCTATTTTGTAACATGTATTTTCTTTAAAAAAAAAAAAAAAAAACTAAACCCCCCAAAAACCATCCAGGACAGTAATTGGATGGTAATTGGACGGTAGCCAGGATGGTAAAAAACAGCCAAGAAGGTAATTATTAATCAGATTTCTGTGACTATTGGCTTAAATCCATTAAATACACCAAGCCCTGCCTATAGTGAAGGAGCATGGGATAATTACTGATTTCAGAAATTCCTGTCTGTGCAGGACATCTGAAAGGTTACAAGGGGTGAACTCAAAAGAAAGAAGCCTTGCAGGGATGCAGTGGGACCTAAAATTGCAGGTTTTGCACATGGGTGATGGGGCTTTATCACAGACCAGAGAGAGAGAATGGGCAGATTGGCAGTGGTTTGGCATCTAGTTTCCATGAGATGCTTTAGGATATTAAAAATGAGGCACTGAAATATCACTATAGCTCTGGGCTGTGGTCCTGCTGCCGATGGTCTTGCTGGGATGGAGGCCTACTGTTGTGGCTTGCCTAGCAGCAAGCAAGCACCCTGTGGTTTTCTTGTAGGATGTATGAATAAATTGCTGTAGATGGGGGTGAATACAAGACAGAACGCAGAGTGATACTGTTTTTTTTTTTTTTTCATTTCCTGATATGTTTAGCAGGGATGCTTAGCTACGAGAGTGTGTATCGTTAGTTATTTCTCTATTCCTTCTACTTAATGACTAGCTTCCCCCCCCCCCCCCCCCCCAATTAAGGATTTATTGACAAGTTGAGAGATGGCACTTGTAGGAATAGAGCATAGTGCTAGAATAGCTGCTTTGGCTAAGCCCTGGATCCTACCTAGACTGCTGGCACCTGTTGGTGCTTCGTGCCCTGGGAGCAGGACCACTGCTTTGGAGGTGTCCCAAAGGTGTGTTGGGCTTACCTACAGCTCTGCAGTTCTCATGTGTTGACCCTTCGGGTGCACCCAGGTGTTATTGCTGAATAAACAAACACAGGTAATTTGTATTAGAGAGATAAAGATTTATCTTAAAATGGATTAAATCTGCAGGGAAAGGGAATGAGAATTACTTTAATCCAGGAAGGGCTATGGGGGGGAGGGTGTGCCCAACAAAACCCATCTTTGTTAGAATTTCGTTACTCTTTACCTGATACGTGAACCTCCCCTCTTTTTTATTGCTCCTATGGATTATGCTGTCTCACTGAAAGTAATATTTATCCAAAGAGCGATTTTATCTATACCAAGTAATTCACCTAATTGCATGCTATTGAGAGAAAAGGGTTCAGTCTGGTACCAAGCGAGAAGTTCCAAGGTTCACCACAAAACTGGGTGAAAAAGTATCTTATCAAGGATCTATACAGTCACTTGTAGTTTGCTCTTGCTCCCTTAAATACTGTCCAACAACTCTAGATCCCACATGAAATGAGTGCCTTCAGTTTTATGACCTCAGTCTATAACAGCTATGTGATGTTTTGCAAACCTCCTCCTGTGAGAAGATCAATGCCAATTGCTTTTGCTGCAGTCAGTGGCTGTAGCACAGCCTAGCTTCTGTCTTGGCTTTTCTGCTTCAGCCTCGCTGAGTTAAATGCCAGAGGTTTATTACACGCTTTCTATCTGGGTTAATTTTTTCAGCCTCTGAATCTATTAATTGCTGTTTGTAAATTTTCCTGGTAGTAAAGGTCACAAAGATAACTCGGCCCCTATAGCTTAACCTCTTGGTGCATCACAGGTTATGAAAGGCAGCGTTGAAGTCTGCTGATTAAATTAATTACTCTTCTGAGGTTTCATCATAAAGAAAGACTATTTTGCCTTTTTAGTTCACTTCCAATTTTTGCATGACATCTCAGACTTGGGTTAGGGACCTCTAATTTTACTGGGGTGCAATCAAATGGTAGAAACAGCTTTGCGATGTAAACCTGACCCTGAACTATGTGTTGCGTAGGTGCCTTCCCCTGCTTCATGAGACTGGAAACCATGCAGTTGCTTTTGTGTTTTCCCTCTACACTTTCTGCCTTTGCTAGGAGTATCTCCAGACTGATGAAATTGGAGCAAAGCCTGAGAATAAGATGACAGTGTGGTGGTGCCTAGAGCTGCACCAGCCAGCACTGAGCATTCACTCTACCCCTGCAGACAACTTGCTCATGAAAGTGGGTGTTTGTGAGGGTCAGGTTTGCTGATCCAAAGCCCCACCTATGCATAAACAGGGGATCCAGTGCCCCAAACCAACTTCTTCCTGTTTGAGGGAACCAGGAGCAACTGGCACCAGGGTGTCCTCACAGGAACCTGGGGTCACCCTGCTCCTTCCGTCTGGCACTCCTGGTTAGCCTTTGCTCCCTCGCACTGAAATGCATGGGGCCATCTCCGCTGCTCTTCCTGGAAGTCGCACAGGCAGAGTCCAGCAGGGCAGGTAGAGGTGAGTTAATCCCAAATCCTGCAGAATGGCCTTTTATATGAGCTGGGGGGAGCACGTGTGTGTGGAGGATGTGCAGAAGCAGCTGTTTGCCCCTGTCCTTTCTGCATGCTGTCCCCTTCAGCTCATCTTTACCGAGGTGGTCCAACTGTGTTTTGTCACTGGGGAAAGCATCACAAAGGTGGCATCGCAGCTTGTCTGGAGCTCTTGCAGGATAGCCAGTCATACTGGTGTGCTGGAGACTTACCTAAGTTTAGAAAGCTCTCAGGAGCAGATGTGGCAGAGAAGACCACTACCAGCAGAGGCAGTCAGCCAAGGGATGTCCACAAACCTCAGCTATCTCCTCTTGATGCTCCAGGGTCCCCATGGACTAGTATTGCAGCCTTGCCTTTCTTTCCTGCCAGGAGTACTGTCTTTCAGCAGGAGTATTTGAGGCACATGTAAAATGTAGCTTATGAGTTTAAACTAGGCAGTAAAGTACGCTTATGACTATACGAATCACAAGGCAAGATGCAATCCATTATGTTAAATGGGAGAGTCCTGAAATGCTTATGAGGGTTTGTTGAAAATAGATGATAACGTGTATGTAGTTTTTCCACCTTCAAAGCACTTTGTAGGTACTTACGTACTTGCTCTAATGAATTAGCTAGATGTTAATCCATATCCTGGTCTTACAGCTGTGTGATACAAATAGGAATTGTTCAAGGCTGTGTGGATGCATTACCGTACCCCAGCTCAGGCAGTGGCACTGGGGTCTCTGGTCGTGCTGGGTGTGCTCTGCAGGGTGCTGTGGCTGCAGCCCAGGGCCAGACCTCCCCAGGCCGCTCTCCTCTCTGGAAGCCCAGGCCTGTGGGGGTTATGCAGAGCATACGGAGGAGGAACGTACGCTGTAACATCTGTGTCCTGTTGTACTGGGAAAAGCTGATTTTAGCTGTCTCCCTGAAGTGTGTGTCTTAGCCCTTTTACTGGATTATATTTTAGCACAGAGTATGAATGCAATGATCAGATGTACCTTAAAGTACCTTTTCAGGCAGCATGTTGTGAAAGCTAGGGCAGCTTTAGAAAAAAAGGGTCCCCAAAGAAGATCTAAAGGCAACATTCAAGCTTATTCTTTAAAAAAAAAAAAAAGCAAGCATTTGCCCACCTTCCCTTTCCAGAACACATCTAAGGGAGCTCCTCCAGCCATCAGGTCTTCTCCTTTTTTACTCACTCAGTGTGTATCATTTTTCCAAAGCCCAACTTCACAGCTCCTCTGCTCCATCATTTCCCAACTTGGAAATAATTTGCAGCGTGTCCTAGGTGCTTGATCTCAGATAGATGAGATTCCCAACTGAAGCCAGCCTTGGTTTCACCTTGTGTGCAGGGCATACTGGATAAATAAGCAGTACTATGCCCAGTATGTCCATTATATCTGCACCATTTCTGCCAGCTGTCAGGCTATATTCCTAACTGGTACAGTGTTCAGGCATGATCTGAATAGCCTAAACACCTATGGCAACCCCTGGCACTGAAGACGCCGTCTACCTGCCAATACAAATTGCTTTCTGCAATATTGAGTATGTTGTAAGCTTTAATTGTTCCTGTGGGCAGAGTGTGGCTGCTATTTCTCCATATGCTAACCTTGAATTGCCTTGTGGAAAGTAGCTCTTTCATCCATAACTCCTTCCTTAAAATCAATGGCAATAAATACCAACATTTTCAAAAGTGATCAAGATGACATTTTCAAGGGCACATTGCTCTAAACTGAGTTTAGTGTCTCAAAAAAAAGTTTTTGCTTAAGCACCAGAATGAGGGCTAAATCTTCAGAATTGCAGAGCAGCCGCTGTTGGACGGGTCACCATGTCAGAGTGAAACACTGGTTGTCTACCACACTGTCTCCAGAAGTGAATGCTCCTTCCCATCTTCCCCGCAATGAGACATTGTTCTCCTTCTATGTTTCAGGCCCAGGAAAGTCATGTATAGTTTAAATGGAAGCAACTGTGTGACAGAAAGTAAGTAGAACGTACAAAGTACCTATGCAAAATAAAAAGGAAGGATGGCTGATTGAGCTGCCTCCCGTTTGCTTTGAGAGAGAGAGTACTTGGCAGAGATATCTGTTGACAGTTACTAAATAAACAGAAAATGTGTTCACCTGCAGAAATCCCCTGAGCTGGAAGTGTCTGGAGGCTGGAGGAGTGCTTGGGCACAGTAGATAAACTTGCCCTGTTCTTTTTCTTCCCTGGCTATCGACTTCTGCCATTGCTGGAGACTAAATCTTGGGCTAGATGGATTGCGCATCAGACCCAGCACAGCTGCCCATAAGTTCTGACTCTGCAGCTGCTAAAGAGACGGAAAGATCTTCCTGGGGAATTCATGAATTCTCTGTTAGGCTTTAAATGGTGTGGAAGCAAATCAATGTCATCACTCTGCTTCTTCTACACCATTCATCCTGAGCTACTTTGAAACACCATCTTCTCTCTTAGCATTCCTTGTAGTAGCAAGCAAGTTGGGTAAATTCAAGCTACTTTGCAGTTTGGGCTGAGCAAGCATAGAAACCAGAGAGTTTAAAGTAGGCACAGTTGTCTCTCTTCTGGCAAAAAACCACCACGCATACTATGTTGAGCCAGAACAGCCATCACATGAGGCTCCTTATAGTGGGAATGTCCAACCAAAATCAAAATTTCACACAAGCAGTCACTTTGGCAACAGACTGCTAGCAAGCTGTCATCCAGCAAGCTGCCAGGGTAAGTATTCCTACCGAGCGGGGAGGTGTTGGCAGCTCGAACTCGCAAGACCCAGCCTGCAGGAGCAGAAGTGAGGGGCCGGGGCTGCAGTATGGGGGCTGACGTTGCAGCTGCCCAACGCTGCGCTGCTCAACGCGTGTGTGTTTGTCCTGCTTGGGATGCAGCTCAAGAGGATGCCTCTCAACAGCTTTTTGGCAGAAATCTTACAATGATTTGCCCAGCTTTATCATTTGCTAGTTCCTCTATCAGTTCCTCTTTGACGCCGATCATTTTATGTCTATTTAAACATATCTGTTTCTAGGTTTCATCAGTTTGAGTCTTACATTTCTGAAAAAAATGTGTTTTCTTATGCTAGTCACTAGTTGTCCAAAACTTGCTTTCTTACTAGAAAATTGTAATCTGCTTTATTTACCCTTCAATTAGACATATTAGCTCACGTGGACCTGGCTCTCATTTTTGATCAATAGATCCTATAACAGTCATCAAAAGCTTTTGTCCCATCTGATCAAAGTGGAAAATTAAAATGTAGATAATTAACTCCATTTTTCTTAGCAGTCCTTTCCTTTTTGAGAAGGAGAGCCCTGTTCCTTGTCTGTTCTCTCTTTTCCATCTTCCCAAGCCTCATCTACTATTAAATCTTATCATTTGGGTTGCCATTATCTTCTTGGTATAAGCAAAGCCCTAATTATACTGAATTTTTGTATTAAAAACACTGGGCATCAGTGCCTTAGCCAGCCCTGCCATTTCTGGAGTGAAATAGCTGGTTGCATAAAGCTGCCCTTTGTTTCCCTTGTTGACCTCTTGCAGGTTTTTCCATTCTACCTTCACTTTTTTCCTTCCCCCTTCTCGTTTCATTAAAAGAGTAGCTTTCATCTTTTGTTTCGGGAGGTGTGTGTTCCCACGCACGCTTATATGCTGGCCCCTTTGTACTGCTTTCACGTCAAACGCGACAGAGATGGAAAACTTGCAGGGAACAAGACCTGAGACCTCTAAGCTCAGTCCAACCCCCTGACATTGGCCCATCACACCAGGGTTGTAACATCAAACTCCAAGGAAAAACATTCTGGAAGTGCACATAGATACAATTTTGTTGGATAATGAGTACACACACACAGACACCATTCACTATGGGATTTAAACCTTTTGGGGCTTATGGATTGACCCAATTAATAAAAAGATGGGTAGCAATTAATTTAAAAAAAAAAAAAGAAAAAGAAAAAAGACTGTTCAGGTAAGACTGGAATCAACAATAGGAAAATACTGAGGGGCTCAAGGAAAGCTTGCCAAGCATAATTTATAATAATGCTTTTAAGTTTGTATGAACTATCAGAAGGCTATTCTGAAATACCTTTCTGGCAGGCATGTCCTCTTTTTTTTTCCCCCAGCATAATGTGTGGTGTCAGGATGTTTTAGTCTCTTCTTAAAGACTTGTCTTAAAATATCCAAAGTCATTGAGTTATCAGTATTTAAGATTATTATATGCAATCGCTCATCTTATACAGGCCATTTCAGGGTGATCCTAAGTTTTGTCAAAGTTGAATTTTAAAATGCTTCTTGGTAGGAATTTTCCGTGGTCATGGTAAGATGAGAAGAAAATACCTCTGCACAGGTGACGTCTGAGGTCCACCGGTCAAATCAGACCTGGATTTGACAGAAGCAGAGGAATGATGCCACAGAAAACTTGTGCACTTTTCAGTTTTCATTAATTTTTTTGTATGTTCCTTATTCAAAGGCGATGTAACCTCTGCAGATAACAACAGCCAGGTCAGCTCTCCCTGCAGCTTTCCCTGTTTGCAGATGTGAAAACCCATTTCTCAAGTGAACTAAAGTCAAACCTCTTAAAGGTGAGGGGGTGATCGTGGTATCTGTGGGAGCACTGCTATTGGCAGGATCCCCAGACGACGGCAAGAGAAAGCCAGGGGAGCAGCAGCAGGGGCAGCGCTGGAGCTTTCCCAGGAAGGGAAAGGGGCAGAGCAATTGTATTTGCTGCACTGATGTGAGAAAGAGCTATCGCTGCTTGGTCCTCCTCTCGCTGATGGCACTTGCCACCAGCTCCACAGCCCTTCCTAGCCTTGCGAAGATGTGTAACGCCATTACACAAGCAGCAGGAGAGAGCTGGGAGAGCAGGTGAGCAGAGGCTGGTGCAGCAGGCTGCGGGGGAAACACAGCTGGGCTGCTGGCAGGGAGCATGGGGCTGCGCTGGGCCCAGAAATTATCTTGGGAAAAAACCTACTCACAAGAATAAATGGGAGTAGGAGAGCTGCCAGTTAATAAAAATGGCTCGTAGCAGGAAATACTGGGGCTGAGCGTCAGCAGCCTCAGGGGAAGAATCACTGTGCAGTTGTAAGAAGCGGCATTGCTGAATTTCATATACAAGACGTTTTCTGTTCTGCAGGTGGGGCTTTCGCGTTGCTCAGTCGTGCTCACCTGCCCAGGGCACTGCTAGGTGTGTGTTTTTCATGCGCTCTTGCCACTGTGCCCTCGCCATCGCCCCACGAATGGAGGCAAGCTGAGACGGGAGCAGATGCTGGGCTGCTCCCGGGGAGCTCCCTTGGGCTGCATGGGCTCTCCCCTCTGCCTCCTCCCTGTGCCAGGGCAACGGGTCATGTGGGGACGTGGCAGACCGCATCAGGAAGCTGAGCCTGGTTAAACACAAGCCCTCGCTCCTCCCCTTCGGCCCGGGCTGGCCAGCGGCAGCTGGCAGAGCCAGTGCCAGGGCCGAGGATGGTCGCGGTGGCATGCACCTGCGGGTGCTTGGGGTGCGTGGCTCGCCTGCTCTTGCTCCGGGCTGGTCAAAGCTGAGCCAGCTTGGGTCTGGAAACCCGGATGTCACGCTCTCATAGCGCCCGAGATGAAAAACCGCGCTTAGCCTGTGCGGATGCACAGCTGGCATATCCCAGGGGATAGCAGTGGTACCTTTACAGAGGTACTTTCAACTTTAGCTGTTATCTTGCTTAGGCCAAGGTTTCCTTGGATCCTGAATTGAGCAGACTGTAGCAAAAAGCTGTTTAAATAGTCAGGCTAATGTTACCCTAAAGAAAATATGGGTATGTGTTAGCACGTGGGAGTGCAGCCACGCAGAAGAAAAACAAAAGCAAAAAGCCAGTTCTCAGAAACAGCAGGCATGCCACCCTCAGTGCTGGAGAAGACAACCTCTGGTGACTGGCGCTCTGGCAACTGCTATCGCACCCATCAGCCATTTGCAGGGTGGTTCGCTGTGCTAACAGGAAAATCGCAGTGTGTACCCTCGTGGGCAGGACGGACCATGCCGGGGGCAACTCATGGGCACGGTCTGCAGTTTCTTGCACCTCTTCTGTTTCCACTAACATTTTCCCAGCCTGTGTCCTCATCTCAGCTGACGACGCTGACTAACCATTGCTTCACCAAGGATGCTCCCCCACTCATAGCCTAGCCTGAAGTGTGTCAGAGGCGTGGGCTGGCGGGGGCTGCGTGCTGGTCCCCGGGGATGCTCCAGCAGGAGGGAGGCACCGAGTTCACCCCCGGCCTCTCCATGCCAGGGACGTGATTCAAGCTGCCCGTAAAATGGTGGGAGCACGTTCCAGGTCCAGGGTGGTGGCAGCCCTGTGCCACCAGTTGGGCTGAACCGTCTTTCCCTAACGTGGTACTCTGGAATGCCCGGCTCACTGGGCACCCAGCTTTCATTTCAAAAGTTGAAGGTCTTCTGGAGGGGAAGCAAAAGTTGTAAAGCTTGCTGCTTTCCAGAGTGATATGGCGTTAAATAACTTCCTAACAACTTACATGTTGGTAACTGCTGCTGCTTTAACTCCAAGAACAGTTGGCTTTCAGAAAGTTGTTATTTATACTCTGGTTGCAAAAGCAAGTGGTGGGCAATCCTCACCTGCTATGAGCTGACATGTCCCTAAATGCCACAGCCAGGGTGAAATAGTGAAGCCCACCAAGTTTTCAAGCTAGGGAAGGGTATTTGGTCATGAACAGCTGCCCTGTCGCAGCCTTCCCTACTTTAAACCACTCTGTTTTTTAATTTTTCCTCCTGTGGGCAAATCATTTACTGTAATTTAATGATCACAACCACATAAAATTCACTTCCTTGTGGTAAAAAAAAAAAAAAGGATTAAATGTCTCAGTTTATCTTTCCATGTAGGTCACATGGCCAGAGCTGGTTGTAAAATGTTGAAAAACGAGTTTGAGGTGAGCCCAGCGCCAAGTGCTGTACGTTTCCGTATTCTCCCTCCCCTCCTATCGCTCGCAAAGACGCCACAGAAAGTTAAGGAAGTTTGCTTTCTCAGGGAGTGGATTTTTTTTTTTTTTTTTTATTTAAAGCAGCATTTATTATTTTTAAATCTAATCCTTTAAGACCTCGGCACTGTCCTAGTCCCAACCCCAAAAGGAACAGCCTGAGAAAGCCAAAATGTGGAACAAAATCACTTATAACAAAACAATCACAGAGTGTCTCAAAAAACCACGCATGCTGCAGGGACGAGGTCCGGGTCTCAGTCACCCCAGTGAAATTAAGAAATGCTAGGTGAGCTCGGAAGGAGACCCTTGTGCAGCACGTAACCCCTCGTGCAAATAGCAACGCAGGTGCCTGTGGTTTTGGGGTCTCTCCTCACCCTTTGCAGCCAGGCTGGGGGCTCGGGCAAAGGCGAGGTCGCTGAGCCTGGCAAAAAACCACCTGCCAGGGACGGTGAGGCCGTCGGCAGGCTGGGATTGGCGTTTGGGAATTTGCCTCCTGGGTAAGGGGTGGTGGGCACGAAGGAGTTCGGGACTCTGAGGCAGCATGGTACCGAACAGGACTTGATTTTTCTTCCCAACTACAAATTATAGCAGGTTTACATGATTTCTTTTTTCCATGAGCGAGTGGCAGGCTTGAGTTGGTTGTGCTCGAAGCAGCTCCTGGGGTTTCACCACTTTGGAGCTCTGGCTGGAGCTAACCCTGGCAGCTGGTGAGTCCTCGTCCACTGCTTCTGGGTGGTGGCAATGCTTGCTGAAGGCATGCTGACACCTTGCTCAGCCAAAGTCTTTGCTACTGGTAAAGCTTAAGCTGAAGCACTTATTTGTGGGTGAAACTCAACCCCATTGTAGGACCCAGCCTGAGGTCTGTGCCCTGTGGAAATACTCTCCTGCTTTGTGTGAGAAAAGAGTGAAATCAATGGGAAAAACACATTGCTAATAAGAGTGTAACTACTTTATTTAAAGTACAATTAACAACACCTTTGTCAGACAGTATGGATGCTGTCTGATTTTAGAGAAAGCAAGTGCTAGGTTCTGAATGAGCCTCCGATAGTGCTTATGAGGATGAGGGAAGCTTTTTATCAGGCTCAGATGCACTTAATACTGCACCTTTGATGCCTACCGTAATGATGACTGTGATCTCACTGGTGTTGATGATAGTGGTCACCTTGCTGATACAGGACTGCTCAGCATGAGAGCCATTTAAAAAGCATCCCTCTTACTTCAATATCAAATACATAAACATAATTTTAATTTCAGTTACTTTCATACGTGTATTTGGCTATTCCCGTCTCTTGGAGAGAATCAGCTTTTCTTTGCTGTATGTCATATTCAGTATATTCCCTGGCAAAAGAGAAATAAGCTGTCAGACCCAAACAGACTGACAGAATTATTTCTTCCATTTATTTATGTTTTGCAGGACCCTGAGAAAAAAAAATCCTTTTTTTCTCTCCCAGTCACTCCATGATTGGGATGGAGTGGGAGGTCTCACCCAGGTCAGCTCTGCTTACCGTCCTCACCATCTGTGTGAGAGCAGGCACAGGGCTGGGGGATCACCCGGTCTCTGTTGTGGTTGTTTCCATTTCCAGCCCGCTCTCTTCCCCCATGTGCGCTCTGGGGAGAGCTGGCTTGAAGGTGAATGCAGTACCTGTCAGCAGAAGCAAGACCAGCCTCTCTGTGCATCTCCCTTCAGAGGTGCTAGGAGGAAAGAGGGGTGCATAGCCAACGTGCTCATATCACTGCCCTTCCTGGTGCGCAAGAGAGAAAAGCAGACAAGACAGATACAGGTATTTTTCTGCCTTTTGTGGGTGTTGCGTAACTTACCTAGCCAACATCCTGAGTTTGACGAGCCCACAGTGGGGAAAAACCCTGAACACAGCCAGGTGCATCACTGGGGAAGACCTGCTCTGCACACCTCCATGGGGCCTCCAGTGGGGCGAGAAGTACGTCCAAGTTAAGGACACAAAACGATTTCTTCCCTGCCACAGGCTGACACCCATCCTCATCTGACCAGCTTTCCCACAGGCCAGGGCCTCAGGATGCCACCCACCATCACAGTTTCCCAGTCTCTCTGGATGATGCCTGCAGTGCTTTCTCCATGTATGTCTCCACCAGTACATCCTCAAACACCTCATGACTCAGGCTGCAAGTCCAAGTCAGACATAATGCTCTTCCCCATCTTTCATTTTTGACATGTATGCCAAGCCTGATGTACTTCACCTCCTACTTCTTGGGGCTCATCTGCAACATGAGAGCTTTTGGGTGGGCTCCAGGGCCTGCCGCAGCACCGTGGGGCCAGGGGATGGCCAGCGGTGTTGCCAGGATGTCGCAGGAGGAGGTACGTCTGCAGGGAGCGTGGGGTGTGCCGCAGCCCTCTTGGGCTGTAGCACTTCACTGTGTGGATACAGGGGTGGACGGCCTGTCTTTTAGAAGAGTTTACTGCAACGCTTTGGGTGGTAGCAAGAAACTACCTAGCTGGTGGTAGTGGAGGGTTAGTGGAGAGTAAGCCTGGACCACTTAGGTGATGCTAAAGGCCAAGGCTATTGGGCATTTTCTTGCTTGGATATGACCTGATCGTTGATGAGGTGCTGGTGCTCCACAACATTTTGTCTGCCAGAGCCCTCCTGAGTGCTCTGCCAAACTCTTGGCAGCTGCACCGTTGCTGCACGGAGGATTGCAGGATGACAAGTGCCTCCATGGCACTGCTGGGATGCCAGCGTTGGCAGCTGCTGACTAGGATCCTCTGCATCCTGCACAAAGGCTGACGAGCCAAGGGATCTGTCTGCCTGGAGCGAAGCCAAGCCTTGAGGGAATCCTTAGCTTATCCACGTGGCCAGAAAGCCCTCCTTGCAAGGGACAGCAGCTGAAAAGTCAAAGACTAGAGAAACTAAGGATGCCCTGTGCACAACCAGTGCATGCATAGCAAGTTTAATAAGTAATCCTTTGTCATTGCGTACCCTGTTGAGTGACTGCAAGACGCCCTGGTCCATATCCTACAGGTTTGTTACAGGAGTGAGAATTGGTCATTGTAGTTATTGCTTCAAAGCTTTGGAACAAAGGAACTGCTCTAAGCTTAGGCTTCTGACTGATTTAAATGCATCTCTCTGCTGGTTAGCTTGAGGTCACTCCTGTGGCTTGTGTAGGCTGTTTGCAGGGGTTTTTTTCTTGCTTCAGTAAGATCTTCTGGCTTACCTGTGGCTTCCCGCTTCCCACCAGCACACGGATCGCAGGCAGTGGCTAAGCTAACGCAGATCTTCAGTGACATTGCAAAAACACACAAGGACAGGCTCAAAGTGCAGCCTGCCTGGCAAAAACTACATGTGTGTGTTTGGAAAGAGGTAAAAAAAAATGAACAAAATCATATCGTGTCTCACAGTAAAACTACAACCACGGGCAACCAGACCATGAAATGCAGCACAGCTTCAGCATGGCAACCACCCTACAAGCCAGCTGCATACAGAAGTGCAGGAACAGTCAGGGTGGGCACAAACCCACAGCCCAAGCAAAGTTTGTGATCTTGCCACTACGAATGCCCAGGGGAAAGGTGGCTGTGGGGAGCCCCGGGCGCATGGAGGTGAAGCCCCAGGGCCCGTCGTGGGGCAGAGCATTGCCTGGCACAGCCTGTTCAGATGGAGACATCTGTCACCGTGTTGGGAAGACGTGGCCATTTGGTGCACGTGGGACAAACCTGAGCACATCTGAGCGTTCTTCTCAGAATGTTTTCTAGTGAAGACTTAGTCCTTGACTGCTCACCTCCCACATGCAGGATCTGCAGTTTTGCTTGAGCGAGGATTGCGAGGCAGAGCTTGTCTTCTTTGATAAGGAAACCGGTGAACTCCGGTCCTGGCCTTCTGGCTGGAGAAAAAAAATACTTGATCTAACTCATCAGCTTGACAGGAAATACTTCGTATGGAAGTACTTCTACAGTACCAAATTTCTAAACATTTCCATAGTCTCTTTGCTCTTTGGCATCCTGAATGATCGTAATTGCATGGCACAGCCTGCCTTTGTGCCAGGAGGGAAGGACTTGGTGCCACAAAGCTCCCTGTTTTTTAATTCCCTAACTTGCAGCTTCTCCCTGCAACACCCCTCCAACTGTTTTGTTGCCAGGCAGGACTTGGCCCTGAAACTCAGTCGAGCGTGATTCAGCATTTAGTTGACACACTAGAGCATAAAACCCAACTTTGCTGGCTTTTAGATGCACAGCAGAGGTAGTTTCTCCTGTTACGAGGTAGGTCTGGGGTTTATTTGTTTTACAGGTCAGCGTGATGGGCCAGTTTTGTGGCTGATAGGCATACGGGGAGCAGAGAGCTCAGTAGGTGCTCAGGACCCAGCCAGACCAGAGACATAAGGGTCTAACACCAGCCACAGAGAAGGAGGTGGGGCACCACATACACCTTTTCAGATGTATCAAAAATGTATTGTGCATATACTTGGAGCTCTAGTACTTATATACATGAGACGTTGCAATATCAGAGTGGTGTTAATCCACTTGAATTTCTTGTTAATCTGTTTATATAGTAGCTGCATCACAGTTGTGTTAATGGGTGGTGTTTCCTGAAGAAAGTCAAAGCTGGTTTTTAGCGATTTAGGTTGATACCAGCCAGGGAAGTGTACGTCTGCTCTTCAAGATCATCAAGAAAGATGTTCAGAAAGGGAATGGGATCGACTTGGCAGTGTGTGGAATTGTCACAGTGCCCAAGGCCTCAGCAGAGCTCCTGACATTCCCAAGGCAGCAAGGTCATCTTGAAAGCACAATTGCATTTCTCCGGCGTTGTTTATGTTAATATCCTGAGAATGACTTGCATATTTGAACCTTATGATGGGTTAATCATTAATTAAGATCTTACAAAATTGAAGTCAGAAACCAGCAGTCTAGGAAAATAAAAAAATTATCTTGTAAAGTGTCTGTTTAGAAAGAGCCACGTAGATTAATTTTAATCTTGGGTAGCTTGGATAAAGGGAAAGAGGAAAGAGCCAGAAACACATTTCAGTGTGGCACAGTTCTCCAGCTCATGTGGAAAATGTTGCTTTTTGTGAAGGGCATGCCTCACCTCTGAACAACTGTAAAGGGCCGAGGTCTGCTGGTGCTTTCTTTCTCGTCCAAGTGAATGTAGGGGACCTCTAGTGAAGGGAAAGGTCAGCAAAGAATTGCGGGGAAGACATTAGTCTTCTTGTGTGGCTTGATGATTTGTCTGACAGGTGAAGTCCTAATGTGGCTATATCTCCTTGAAAGCTGCTTTTAGCATCATGTTGATTGCCCGTTCCCTGAGCAAGATAAATTGACCTGATAGTGGAAATGATTGCTGGGACACACAGACTCCTAAACCAAACCTGCAATGTTTATACAGGGAAAACAGGCAAAATTAGGTGACTCTCTCCCCACCCCCAAATCCTACAACAACAATAATAAAAATATTTTCTTTCCATTTCCTTGACCAAAAAACGACTAGGGAAACCTCCCATGATTAGTATCCTTCGGGAAACCCAAGGCATATTGGCATAAAGGGCCTTGTCCTAACTGCATTATGAGAAATGATGCTAGAGATAGCAAGTTGCAGACACTTTTGCTTTCCTGCGAGGGACATAGAAGCTTGTGCAGAATTTATTCTGGTCTCTTTCTCTTGGGGATTACTCACTAGTGCTAGTCCCTGCCTTCACGGCCACCACCTCTCCCTTCTCTCTGCCCTGCCTCTGTTTGCCTCTGCTCCCTCACACTGCTCTTCTCCCCAGACTTGGTATTTGCCGCACATTTTCTTCGGGTGGAAGGAAACAGCCAGGGACTCTGGAGGACTGCAAATACTGCCAAGAGGTGCAGCATAGCTTTCTGTGCGTTTGAAGGGTGGAGCACGCTGAGATGAAAACCACGTGCCAGTCCACAGTGCTTCTGCCCTGCAGCAAGGACATGCAACAGGGTTACAGAGGTTTTGTGCGCTGAGCGGATGGGAAGCACGGAGAGATGCCAGCTTCAGTTCTTCCATCCACATCCAGGCACTGACTCTAAACTGGACATGAAAAGAGATTTAAGCTGATCAGAGGCTGCTGGAAGAATGGGGAGGTGCCCAGTATGCCTGCTGGGGAGATCACTGGCCTCTGCAGGTGGTGGGATGGGGAGCCAGTGGGACAGTGCATCTCCCCTCCCCGCAGGAGCCCACGGGGATGCCGGCTGCGGCACCCCGCTCCCCTCCTGCCCCGAACACCCTCTCCCCAGCTCAGAGGGGAGCACAGCCTTGGTGGAGTGGCTAAACCTGGCAGTGGGATGTTGCAATGAAATAACAGTCTCCGTTTTTAAAGAATGCTTTATTCACTACATCCTAGAAATGTACCGTAAATGAAGCAAGAACTAAATAAACTCAGAGGCTTCTGACAGTACAGAGAACAGAGATACAATAAAACACCTAAAATATCAGCTCTTTTGAGAATAAGGCACGCTAGTTTTGGTTTTTTTTAATATATATTTTTTTTCTTTGAATAGTTTGTTCTTAACCTAAAGATGTTCACATTTCAAGTTATCAGACTTACCTCAGTAGTAGTGTACATGAAATGGTTTAGAAGCAAGTGTAAAAGGCACGGGCGGGAGGGTCAGCGTGACTTGGCTGCCTGCGTCCCCGCGTCCTGCCTGCGTCCCCGCGTCCTGCCTGCGTCCCCGTGTCCTGCCTGCGTCCCCGTGTCCTGCCTGTGTCCCCGCGTCCTGCCTGCGTCCCTGGGTCCCGCCTGCTCCTGCGTGCCCCGGCGCAGGCAGCACCCACCAGTGGCCTGGGGCTCCTCAGGGTTTGCCCTTGTTGGCTCCTTTCTCTCCCTGCCACCTCTGTGAGCGGCAGGACCCTCATCCTGCTGGCGGGGAGAGGGTGAGTGGGAAGGGAGCCATCACCCTTCATCCCTCCTCTCTGGGGCTGGAAAGGGGCCGGCAGAGACCCAAACCACTAGACTGCCTTTTCCCCACCCCAGGGGTGTTTGTGCAGAGCCCACGGACCCACGGTGGCATTTAGGGTTGAGCCGTCCAAGGTCGTAGCCGGAGGGCTGGAGGAAGCTGCGCTGGCCTCCCCATTGGGGGCTTCCCCCTCGGGGCTCTACCCAAATCCCCTCCTCTTGCCCTACAAACGGGCAGGGCTGTGGGCTAAGGTCTGGGTGCACTTTCAGAAGTGCAGGGACAAACAATAAAAGTCTCCCAGGAAGGGGCGTGGAGGGGCAGAGTCCGACCTAATGGTTAACCTCCTCACCGTGCTTTCGCTAATGGGTCAACAGGTTTAAGGAGAGCTCAGCTTGGCTGAGCAAGAGCACCTGGAAACGACTGCTCAATCTTGAGGCAAGGAAAAAAGTGTATTAAAATGTCACTTGACTGAGCTGGACGTGGTCTGGAAGTGGTTCAGTTGTCAAAATATACTCAATATGAAACCGCTTCGGTTGGTACTTACACCACAAAAAGTAAAGGAACGTTGTTTACTCACTCCCTGCTTCGTACCTCGTGTCACTGGAGCTGTGTTTGCAGGGCTGATGCACTTCATACAATGGGCAAGATATTTCTTTACCGTTTTACTATATTTTACATTCACTGCACTACTAAATAAAAGCCTTTAAACAGGCCACAAAACACTGCAATAATATATTTACTTCTTAATAAAACAAACTTTTTTATAACATCGCAATAAAAGGTTTTTGTTTTGTGGCAAACCACATACCATGTAAATTTGCAACATAAAATGACTTTAAAAATGTATATTAAAAGATATTTACAAGCTCTATGTCTTAAAATCATCGGGTCTAATCTCTCCCACCCCTGATGTGCATGTACAACTCCAGTTGTGGAGAAGGGGAATTAAGTGTGGAAGGGAGGCCGGGAGGGAGGCTAGCCCCGTTCACTAATTCCAGTATCACTACCACCCCTAGTACCTCAGAAATTTCTCACGGAACATGATGGAGCGATGGGTAAGTAACGCTGCGCATCCTCTCGGCGAGAGCGCGCCTGCTCTCGCTGACAGCAGCATGCATCCTCAGTCACTACAGCATATACTTCAAAGAATAAAATAAAGAGCATTGAAAAAAAGCCTAGGTTTTATACTGGATGAAGATCTAAGTCAAGACACCTCGCAGGACATATCAGCTACTCGTTTCTGCATGTGCTCCAACTACAAGTAGCTTCAATAAATAGAAAATCCAGTTGCTGAGGAAAACTCAGAGCCTTTCCTTTACTTAACACAAGCCTGTAAATCACACTGTGAAGAGATTTGTGTGAGGAGGCTTTTTTTTTTTCCTCTTTCTCCCGAACGGGCAATATTAGTTACTTCTGATTTCAGATAAGAATGAGCAGATTGTATTAATGCCAGCACAAAAATGCAGAGGTCTTGCACGTTTTTCAAATTGCACTTTCCAGTATAATTTTTTAAATAAGATACTTGTTGGTTTTTTTCTTTAAAAAAAAATCTAAAGTATGTATTCTTTAAATATTGAATATATTCTTCAAAATATATTGTTAAAACTTTCCCTAGCTGCTCAGGTGTGCTTTTTAATATATAGCTGATATATTATTAAAGGAACTACAAAATAGACATCTCTGGAGTGCAGAAGTTACTAAAAAATAACCTTCATACCACAAATATATTGAAAATATAACTGCTAAAAAAAAAAAAGACCCTATGCAACCCCACTAGGATGCGTATAAATGCATGTCAGCAGTGGGCTGGATGCTTCGAGGTCCTTTAGAAATGTATGAATACAGATGTGTTAAATTTTAAAAATAGCCTAAAAAAGTTAGTGAAAACTTCAAGCATAGAAAATATTTCGAACACGTTTTTCTATGACATTCTTCACTTTCTGCATCAGTTTACCAAGCCCTAATGTTTACTCTTTCGCAGCCGGTTCTTTCTTCATAAATAGTAAAGTGTTCCTTCAGTGTGTGTTTCTCCGCTGCCCTCCTCTGCCGACAGTCTCAGTACGTCTGGTAGACGTCGTGGATGGGCACCTGAATGGTCGCAGCTGGGAATGCCGGGGGGATGTAGCTGGCGTACCCCCCGTAGGCAGCAGCAGCAGCGGCGGCAGCAGCGTTCTTCTGTAGCGTGGCTATCGTCGCCGTTGCTGTAGCGGGCGCCGCGAACGGCACATAACTTGTCCCATAAATCCCAGCGGTGGGGATCCGCTGCACGTTGGGAGCCATGGTGTACACCGGCGTGATAGGGCGGCCCTGGTAGGAAAGCATGGGTTCAGACCTCAAAAAAAGTGCTTAAATTGCTGTAATATCCTGTCTCCACCCCCTGAATTGCAAATCCCCTAGAAGGGGAGGTGATAACCGGAGGGTAGGCAGCGCATGCCCTGTTGAACGAGAGTTATGCCGTCATGGGGAGCTGTGCCCTCCCTCCCAGATTTGGGTCCCCCGCAGGGGGAGAGCAGCTGTCCAAAGTGCAGATGTCTAAGATAGTTCAGATGAGCTGCAGGGCTGTTAGGCACCGTAGCATCCTCGACAGCACCTCCTGAATGGGAGCAGGGCAAGAGACCAGGCTTTCCCCCCAACCTGGGTATGCCGAGCAGGATGTATGGGAAGCAGGATGTATGGGAAGTAGGACTTATGGGCTGAACTCACCTGGAAGGGGGGAGGCGTTGAGACAGCCGGTATTACAGCTGCGGCTGCGGCTGCCGCGGCAGCTGCTGCGCTGGCCGGGTCCTGCTGGACGGCTATAGGGTTGATGATGTGCTCGACAGTGTGGATTTTGCCATCTTCCATCATCTTGGCCGGCGGCGCGGCCTGAAACATGGAGTACTGGGCACCGATGGCAGGGATGGCCACTAGGAGAGACCAGACACATCGAGTGTTGGGAGAGGGTCTCCAGGACCTCATCTCAAAGAGCAAGCAGCCCTCCTTCCTGGCTGCGATGGGTCTCCCACAGTGGTTCTGTGCTGCTCTCATCAGGGCGGGTGGCCCCATGTGCCACCTGGGGAGCCTGGGCAGTCACAGGCATCCCAGGGCGAGAGCCCTGCTGGGGACTGGGAGCTGCGTCCTGGATTTACGCAACCCCCTCCAACCACCACTGTTCTCCCCTCCCCGGCCAAGACCGCAGCCCAAGCACAGGGATGGGTGGGAGCGCATACTGTCCCAGTGGGGTCCCTGCTCCAGCTGTGGAGATCAAGGGATGTGCAGCTGCCATAGGCAGAGCTGCTCCGGGAAAGAAAAGTGTGGTTTGTACTGCAGAAGTTGCAGGCAGCAACTGGTCCAGTCTATATGCCATCCTTTGGCCAACCCTGTGAAATACTAGCTCATTTACTATTATGCATTTCCCAGGACTAACTTGGCTAAATATGTTTTATCCCATCTTTCTGCTACAGGATCAATCTGTTTACTGACACTAAAAAATAAATTACTCTTTAGAGAATTCTCCCTTGTGCCAAAATTGGACAACGCAAAATAATTAGAGCTACAGTCTTCCAAATGAAGGGAAAAATGCTCTGGTCAGAATGATGGTGTTCAGAGGCGGTGAGTTTGTACATGGTCCAAAATGGAGCTTCATGGCACTGCTTAGGGAAGAAATGTGCTTTGCTGAACATTCCCAATAATCACAGTAATTGGACATGAGCCGGCAATGTGCATCTGAAGCCCAGAAAGCCAGTCATACCCTGGGCTGCATCAAAAGAAGCGTGGCCAGCAGGTCCAGGGAGGTGACTCTCCCCTTCTACTCCACTCTTGTGAGACCCCAACTGGAGTACTGCATCCAGCTCTGGGGTCGCCAGTACACGCAAGGCATGGACCTGTTAGAGTGGGTCCAGAGGAGGGCCATGAAAATGATCAGAGGGCTGGAACACCCCTCCTACGAGGACAGGCTGAGAGAGTTGGGGCTGTTCAGCCTGGAGAAGAGAAGGTTCGGGGGAGACCTTACTGAGGCCTTTCAATACTTAAAGGAGGCTTCTAAGAAAGAAAGGGACAGACTTTTTATCAAGGCCTGTAGTGACAGGACAAGAGGTAACAGTTTTAAACTGAAAGACGGGAGATTTAGATTGGATATAAGGAAGAAATTCTTTACTGTGAGGGTGGTGAGACACTGGAACAGGTTGCCCAGAGAAGTTGTGGATGCCCCATCATTGGATGTGTTCAAGGTCAGGTTGGACGGGGCTTTGAGCAACCTGACCTAGTGAAAAATGTCCCTGCCTATGGCAAGAGGGTTGGACTAGTTGATTTTTAAAGATCCCTTCCAACCCAAACCATTCTATGATTCCGTGATGCTATGATTTCCATCGTTGCCTTATAGTGCACATTTCAGCGTTCAGCTTTTGAGCCTTTCAGCAGTGAGGTTATTCACAAAGAAAACAGAGTAATCAATAAATGATGGTCATGTTGGCATCTATGGGCGGTGCAGCCAGTAAATCAGAAATGAAGCCAAATATGCACATGGATTTCTTTCACTGGGATGAAACTTTGCAATGTGGAAGTGTGCAGTTCTGCCTGTGGAGAGGACAGGCGCCAGCAAGCAGTATTCTTGTTTTGATCCTGGAGACTGCAACAAGGGGTCTGATCGGATATCTTTCAGGCAGAGATGTTTCCACTGCCAGTGGTCTACCACTGCTTCTTCAATCAGAGACCTCCACCCATGAGCTTTTCCAGTTCTCCTTCTACACCAAGTCCACCAGGTCAGCTCAAACCAGTTTTACCACTGGTTTAAATAACCTGGATAATTTCTCAGTGATGCAAAGGCAGAGAGCTCACGTGTTCCATTCTGTGGTAACTTCTGTCAGAAAAGCAGTAACAGGCAGCTGGGGTATTGGGTTGACCTCCCAGAAGTTCTCTAACCATTTGCAAAAAAAAGAGTTTTAAGTTTGTTCTAAATGGTAGGATACTTTGCAGAGTCGGTACATCTCTACTGCTCCGTTCTGGTAATGTGCTTTCAGAGTCATACTCTTTTAATAACAGAGGTAAGTCTTGCATGTGGTACCTCTTACTAGATCATCTGAGCTGGCTGGGGAAAACGGACCAGGTGCTCCTGTGCTCAGAGGCTGTGCTGGAACTATACAAGAGGGGAAGACCTGATAAAGAAATCTGAATCTCAA
Source organism: Ciconia boyciana (assembly GCF_034638445.1). NCBI lineage: Eukaryota > Metazoa > Chordata > Aves > Ciconiiformes > Ciconiidae > Ciconia > Ciconia boyciana. The sequence goes on from NC_132938.1 coordinate 26,880,397, forward strand.
CGTGCTTCAAGCACAGAAACATTTAGACTTGAGCTTCAGGCTTTTGTTTGGCAGTCAAATGAATTACAGACACCACTAACAGGCGTGCATTTCAAAGCCCACTTTTCAAGCATCCTTTAGTAATACCTGGAATTCCTGAAGTATCTTTACAAACATGCATAGTGGTAATATTTTCTGATTGTAAGTGGGTAGTTTTCTCAGGAAGTCTGATCTTCCTTTGGAAACGGCTCTAATCTTAACAGCCTTCCTTTGTCTCTACATCTCTTGTTATATTGTCTCATCCAGCTGTTATGAAGAACTCTTCACAGCCTTCATTAGATGCAAGATGTAGTTTCCACTGACAGTATGGAGCATGTTTTGGGAAACCACTGCAGCTCTATTATTAAACACCACTTAGGTCCTGCAGTTACAATTTACTTGGAGAGAGGAATGGAGAGACCTGAGGACTTCTGCAAGAGGGCTTGGCCCCGTCACCTGCAAGGACCTTCTTCCGTGGGCTGCTTTTCCAAATAAAAATCTCTCCAAACAGGATCGTGAGGAATTGCAGGGATTCAGCCTTTGTCCTGTTCACCTGGGAAGGGCAAGGGCTGGATACTCAGCTGAGGATGTGGCAGAAAGGGGTGATTCCTGCCCTTGCCCTGGGGCTGGCTCCCTGCAGCCCAGCACCGCTGAGAGCTCTCCGGCAGGCTGCTGCGTGGCTGCGAGCCGGACCCCGAGGGCTCCCTGCATCACTCCTTTCCCATGCTGCTGATGGTGATGGAGAAGCTCGCCTCAGCCAGGGACTTCCCTGCAATGGGAAAGCCCCAGGTTGTTTTCCCAGCCTCATAGCACCGGAGAAATATGAACTGAGCAGGGGAGAGCTCTGACCTGGCTGGAAATCTGGGGTGGGAATCACCCAGGGTGAAAGTAGCAGTGAAGAAATTAAAAGAGAGGACGGTTGCTCTTAGTCACCATGCTGTAGCGTACATGACTAGATGGAGAAGAAAGTCTGCTTCCTCCTGAGGAGGTGCAAAAGGGGACAGGGGTGGGCACAGCTTCAGCCCCTTTTCCTTTGATCTGAAGAGCTCCCAGACATTTGTGTCCCCTGCCCTGCGGTGTGCCTGTTGTTTGCAGGAAGCCTGGCCAGGGCCAGGAGGCATCTGGCACAGGGGAGCCCTGAGCCCTGGCCCTGGGGCTGTCTCCGCTTCCGCAGCCATGGGCTGGAGGGGTGCCCGCGCGCCTGGCACGGGGCTCGGAGCGGGGCTCGCTCTCCACCTCTGCTTTCCTCCCTTCATTGCACATACTAACCTGCACCAGGCTTAATGGCCACTGGATTGACCGCAGGTAACTCCAAGTTGGGTACCAGCTCGTATCCTTTCTCCTGCTGTTTTCCTTTGCCTTCATGGTACCTGCTGTAGATGCCACGGCCTGCGGAGTATCCCCCCAGGTAGGAGCCCCTGGGGCCCGGGGCTCTGTTGCCAGCTGCACCTCGCCCTCTGCCTCGTATGCTGCCTGCTTATGATAACAACATAGAAGAGGATGGTGAATAACGGAGAGCGACAGCCCCGTGGGGAGCACGAACGGCCCCAGGCTGAGACCGGGAGGCACGTGGTTAGAAACGAGGCTGCTGAAGATAGTTTGATCTGAGCCTTAGTGACTTCGCTTATGAAAACACAAGAGTTTGGCCTTCGAAGCGCCCATTAAGACTACAGAAGTTTTGCTCTTGATGTTTCTGACCATACATTAACTGCTTATTTATACAGATGCAGCTCTCGTGGCCAGTGTTATGGCTATAATGCACACAGCAGAGAGAGAGGGGCTCCTCCAGGGGTGATTTCTATACAGTAGGAACAGCTTCTGCTCCCAGCTGTCCTCCAGAGGAGACCCAGCCTCTCAGCTGCCACGATGGGACCTGCAGAGACGGCCCGAAGTTCTACCTGGCCTTTAACCAACTTTGTCCCACCATTGCATATATTTTTACTTGTGTTGTTTGTTTTCTCTGCTATTTTATTAGTAATGTGAATATACCCCATCTCCAAAAATACGGCCTTTATTTGTCTTAGTGACTCCACGCACATTACGACAGTACTTTGGACACTGTGGTACTAATACACTCTATGATGGCCTAATTGAATATTTAGGCTGTCAGTTAACTCCTTTGTAGTTCATTGCGAGTACAAGTCTGGAAACTGAGAAGAAGCGGAAATTCTTGATCAGCTAGGGTTAAAAAGATTTCTTGGCTTATGTGGGTGCTTTAAGGATATATTCATGCTAAACTGCCTGTTATATGGAAACACACATTAAATTTCAGAAAACTATAATTCCTGTAAGTACAGGATAATTTTAATTATAACACCAGTTATAGCTGCTAGGTTTTTTATGAATAACTGATTTTAGCTACTTTTTAATGACTGTAACTGATAACTAATTAAAGTATACATAACAAAATAATTATTTTGCACTCACATGATTCCTTCTGCTCATAGTTCTCAGACATCTTTATAAAGGACACAGCACTATTGTCATTTTAATGCAAAGGGCAAAGGACACCTGGAGAGCTCCCAGCTGAGGCTCTCCCTGACATCCTTCCCTTTGGGTGACCAGGTCACTGTACCAACACCTCCAGGAGAAGGCAAAGGGAGCACCCTGTCATGATCCCTAATACTTAGGATCCAGCTCTTTGGAAGGAGGCATCAGAAGCTGGAGTCCTTGGACTTGCTCAGACTTCGTACAGCACTCATAAAAAACAGATCCCTCTCTTCCCCATGCTGTGCTCGGTCCATTAGCTCATTCTTAACCGTAGTTTTGAAGCCTCCCTCATACCAGCCTGTACATTAGCCATTATTCATAGATAAATACACTCTGCATAGTCATAAATTAAAATGAGACCAAACAGAAATATGGCAAAAACACCTGTAAAAGAGTGTTTAAGAAAGAAGTGTGAAGCCCCAGCTGTCCTTTGGCTCAGTCAGACCTTGGGTTGCACCAGTCTGAGACCAAAGCTGCCCATGACATCCCCTAATTGTGCGTACTAACCTTTCACAAAGTAATCTCTGTTGGGCCCGATCAAGGCATTGTACGGATATCCATAATACGCTAGTGTGTACGGATCACAAGAGTAAACATAATTAGGTTGCTGAGTTACTTCGGGCGTTGCTGCAGCCCCTCCTTTTGCTGCTTTCTGGTAGCGAGTGTATTGCTCCTTGTCTACTGGCTTGGCCAAGGTGACCTCCAGGCATGAGCCTTCCAGTTCAACACCATTAAGGTTGTTCATGGCGTGAATGGCATCTTCCCTGGTTGTAAAGTGCACAAAGGCATAATCACGTATTTTTTTCACCCGCTCTACACAGCCAGGGTTAAACTGCCCAAAGAGCTTTTTAATGGTGTCCTCTGTGGTCTCAATCATTAAATTCCTCACATAGAGGATTTTAACAGTCTCCATGACGTCTTCATCCACATCTATCTCTGGTTCTGCCCAATCAACAGCAATTTGGTGTCCCCACAGCTGGATCCTTCCCGGCATGAGTTTCCTCCTGGCCATTGCCGCTGCTCGATGGCTCTCATACTCCACAAAGGCAAAACCTCTGTTCTTCATCTTGTCTGCGGCGCTGGCATACACGATGACATCCAGCACACCTTCCGTCACCTTGGCGATCTCTTCCAGGATCTCCTCTCTCTTCTTCATCTTGGGAATGCCTCCGATGAAGAGCCGGCAGTTATCCACGCTGCAGCACACACCCAGCAGCCTGCCAGGGCGGATTTCGTAGTTGTTCAGCTCCCTGACAGCACGCTTCGCCTCGTGCTTCTGCGTGTACATCACGAAGGCATAGCCGCGGTTCTTCCCATCAAAGTCCATCATCAGGCGCATTTCATAGATGCGGCCGATGGACTCGAACACAGGGACGAGCTCATCTTCGTAGACGTCGCGGGGGATTTTTCCCACAAAGACCTCGCAGCCGCGAGGAGGATGCAGGCCCTCCCAGCCGGGAGGAGGGCCGCCGTACTTGCGTTGCCCGTTCTCCTGGATCATGCTATATCCAGTGCGCTCCATGAGGGCCAGCAGAGCCGCCTCATTGGGCGCACCGGCAACGCCTTCAGGGACTTTCGTGGTAGCCACGTTGGAGGAATCGTTGCTCATCCTTGCAGTGGAGTCCTCAGCGGTCATGGTGTTAAACTCATTCACAGCCTGATAAAACCTGCGCAAAGGAAGAAGGAGGACACTTGTTAGAAGCTGTTAGCTACCACCAGAATCCCACCCCTCTCTTTTGTCTTCTTGCAATTGCTCTGGAAGTTCATTTTTCAAACTGGGACTAAGGCTGCAGAAGAGCAGATGAATGAGCCACACCAGCCTGAATATTGATACTGCAGGGGAGGCGCATCCTGGATATAGGCACAGCCCCTCTTTGAGGGGCGTGTGAGGATCGCCTGCTCGTACCACCCCAGCACCAAGAGCTGCTGCCACAGGAGGCTGAAGTTGCATGAAGGGATGCCACCAAGCACCTCAAAACCTCGAGACCCTAGGGAGGCTCATGTCCTCTCTGAATGGGTAGGAAGGAGCTGGCATGGGATTGAGAAAGGGAAGATACTGCTATGGAGCCCGTGGTTCCCACCTCCAGAGCCCTCTCCTCCCTCGCAGTCATGACTTAGTTAATCCATCTACTCCTGGACAGCACAAGTGCCGGGTGCCACACTTGACAGTGAAAGACGGCGAATGCATGAGAAGCACCAGGCATGATTCCCATTTGATAACAACCCCTCACTCCTCTAGGCCTTCACAATAACATTTGAGTAGGAAATAATAAATACACTTTAGCGTTGGGGGACCAATTCTTGTTCTCCCATGCAACGGGTAATCTGGCAAGCTTCTGAGTTGCCTGCTGCTTGTAGTACAATGTCTGACGTGTTTGCCTTTTCCATTATTACAACGGGACTTCAAAAAAGCTGAGGAGAATCACTCCCTTATGACAGGCAACTTGCTTTACAGCAATTGGCCAGCACAGCCCTGCAAGCCAACAAGGGGAAGGCAAATCTCTGAAACCTCATTCTGCATTTGAACACAGGCAGAGGGTGGGAAATGCAGACATATGGGAGGAGATGGCCATGCTAATGACTACAACTGCAAGAGAGTGGGCTTCCTCTCTGAGCACAATTAAATAAGACACTGAGACTCTAAGAGTAGTTAATTCATTGACTTTTAAGACTGGAAAGGACCATCAGACCATTTAATGTGAGTGATTGCATATGACAGGGACTATTACATTTTATTGTTATTGGTACATTGACTCCTGTAACATTTATCTGAGTAAATCATATCTTCTAGAAGCACCTTGATTTTAAGGTATCAAAGATGTGTAGACCCTACCACTTCCCTTTATGTCTTGTTTGCTAATCATTCCCTCAGACAAGCAAGCGTGCTGTATTTCCCATGAGAATTTGTCTGGCTTTTGCTTCCAGCTAGGATTACTTGTTAAACCGTTCTCTGATAGATTAAAGAGTCTTTCAAGACCTCTGCTTTTGCCTTATGATGATATTTAAGTTCTGTAATCAAGCCACAACTCTGTCATTTTAATAAAACTTACAGGCTGAACTCCTGAATTCCTTCACAATCAGTCATTTTTTCACCTAAAATTGTTTTTGTGGCTCTTTTGACAGTTCTCTGGAGTTTCAGCCTTTTTCACCCTTGCTATTTACAGGGATGAAGATCTTCTCCCCACGTCTCTGTATTGCCAAGGCCTATTTCTCCACACCTTCTCACTAACAAACCACGTGGAGCTTTTTTGTCAATTCTAATCCCAAATCCTTTCCAGAAGCACCACTTGCTGAGGTTATGTCCCATGCAACAGGCACGGCTTGTGTTTGTTACTCCTAAATGCCACAGCCTTGTGTTCAGCCGTATCCCAACTGCCTTTTGAGTAAATCCCACCTAGTAAGTGCTACACCATTGGCTCCTCCTCATTGTTTTTTACAACTCCATGCGGATTTATTTGCCATGATTTGCATTCCTGACCAGTTTGTTGATGGAACTGTCAAAAAACACTGGTCCCCATAGGAAACTCTGCGAACCACCATAAGAAAAGCTCCCAATCTGGGTTTGACAGGCTTATTTTCCAAAAAAAGGACAAAGCTTCAGCCAGATTTATTTATTCTATGTAGTAATTTTATTCAGTGGGACACAGGTTTCTCTCTGTCCCACAAGGACTCTGATATATACCCTTCGTTAGAATGATTTGGCCATTTTCAGTGCCTTGGTTACCATGCAGGCAGATCTTTCACTAGTACAGTAGGCCCAAGTCCATAGAAATATGGGCGCAAAATTTAGGCACCTAAGGCTGATTTGTATGGTCCACAAAACCCGTTTAAATCCTAGTAACCTTAGCACCTCAGATTTTTTTCAGTAAAGCTCCTGAGCTGCGCAGAATTGTGCTGGTCTGTATCAAGAGATGCCTCTGCACCAGCCAGGGCAAACACCACTGTGCCTGGTTCAGCTCCCAAATGCGTTTGGGCTTGGGAAACCAGACCTCTGAGCCTCGGTCTGTGGTAGGGCCTGATCCTGCAGGTGTGTTTGAGCCATGGGTGTTACACGGTGATGCTTCTGAGCCATTTTCCTTTAAAAATATGGAGAGCAGAGGGGAAGGTAGAGAAGATGGTGGGCAGTAATAGCGATGCTGATGCCCAGGCAATGCTTTAGAATACATAATTTCTTTGAAGCCAGGTCTTTCATGGAAGTGCATCAGTTTTGACAGCTTCTTGCTTTAAAATGTTGTTGATAAACATGTTTCGGATTCAGATGTTCCGCCTTTCTAATGTGTCACAGTCAGACATTTTCATTTTACTCCTGGGAATTATTTGACATAATTTAAAAAATTAAGGCAGAGAAAAACATTTTTATTTTCACTTGACAATTTGTTCCTAAAAACGTGACTTCACCTTTCCCTGAATGAAAGCAAAGCTTGTTAAACAAACACTTTGCTGGGGAATAATCATTACCTTTACATGGGCCACCTGTTGGCAAGCGAATTACTTATCGCCCCAGGCTTGGGTAAGTTTAGAAATGAGTTATTACCATCAGTTTACAAAATAAAAGTCTCTGTATTCTGTTATCTGCAGGGCTCAGTCACTGGGGCTATAGTCTAGAAAGCCACAGATGGGCACCAGGACTGTGGAGAGAGGAGAGATGGAGCAAAGCCTCCCCTGGCCACCAGAAACCAGCTGGTAATTCGGTGGCTGTCCAGGAACTGGCATGTTCTCCAGCACTTTGCACTGCACCAGCAGGACGACTTCTAGTACTGGAAGTTGTACTTGAAGCTGCTGCTAAGGGCTGATGGCCACCTTTGCTGCAAACACTACCATACAGGGTTTGTGATAGTGAATAATTAAAAATTCTTTGTGAACCTAAGATGCATTTTATCCCTATGTGATTTATTGGGAATCAAGATTCATGATCAAATGTCTATAATTTTTTTCTGTGCAGCTCCATAGAGTTGGGTTTCCTAAGTATATACTACCTAAGACAGTTATAGAGCCCATGTAGTCCTACTTGAGGCAGCTAAGTACACACTTAACAGCATTCACTGCCACATGACACAATCAACACCTTCACCAAGTTCAGATATCATCTACCTTGATGAGAAAAGAAACGCAGGCGTGTCTGGTCTGAGAGCTCTCTCCTCCTGTTATTACTGCCTTACAAAATGGGCTGCCAGCACAACCTAACCTATTCATGTCAAAAAGCAATCACTATCAAGAAAATTGTTTTCAAAATTATCTGTTTCCAAAGTGTTCAGTCCTACTGGTGCATTTTTTTAGCCCACAGTAAACTGGTGGTGAAAACTTGCTGCCATGTGTTGTAGGTGTACACAGGGCATGAGCTAATACTGTGGGTTTAGTGGGCTTAATAAAGCCAGACTGATTTCAGTACACCCACCAAGTGTGATTAATGCTAGAAGAGGCAAAAGTTTAAGCTGCATTAAAATGTAGCGTCTTGTGAAATATAAGTGCTTGATTTCTCATCTCTGAGGAGGAAGGTACACCTGATCTCGATGACAAAGATTCATAAAAGAGAGACAGAGAAAAATATTAATTCCTAATGAGAAAGGTTGTGCTTTGGAGAGAACTAAGTTTTAAATGACTAATTATCAGGACTGAAACAAGACTGGCTTCTTTTCTTCTCAGAAAAAGGTAAAGCCTGCCTGATTTCTCAGTGCCACGTTAGATGGATGCTAACTGCTGCCAGCCCACCAGGAGCCCGGCTTGCGAGCCCTTCCGTTCAGTGGCTCTGCTCCAAGGACTCTCCCTCGCGCAGGTGAACTCTCAGACATACATGTTTCACTGAAAGCATTCAAATTTCACTTCCCCTTGCTTGCAAAACTCCTTCCCTGCTGCCAGTTGGGCAGGTGTAAATAGTTCTTGCCCTAAACATTAATTACCTTCTTTTTAAGCCATCTTTTTTGCATCGTAGCTCAGAGTATTAAACGGGAAACTTACTGTGTTGGCAGTGACTGACCTAAAGCGTACTGTGAGCAGGCTGATTAACTGAGGCAGATCTTTTATTAAACAGAAATACCACGCCTTGATTAACAACAATGCAGGGCCGAATGCTGATGTCCTTTGTGCCAGGGCAAAGGCAGCTCGGGGCCCGGCGAGAAAGCGATGCCCGCAGTCCATATAGCATCTTATCCCTGGGCTTGTCCAGCACTGGGCAGTGCCCTGTGAAGTTATGCAGCCACCTGCTCCTCTATTGATCCCCATGTAGGAAAACAGGCTTTTACAAACACAGGGACACAGCCGGTGTCCTTGTGGTAGCAACCGCGTGTCCACTCCACTCACGTGCTCCTATTAAATGGGTTTGTTTATGTTTGCACTTAATTCATCCCTGCAGTTTTGTGTTACATAGACTCAGTGGCATCGTGCGTCCTTGTGTGGGTGACACGGCTGCCGGCAGTCACATAGCACGGGGACGGGTGCCGGCACCATGGCAGGCAGCAGGAGAGCCCAGGGAGACCCGCTGGCTCCGTGATAACTGGAGGGAGGAGGGGACGGGGACACCTGCGTCCCAGCTGCAGACCCTGGACATGCCAAATCCTGCTGAGCTGACACGGCGTGCCCTCACGGACACCACACATGCCCTCAAGAAACCGCCACAGTTTTGTATTTTAAGCCACAGCTGCTCCAGAGGGAAGATCGGTCGCTGAAATTTTAACTAAATATACCCTGTTGACAGAGGGAAATAACAGCTACTGGTTTAAATGTGACCTTCCTAGTTTTTTAGTTGAAATAATAAGGGCAAATGGTAATCCTGCTGCTGATGTTGAGCAGCAGGTCTGGAAGCATGGTTGCCGTTAAAGCTCTTTATTTTTAAAAGCGGATTCTTTTCTCATGACAACTTTAGATACATAAAATGTATATAACGACAACAACAGCTTATTAATAACAACTGTATAACTTTATCACAAGCATCAGATATCCACAGAAATGCTCTTGCCAAAAACCCAGTTTGCCTGTTTACAGATTTATCGGCTGAACAGAAAAACGCAGGGGCCACGTCAATTCGAAACAAGGTAGTGGCTCGAGCATTGCTTCCAGTGTAATGTGCAAGTTACCTCCCCTTTTAAAGATAACTATGGTATCATTATATATCAGTTTTCTTTTTCTTGGCAAGACTGTCACTCCTTTCTTACGATTTATTTGCATAAAGGAGCTGAACAAAGCCGGTGTCTTTGGGGCTGTTTACCGAAGCTGAGCCATGGCATGCCCGACTGCAGGGCCCAGCCTAGCAGTCCTGCAGCTGCAGCCACGGCAGGGAGCTGGCGTGCAAGATGCTCCTTCCCAAACTAATGGCGAAACAGAAAGTCCCACCTCTTTTACGAATGTGCCTAACGTAGCCACCAGCCCTGCAAGCACTCACTGCCGTCCCATGTGCTTCCTGACAGAAGGCTTCACCCTCTGTTTGCAATCAGCTTAGGGGACATCCTGCTGGAAGCGGCATCCTTGGCTCCTCTCCATGCACAGTGCAGACAGTGGCCAGGCAGGCAGCAGCTGCGGTGAAAAAAGGGTCCAATCCTTGGTGAAAATTCCATGCAAAGACTTTGCCCAACTCCAAATCAATTTCTATTTCAAGTGTCAAAGGCTAGTCTTAGGTCTGGTTTTCAACAGGAGTTGGACCACAGCTTGGTTCCCTACCTGCTGTTGCTAAGGAAATGCAAATGTCTAAAGTTGAAGCTTGTGGTGGGTCAGTGCAAGAGAGAGTGTAGCATTTCAGCACAGCTTTTTGGCTAGGGACCTTTTCTGAAAGTCTTTCATACAGGGGGATGGATAATGTCTTCAGACTTCAAACAAAAAAGGCAATACTTGAGGCCAACAGGCCATGCGAATGTCTGCAGTGTGTCAGACACATTGCTTTACCTTGCAGCTGAACTGCATGAAGAAGTTGCCACAGGCTAGGTTAAATGCTTTGAAGAGGTGCATTTTCTCAATCTAGATCATTTTGGCAAAACTCTGTGGAGAAAGTGGTGAACTGTGTCAGCAGACCGAGGGGGCAGGAACATCGGCTAGCAAGAGACTTGATGAGTAGCTTGTGATGAGCAGCTTGGGAGAGTAATCTCATAGATCAGATCAGCACTAGTTATTGACAACGACATGTCTGCCTGCTGTGCAAGTTATCCTGCTGCCAGAACCGCTCAAGCACTGCATATTCTCATCATCATGCACATGCTTGAATTAAGACAATCAAACTTGTCCATCTCCAGCTAGGATCACCTGGGAGAAACCTTTTGGCTCAGGTGCTGCATGGGACCCAAGGAGATGCACATGCAGCAGCGTTTGCTGCACCACATCATTTCCCATGTATGTTCAGGCATGAACATGTACAGCTGTGGCTCTCTGCCCATTAGAAGTACTATACTTAAATGTAGAGAGAAACAGTGTAAAGTACCTAAGGGGTAGGATAAGACTACTAAATCCTGAGGCTAGGTGCTGAAATTCCCACTTCTGCTAACAGTCACACTCAGCATCCTAACCTAGGGACTATCATCAGGGGTCTGGCCACTGATTTCAGTGGAAGAGTTCATATTTCAAGCTTAAACTTCAATTTTATTCTGGTCAGTTAGTCATATTCCCCTTGTATGGGGCGAGTTCATGTTCTGGGCCTGAAAAGCAGTTTTCAGGGTGGAGCTACTGCAGAGAGGGTCCGTGCATGACTCTCAGTTGCTTAAATTCATCCTAAATAGCCTAAGCACATTAAAAATGGTCGATTCCATTTAAAACACACCAAAAACTGTTGGCTTCACCTTTTGATTGCGTTCTCTTCAAGGAAGGAACATAAAGAAACAGAAAATTAAGGGTGATATTTCCAACAGTACTCAGCATCTAGCGCTACTCCCCCTGACATCAGTTATAAGAGTCTAATGGCTTCTATAGGGATATATTTAAGACAGTGATGAGCACTACTGAAAATCCTGCCTTAAAAGTCTTGCAGCGGCTGGTTATGTCCTCCAGGCACCAACCAAAAGCAATGTATTATTTGGCTTAAAAAACTGTAACAAAATCACTATAGATCTGTTCTTTTACTTCTTGCTCCTTTTTAGGAGGAAAACACCTGAAATTATTCTGTAAATTAACATCCTGGAATTTCCCACGTTAAAACTTGAATGTTAATCAGATAATTGAACACCAAATTTGTACAGTCAACAACTGGCTACAAATTCAGACTAGGATTTGAAAGTTAAACTTCTTATTTTCATCACTATCATTAAGAACAATAACAATCACAGATCTAATTCTCTTAGCCACATTATACCAGTTCCCTTAGCCATATTAATCTTACCTCACAGCAATTTTATATACAATTTTAAAAATGGAGCTGAAACTATGATTCCCCTACGAAATAAAGTCACCTTGTATTGTGCAAACTTCCTGCCTATTCTGTTATCCACCCACTCTGCATCCTTCTAAGGCATATTTAATTTGGAGCGTGATCCTGCAAAGGCTGTCAGTGAGACAGCAAAGGCTGTCAAAGGTTCCGCTTGCGTGATCCATAAGTACTATCAGTGCGCAGCAGTGAACAATCCCAGGATGGAGGTCCCTCAATGACCTGACCTCCTGGCCTAGAAACTGCAAAAATAATATTCAGTGAGATATCAATGATGATATCTCAAATAATAAAGGGAGAAAACTTTACTGAGCCTGGCACTTTACTTCTTGCCACTGCTTTTTGATGATCACAAGTGAAAATTCTGTTCATGCATGTATGGTTTTCCTATGGCGAGAATGAAGTGATGCTGATGAAAAAGTTATTGATGTGCCAAAGCACCACCGACACCTAGAGCATCCTACCAACATGGTTGTTATTTTCCCTGCTTCTGCAATGTGAATTCTGTCAATGCAGTGTGTGTTTCTTGAGTGTTTTTACTCTACCGCAGTGCCAAACCAGCCATCTCAGCTTAAACCACTTCTGAAGGAAGTTTGGGTAAGTGAAACCCAGTCTCCTCCCTTATTTTATAATGCACTTTGCTGCAAGTCATTCAGAACTTTGTCCCAACAAGTTGTGTAACCCGTGCGTTGTACCGTTTGCCCCAGCTTTGTCTTTTGCCCAGTCCCACTCAAAATAATTCTATAACTTTCAGCTGTTTCGATAGAACCACTGGCTGAGGCTGAAGCTGTTATCCTGCAAGATATTGAAGCCATATGTTGAGGAAAGCTGAGAAGATGAGAGATGGGTTGTGTAATCATTCTTATCAGCTTTCCAAATCAGGAAACAACACAACCCTTCCCTTCTCCCCAGATTCCCATATTTCAATCTAGCCAACAAAGTCTATTATTACCATGGTCAGACAGGAAAATGTGTGACATATAAATAAAGTGCAATGTAGTCACTCGGTATGTAACAAGTCTTTCCTATTCTGGATGAGCTGTACTTGATGGGAAACTTTTTGCGGCATTTGTTTACCACAAAGGCAATTAAACAGTGTTCTCTGCAGAGAAGCAGCTACAGATAAGTGTGTCCTCCTCATTAACTGTCTGCTTTAAAAAGCGTTCTTTCTAGGAAAGGAACAAGTATTTCACTCAGTGTGGACTCACAAACTTTTGCCATAAGAAAGACAGGAAAAATGATCTCCTGCAACTGAAAAACAAAACCACAACTAGGCTCATCTGTTAATTATTACACAGGAAAGATAAGACATTCACCTATTTCACTTCTCGCCTCTTCAAAGAAAAATCTTATATATGAACACGGTGATTTAATTTGATCATTGAAAATGTCTGTGAAAGGATTTGCTGAACTCTGCAGAGCAGGGATATGTGTGCACGTGCTTGTGATTTTTCTTTGTTATTATGATGCAGAACACTCTGTCTGTCTGTCTACATAAACATTACAGTAACATGTTCCACTCTACAGTGCAACCAAGAGTATCTAAAAAAGTTCATAAACTACAGTTCCCTTTCCAGCCTTTCTGATCTAACTTTTTCAGCTAACTCTTCTGGAGATCCCAGAGCGAAACATAACACATCCTGCCTGTTCATACAAAGTCTACTCGCTTAGTCAATTTTCTAACAATAAAAATCGCTTCAGAGTTTTCAGTTCACCCTAATCTTATGCACTATTTTCATTGCAACATTCTCAGTTTTGTGTTCACCACGTGAACACCACAAGCGGGGGCCCAACCTGCAACCTTGCTTTCAGCAGGAGGCAGAGATTTCAGGGAAAGCTAAAGTGGCCCAACGTGTTCCCTCCTGTTCCCTCCCCCTCAGGTCACAGAAATGAAAATCAGCATAAAGCAAACCGCAGTTGGGATGTGAATGTTCGCTGCTGAAAGTACATTAAACTCAAAGTATTTGGCGTAGTCTGTGGCTGGGTGTTTTTTTTTTTTTTTCCTTTGTGCACTGACATTTGACCCCTTTTATAATATGCACCTTGCACCACTGAAACCCAGTTAGTTATTTATTAAACTCAGGTACCAATGGCTGACTTGTACATATCACGTTTTTAACTGCCTGGCGTTGCCTGTGCGCAGAGAAGAGGGGGATGAAAGGCAGTCGCCTTTGCTGTGAAATTCTGTCATATCGGCAGAAAGGGGCTGCAAAGTGCAGCAATTTGTACCCGACCTCTGATCCAAGAAGTTTGTACAGACCTCTGAACCTTGGATTGAAATTGAGAAACAAGGTTTACAAGTACAAGGAAGAGATTTCCAGCACTCATTACCTGTGCCCAGGTTTAATATTATAAATAAAAAAAAAATGTTTAACCAAGGCAGGGAGTCTCTCAGGAGGCACCATGCCTGTGCTGGGCTAATTCAAGACAATTTAAAACTACTGAAATTACAGCTCGGTTGGAAATGCCTAGGGTTTGGAAATGAAATTTTTGTGTGCTTCAAAAAAGGAGTGGGATTTGAGACATATGTCATTTGAAATTCACCTTTTGCTGACCTTAACTGGGATTTTTTTTTTAAATTAAAAGCTGAAGAAAGAAGACAAGCAACATTTGATTCAGTATCATTTCTTCAGCAAAGAATGGAGCTGAAATGCAGAATTGAATAGAAATTATTAAAAAGAGTAGCAAAATGGCTCCTCCTTTGTTAACTTTATTTATTTTTATTCAACACATTATCTAATCTCGGTTATACAGTGCAGAGCTATATGAGAAACCCATGGAAAAATAATCAAACCAACAACATTACAACAAGCTCTTGACAGACAGTCATATGGCCTTGTCTTGACAAGCAAGAAGGACACGTTTTGCAGTTCTGTTAGATTAACCGTGTTAATTGAACTAAAAAGCTCTCTCAACTCTTTCAGACACTGGCAAGGTCTTTGGTGCAACACCATCAGCTAACACCAACATGTGCTACCATGGACTGTGTTGGGTGTGAAGGCCTTCAGAGATCAGCTGCGATAACATGGCTGAAGAAGAAGCCCTTTCTGCAACCCAGCCTGTCAGGCCATGGAGCATGGCAAGGGATGGCAGTAACGTTTTGCCGTGACATCCCGCACACACTCCAAACACTGGCTGTCATCCATGGCAAGCCTGGGTGTGCAAAGGGTGAAGGAGCACTTTACACACACGTTTTGAAGCACGGCTTCAATCCCACCTAGCTCAGGACAGGACACCATTATACACAACTGCTGCATCTGGTCCACATGTGAATGGACAGCTTTGTCATTGGTTTTAATCGAACCTTACTTACAAATACATTTCCTTTTCTTTTTTTTTTTTAAAGGTTTTAGATTAAACTGATTTTTTCCAGATTTAACTTCAAACTTCACTATTGTTATCAGCACTGACCCCAATAAAGCAATATATGAATAAACAAATAAATAAGGGTGAACAGATTAACATCACATGTCCTATGTTATATACAAGCCTTAAACGTTTCACATGCTGCTTAAGTAGAATATGAATAGAATAATATCAGAACTTGATTTTCTTAAAATGCTATCAAATTTTCGGTATGCAGAATGAGTTATATAGATTCATTTGTATTAATAATACTTGCATATATACCCTGCTTGCTCAACCTTCCTAGCCACCTTAAATCTGCGAGCCCTAAATTCTGTACCTAAAGCTGATAAACCACTTTTAAAGCTTAATTTTTATGTCAATCTCTTCAAAAAGCAGAACAAAATACCAGGCAGCACAAACACACAACGGCAGAGACAGACCAATTGAAAACACAACATCAGGCAGTTGTAAATGGCTACCTTTCACTTCATTAACTTAAGATAGTAGAAAAAATATCTCTGAGACACGATTTTATTTGTTTTCCTCTGCCTAAAATATCTGTGGTTTAGTTTTCACTGTTCGGACATTCACTTTGCTATCTGCTACGCAAATGGATTTAGATATTCACATGTCGAGCTCATAGTTCAAGCTTAGAAGTAGTTGCTTCCTTCTCAAACAACTCTTTAGGACCCTCTAAAAGAAGGCAAAACCCAAACCCGATACCTTGACAATGACATACTTTCGGTCTCAACTCCCTGATAAATGAAAACCAGATAAAAAGCCCTGCAGAGCAAACAAGATTTCCCTTACCTCTCCGGTCCTGTGATCGAAGTGCAACAGGTTAAGAGGACTCGTGCCTTTGCCCGAGCAACCTTTCTTCCTAATGGCAAGAGCCGTGTAACCTGGTTATAGAGTTTATGCATCTCTTTATTGGCCAGCGAGCGTTAGCCATTTAAATTCCTTGGGAGTCATTTGTTAAGGGCTCTTAGGCTGAGGCTAAGTGGGTGGGACGGGAGGGAGAGGGGATGTTAGCACTGCCAGACGCAGAGAGCTCTCCAAAGCAGTTTGAAGATTAATAGAAAACCATCTGCAACGAAGGGATCTTTGGAAGGAGGGCTGGATGCAACCTTCAGGGAAGCACAGGAAAGAGAAACCATGACATTTTTGCAGGGAGGAGGAATTTGAAGAGAAAGATTTCATTCAAAATTCAAAACTTGGAAAAAAGGGAGTGAAACATGTACAAACAACTCCTTCCTAGCACAAGGCGTTGTGCAAATAGCTTGAGTTACTCACAACAGATAAGATAAGAAGAAGGCATATTTTGCTTGACGGCATGAGATTTTTTCAGTGAAATCTTTTATTTTTTCTTTATATGTGTCTGGCAAGACTATTTCAGGCTGCGCCGAATCAATTTACCTTTCATTGTAAGAAAAAAAAATGGTCTGCAGCTAGATAGGTTTACTGATCTCGGCAGCGGCGGGACAGTAGGAATAACTCAGCCTGTGCTGCGTACCCGGCGTACACCGTTTCAGCAGCAAACACGGAAACTCAAATGTGTTTGCTTGAAAGAAAAAAAAGAGCCTGGTGCAGAAGTAAAAGCACAGGGGTGGTAAAACATGATTCATGACAGCAGAAATGGTCTGTACATAACAACGGAGCATTAGGCCCCGGGAGCACTTAGGCAAAGCAAACACCACACCTTCTCGAGCAGCCAAGAGGAGGAACCGCACCGAAACACTCTTTGGATGATGGATTTGCCCGGTCGGGAAGCAGTGTGCACAGCCAGCCGCCGGGATAAGAGGGAGCAGGGCATGCCTTGGGAGACGACTAATTTCTGGGAAAGGACACTGCCCGGAGAAGGTGAAAAGCAAACAGCATATCACAGAAGAAAAACAACTACAGCTTTCAGTCCTTTCCCAGGTTTTTTTACTGGCATAGCCATTCCTTTCTTCTTTCTCTTTTTTTTCCATAAAGTAAAGCTTGGTCCAAAGCTCCAGCCAAGCAGCACACAGGCAGCAACCTCAGGGCATCCTAGTGTGGAAGGAGAAGTGTCTTAACCTCTCAATGACAAATTGTGCACAGGGGTGGATTCTGCAGAGGAAGCACTGTCAGTTTGTATCAGATGGTCCTACATAATAATTTGTTCTTGCCCTCTGAGTGGTTTAATCTGGGCATGTAAAACTTTGAGACATCCTTGTACTGCAGAGTCAGAGGCTGGTCAATAGAGAAGAGGGGTAGGGGAGTCAACAGGTGTAGAGATAAGAGCGCTAAAATTAGAAGGCTCCAAGTTAGAGAGAGAAATGTGGAGGATGGCAAAGACTGGCAAAAGAAGCATCTCCGTGGTGGTTTCTGAGAGTGAACAGGAAGGATAGCTGTTCTACTTATACCACAAACCCAAAGGGCGATTGCAATCACTCTGTTCTGGCTTTTTATTCTTGTTTATCCACAGTACTGTGGCCGTGGTGTGTTAGGCAGTGTACAAACACACCTGCAGCCCGGATCCAGGTCCCAAAATGCCTGCAGCCCAAGTCTACTGTACAAGTCTTTCACCTTCAGAATTCCTCTCTGCAAATGTTAACTCATTAGCTACAAGAGCTGCAGAGAAGCGGGTACTGCTCTGCTGGCAGGGAAGCTGCAGCATGGAAATTAAGTGGTTTGCCCAAGCCTATGGAAAGAATCAGTCTCAAATCCGGGGATAAAATCTAGGAGATTCTGCCAAAATCAGATCCATGCCTCAATCCCTCTGATGTATATAGGGAAGTGAGTCTAAAATATTTAGCTGGTATAAACTCGCAAAACACCCCTCCACCAGTTTAATTAATTTTTTAAAGTCAGTATCCTTCTCTTTAGTTTGTGTTTTTCTGTTGGAAAACAAACTAAACTTTTAACCATAAGCATTGTAAAGTGAATCCTATCAGCTACAATTGTGCATGTACTTGAAAGCCCAGGGAAGACTGTTCTGGTGTAAGTGGAACGAAAAAGCACTGAAACTAGTGAGCCCATGGGCTCATTTTTAGAAGGCTCTTCAATATACCATGTCAATTAGGCTTATGTAGGGAGGCCGCTCAAACCCCTGACTTTCATTTTATACTTTCACTTTTAGCTCCAGCATGTTGTTAGTTTCCAGGTTATGCCCCCATTATTGTTTAAAGCAATGAACATCAGCAGATCAAGCTGCTGGAGGGTACTCTGAGGTGTTAGCATCCCCCGCGGCAGAATCTGAAAACATATTAATTTGTCCCTGTGCTTGTACAGGGAACCTAAGAAAGTTGGGCAGAATACTGCAAGTGCGTCCCCCAGCTTTCCAGCTTTCCCTGGCATTAGGCACCTCCTTCCCTTCAGCTTCAAGCACGCTGCGTTCATAGCGATTACATGACTTTTTATATGCCTCTTTATGATGGCTCTGGCAGAGGCAGAGTGGAAAAGTGTTAATGGCAGCGCCATCCGAGCAGCAGGGGAGATGGGCTCTGCACACACACACGCTCCTCTCCTCATACAGCATTCACTGCCCTGGTGGAAGGCTATAAACACATCTTCTCTCCTAATGTACAGCTTGACTGCAATGATGAAGTGTCACCCTCCGTTACAGTAGTACCATAAATATTTAGTAGTTTCCTCTTTTTGATGATTGACAGCTAAGCAGGGGCCAAATCCTAAGAGATGTGAAAGGGAATGGTGCAGAGAAGAGTCCATCCAGACCAGTCCATGCCTGTGTTTCCATAGACCTTCCATTTCCTTTTATTCTTTCCTGTAGTGGGATTACACATGAACAGTTTTTCCTAAATAATTGTTCTCCTGAATGCAGTGATGGAAAAGGCTGGGAATTTGAAGAAAAAAGAGAGATTCAATGGAATATGCTAATGCCTCTCAGATGGGGACCTTCTCCTTGACGCAGAAAAGGCTTCCAAGGAGATGGTGTGCTTCCCCTCAACTGTCTCTCTTCTACAAGCAGACACACAATCTTGCCTCTGCTCATCGGGTGCACTGGGCTCCTCGATGCAATGACAAGCACTAATAAAGCATTGGATCTGCTTTCTGAGATTTTTAGAAAGATTGAATGCAAATGCTTTGGGAGATCCAGAGGCTGATCACAGGCTTATCATTTTATTGGGCTGGTGTCATGATCTGGATGAGAGTATTTTTGACTATCATGGTAGGAAATAGGCTTTCAGGCGGTATTTCAGGGTGGCAGCTTAGCATCGTGTGACAGTGCAGACACATAAGCAAGTGAAAGGAGAAGGGAGACTAAGGAGTGAGCGGTGTGTTGGCTTTTATGGTTATATTTGGTCTTCAAAAACTGCTGAGAGACTGTAGTGGAATGAGAAGGGAATGTGCCAAGTAAAATATTTCACCGAAAGGACACATGAATTTAAGAGTCACCTGCAAGGGTTCCAATCTCAATCTCAGAAAGTCTTTACAGTTTATCAGTATATTCACACATAAGCCTGTCCTCAGCCACAATACAGCCACGAAAATTAGGACCTCATAATGTAACAGACAGTCTTTTTTTCCCTTTTCTTTCTTTTCCTTCTCTTTTTAACAAAACCACTTTGTGTTTGGTAGAACAGGTTTCCACATGTTTTTAGAACCATTTTTATTGCCTATTTGAATGTTTAAAGGGACAACACCACTTTATTTAAATGAATAACATGTTATTTTACACCTGTTCTTACACAATGTGAGTTAATACAGCACAATTTGTAATTTTCTGACTTTCATAAGTTATTGCAGACCAAAACCTGGAGAGATCCTTCAGAGAACACATAGTCTGTAACAGGAACCACAACACTTCTGTTTTTTTTCAGGTGGATAGTATAAAACAAACACATATATAATTATATGTCTCAAAACAGTTTTACTATATAGTCTCAAGAGATTTTCAGAGGTATTCAGGCACCCACATAGACACTTGGAGACAGCAGCTTTCCAAGTTCTCTCACACCAAAGCCCTTTCCATGCACAACCTACATCAATGCTTTGACCTATCTATCTTGCCACCCCACGGAGGATTCCCAGTAAACACCCTTGCAAAGGTGCACTATTCTGCTCTGCCAGCCCCAGCCACATCCCCCATCCCAGCATGGAGAGGACAAAGTCACAGCCCTGAAGGTGGAGTCCCACCAGGGGGAAATTTGGCCAAGGACACCTTGGGCTTTCCCCTTTTGTTTTTTAATCTTAGGCTTCTCTGGTTCATGGGCAGCAAGAGTTGCCCTGATAACCTTAATGGTCACTAGACAAAGTTTTTGTTTTATTTTTAGCAAACACTTTAACTGTCATTCTGCAATGAAGTCAGCACGAAGCATTTCCTCGGAGAGCAGGCTCAGTTTCCCCATGTGCAATTTTGTGCTTTCATTTAAACCTGAAAACAAGTTTTAGGTTCCAAAATGTAAGAAGACAGATACTGAATAAAACCATTGAGTGCAATAGATTTTAATTAGCACATAAAAAGAGAAGGAAACCAGCAAAACCCAAAGGTTTTTATATAGCCACAACCATTACATTTCTGCGGCATGTTTGCTTTCCATTAAAATAAATACAGGGTGGGTTTTGGATAGACATATCTACAAGGGAGGTTAATACGATGATTGCTTTTCAGTCCCTGGATAAATAAAACAGTCTGTGGGAAAAAGGTTTAGCCCTCACTAGCCTGATGTGGCTGCTGAAGACCAGTGTTTTGCACCGCAGGCTCACAAACACGCTCAGCTGGAGCTGCCAGCGTAAGGTCCCACTCCATCCTTCCCACCCCGCACAGCCTCCGCTTGTGCTGTCCCAAGCGTTGGTGCGGCTGCACCCTGCACACACGCTACCTGAGCACCTGTGCTGGCAGAGGGGAAGAAGAAGGTGGGACTGGTCCTTCTGCCAGCATTGCTGGCTTAAAGCATTTGTCAAATCACCAGCACTGAGCAAATTCATGGGAAAACAGGGAGGGGAAAGATTTCTTTTGAAGCTTGCTGAATCAAGTTTCACAGCACAGCTTCCACTCTGGAGGAGCCGATGAGATTTCACAGGGGGGTAGATGAGAGCCTTTCCGTAACACCAAGGAGGTCACTGAACCATCCAGAGGGATCAGAAGGTAGAATAGCAAACTGTTACTCTTTAAAAATGTGGACGCAGCTAGTGAATTTCAGTGCTGCAGGTATCAAGAGGCTAAAGATACTGGAGAAATCAAGGATGGAGGTGCAGCATGGCGGTGTGAGCTCCATGGGTCACTGAAAGGCACCCAGTGGCCACCTCCTGTGGCTAGCAGGGATATCCAGCCAGCACAAGCCAACCATGTGCCAACCAATTTTGATAATTAAAAGGTTCCCAGCAAATAACATTCTCTGACTTTGCTTCCCTCTGAGGCCTTTTTTGCACAGGAGAGCATCACAGGGCTTTGTGATACATGTTCACAAGAGGGAGGATAAAGACATCCAAACTTCTATTTACAGGAGAGTGAAGCTAGGCTTCCAGCACCGGGGTATGAAAATGAGTGTGGCTAGCACACATAACCCTTGTTTCCTCTCTTCCAGCAATTGCTCTGCCTTTTCACAGGTTGCAGTAGAATATAAGAATATTAAGCGAAAGAGCTTTTCCTCCAGCCAACAAGCATCATCTCTGGTTGGGACAAAGCTTTTCCATTTTAGTTCTTAATGTCTGATTGAAAATAAGGCAATAAGTATCACTCGGAAATTGTTTGTTAAAAGAGGTTATTGGATAAGGGAACTGACACAGTTTCCTTTAGGAAGACAAATTTATTTGTCTGCCTCCCAGTAACATGAAGGAAAAATTTAGACTAGAGGAGGCTGAATGAGCTGCAGGGGTGTTTACCATATCCGCTAATTCCCATGTCTCTTACATTATGTTTTGCTACACGTTCACAACTTCCATGTCTCAGAACACTGATTTATTGTCAGAATTAGAAAATGCAGCTTTTTATGGTGGCAGCAGAGTCTGAACTGCCATGCACAGAAAAGGCATCATTACCAAAGAAGAGTGTGTTAAGCAGACTAAGCTTTATACCAGTCCTATGCTGCCAGAATACCTGGGATGGGACTTTACATGGTAAAAAGCTGCCGTGACTGAGTCACCCATTGGCGGTGCGTGCTGCCGTGAGTCAGGAGTGGGGTCACACCTCTTGGCCCATCGCCCGGCCTCAGCACGGCGCACTTTGTCCCTGTGGTGGCCCAGCGCGGATTTGCCCGTGCCGTCACATGCTCTCGCCTTACCTAACCTCACCCCAGCGCCCCGGCTCCTCCTCCGCCGGTGTTTGCATCCTGTCTGCTCCTCTCCAATGCTGACCTCTGCCACGGGCAGGTAGGATTTGGGCTGCGAACCTGCCTTCAGCTGAGCTTTCTTCCCAGCAGCCAGCGTTATACCAGAAACCAGCTGCAGGCACGCCGAGCCACTGCGGCTTGCTCTGGTTTCGTGCTGATTTAAGCTACGCAACAAAAAGGACTCTGCTGCCAGTCTAAAATGTGCTTCCACAGCAGGGGAAACGGGATGAGTTTGCCTGTTGTTCCACCAAACACGTTCTCTACAGCACAGGCAAGCCCTAGAGCTACGTCTATACCAAGCCACTTGCACGGTGCAGAAACAAAAGTGTAACGTAAGTGGCTCTTGGTATGAACTTTGCAACCCTGTGGTAAAACCACCCACCGTAAACAAACATGCGTAAAAAGTAAAAGGGCACTTTCACCTCCGCGGCCGCACCTAGGTTGGGGCCCACCGCCAGTGCGGGGCTCTCGGGCATCACCCCCCTGACTGCCAGAGCTGCCCCAGGTCACTCTGGGGGGTAGAGCCGGCCTAATTAAACTTAAAAGTGCTCAGGGGCTGTGTTAATGGGCAACTCTCAGTAATGACAGGAAGGTGATTTTTTTACGGGACTACACTTCTGCTATAAAACACCTCTCTCTCAAAGAAAGACCTCAGAGCGCTGTTGACATAACTTACCTCTATAGATACTTGACAAGATAAACCAGGCAAAGCGTCTGTGATTTCAAGGACCATAATAGCTAAAATGTTTAGGAATGAGAAGAATGGTCTGAATGGCTGTAATTATTAAATCCATTAGTTAAATTGCTCTTTCCCTTCCTCGGGAAATAAAATGTTCCTACAATGACCTAGGATCTGCTGCTCTTGAGCCACTCACAAAGCCCAAGTGGGAGGTATATCTCACTCAGGACACACCTAAGCCCCCCACTTCCTATCTCCAGGGAAAGGTTTGTATTTTCAAGGTGGCATTTCCAAATCGGCAATAACCAAACCCTGGAGTTTAGCCTCAGAAGCTGTATGAAAAGGTCCCAAGACAGAAAGATCCCTTCCCTTTGGCTAAAGGACAGGTTGGAGACACAAAAAAAGCTCTTCTGAGCAGTATCTGCACTCTCAGCTCTGTCCTATTTATCTCTCATCAGGGTGGGTGTGTGTAGACCCTGTGACTGCCCATGGTAGGCACTGTGGGCAAGTCCACCTTTTTTTGGGGAAGAGAGGACTTCAGCTAAAAGGCTGTGTGCTGTGTTGCCTTTGGGTCCAGGGAAGAGACCCTGGCATGTTTTATTTGTTAGCAGAGATGTAACCGATGGGAACTACTGTCCTCAACTGTTGGGCATAAATAATGCTTGCCATGCACCTGAGACATCAGCTGCTTCCAAGGAGGCATCTGCAATTAAACAGGAAATTGCAGCTTGTCAGGAGGTTATCCAGGTGACAAATGACCGTAATCTGGCAGAGATACTCCCTTTTTTTGAAAAAAAAAAAAACAAAACCAAAAAAAAACAGTTAACATTTTCTCAGGAACTTTAAAAGGTCAGTGACTTCACCCTTCTCAAAAACATGCAAGGTAAACTCCTAAAGGAAGCACATGTAATTGGTGGGAATACACAGAGGCTGCATTTTAAAGGTAAGCATGTTACCAAATACCCAGAGAAAGAGCTGCTACAGTCTCCGTGCAGCTAAAATAGTTGAAATCTGACCTTTCTAGGGTTGTGTGCTGTCTTCAGAGAACCACTGGAGGTAAGCAGAGACCTATGCTTGAGGATGTTGCCGTTCCTGATACATTATGGGAGATTATCCCAAAAGAAAAAGGAAGACATTTTTGTACAGTCTGTCCTCGTCTTACCCTGTTTGATTCACCAGTACATGATTTAGCAGAGAATCTCTGAATATGAAAATGTAATATATTGCTGTCTAGTACACAGATTAATGTGGCAACAATCAGGTTGTCAGTTGTCCTTCACCTGTCCAAATACTTAGACTTCCACATGACCCTTGAGGTCTGAATTTTCTCTCTGTAGAAGTATTTATTTGCTCTGTTTATATTTAAGGCTGTATGTGAAGAGATAGTTGAAATTTTGTTGCTGTGTAAGTTTATCTGAATGAACTTCATTCACTCTTGGTGCCACATCATCATGTTTGACATGAACAATTTTATATCAGGGATTTAATTTGACTTCTCATATGTTTCATGGTATGAAACTGGCGGTATGTACAAGACAGCACATCCCAGAAAATACAAATAAAGCCATCGGGTGGTGAGGTTTCCCTTGTTTTGATCTTTGGCCTTTGTAAATGAAGCAAAATCTTTTTCTGAAGATGTGCCACAAGACCAATGAAGAGTAGTAAGGTTATAGTGAGGCTTTAGACTGCTTTTCTTTGGAAACTCTCAATTCTTTTGAGAACAATTACTGTTAAAAACGAAACCTAAGTGGATTCCAATTGCCTTGCACTTAATTTCCTAAGTATATTGATGATGCCAACAAAGGAAACATCATTTCCTTATGCAGTCACTAAGCCACGTCATTTTAGAGAGGAAAAAATGTAATACTTTGAACTTGTGCATGTACTCCTGAAAAGACCATTTTATACATGTGAAAAAGTTACTTATGGTCTGTTATTGCTCGCCTTAGAAGATTAAACATCATGTGGAAAGAGCAATTGTGGAGTACAGCGTGACGGTTGCTGTGCATGCCATGTACACCTTGGCGGCACAGGAGGACGCTTGCGACCTGGAAGAACAGGAGCCTCCACAATGACTGCCCATTTCTAACAGAGGTACTCAGTTGTACTCAGAGCATAGTCAGCATCCCGAAAGAAATAACCTTCACAGCTAAGGCATAAGACGGTCTCTTGCATTTAGTGATGAGGAAGACAGGTTCCTCTGAAACAAGGATTTTCCATCACCACCTCCTCTATGAATGCTTACACTGTGTTTTAGGTCATCTACCACCACCCAGGAGGCTGAAACAGGTGCCTCACCGACCAGGTTCCCTCCGACACAGCCTGTGTCCCTGCTAAATACCATAGGAAACATAACCATGGCCATAATACTGACGCAGGGTACCGTTACTAACCTACAGGTTGCTCCTCAGCCGGCCAGCAGCAGTAGGCTTGTGCTCTGCTAAGCTGTCGCGTGCCTGGTGCCACCGTCGCTGTCGTGTCCCCAGCACCCAGCTGCCCACGGCTTCGAGACCTCGGCCGGGGACTTTGCAGGTCACAGAGAAACAGCAGGACAGACCTCGTGCTTTCAGATGCTCTTTTACTGAAACTATCAAGGGAACCTAAATCATTACAACTCCTAACGACGACCAGAGCTGATTAAAGGGTACTTTACAAAAGGTTCCTCCCTGGGTACACTGTGATCAAATTTCGCCAAGAGCAACCAGCTTCTCTCCTACCTCTGCTGGCCAAAGGTCAGCACATTGAAGCGAACAAAGTCCAGCAGTAGCTCATGGTTAAACGGCTAAAGCCACGCTGGCTTACCACAGGTGCTCCAGAAGTAAAGCTGCTGTGACACTCAAAGCTCACAGGTATAAACTACTGTAATATTTGGAAGGGGAGGGAGTGCGTTTCGGCACAGAAGACAAACGGCATTTGTTGCTGTAACTGAGCAAGCAGGCAATAAATAGACTCATTGTCTTTGCCTGGGAGCTAATGTCCCTGTTTGCACATCCTAGCACTTGCGTGCTCTTCCTGCTTTAGCTGAACGCGTGGTGTTCCCCGCCTGGTTTCCTAAAAACGGCCCCGTGCCCCACCCCAGGCGTAGGACCTCGCGCCATGTCTGCTGGCCCCCGTTCTCCCCGTTCACCGCTCCCGGGCCCGCTGGCCGGCTGCAGCCAAGCCACACGTGGACGGAGAGAGGTCTCGGAGCTCAGGCAGCTTTAGGAAAGCCAGGGCTAACTCAGAGATGAAATTTGTGTCTGGCTGAGGGCGAGGCAGCTATAGCCGAGCTTTTCCCCCACCCTGAGAAGCAGTGGCCAGCAGGGCTGTACAACCTGCGAGTGAGTGGCCCCCAGCAGCCACCCAGCCTGCGGGAAGGGGGTGCAGAGACCAGCAAGGAAGGAATGCAAAGGATGGGAGGAGCTGGGGACACGGAATGGAGCTGGAATTGCTCTGCATTCCTATGGCGATACTATAGAAAACCAGACTTAATAAGTTCTGCTATTCATAGAGCAGCTGGTCATAATGATGTTAAATCCTCCAGTCCTTGTCTGTCAAATTCACACTGAGATAAGTAGGAACTAAGTATGCTCGAGAGCCTTTGAAGATTGTATAAGTGCCTAGATACTGGCCTGGGGAGGTCTGACTTTAAATACCCCTGTCTTAAAATGACAACATATATAAAAAAAAAAAGTTCTGTCTTTCAGACACAAAATTTAATCATTATATTTCCCAACTCCTAGAAACCTTATCAACAAAATTACGCAAAAAGTACACAGCTACATTCTAATTCTGAGTAGAAATCAAATTTCTGAGACTATGCTACACTTTCATTTCATTAAACTTATAACATTTTTTAATTAAGCTAGACCCTAAAACAGTCCTTCTGTCTTCAAAAACACTAAATTTAGGCTTAAGTACACTACAGATACAAATGTAAAGTTACTGGTATGTCACAGAAGAAGTAATGAAAACATTTTAAAGTGTGGCCTACAGCAGAGAGAGAGAGGAAAAAAAATGGATTTTTGCACTTGTGGAATGGGGAGACGTGTGTGGAAAATCCTGGCTGCTGGTTTTGCTATTTCCAGTTCATTAGTAGAGGCATTGTCTCCAGAGAGAGCTGCTTTCCTTCCTTCCCTCCTTCTCTAGAAAGAGGACAATGCACAGAAGGAACACGTGGGTTTGAAGGAGAAATTGTTTTTCTCTTATCTTTTTCCATCTTTCAGTTGCTCTTTATAACAGTGCTTAATTTTAGGGCAATAGTAACAAAGGAGACATATTCAGAAAGAGTCGACCTTCTAATAAAACAAGCAAGAAACACCTAGGACAGGTAGAAATCGGAAGAGTTGACGATACCCTTTAATAAGGATGTGTAAGGAAACAATCCCACTAGTTGTCTGCCTCTGGTGGCTTGGAAACCCCTGACAGCTAATGTGCTGCATACTATTGTGCATTTATTTCAGGGAAGGGAAAACCTAGTTTATTTATTATCCCATTATAGGGCTTTGTTTCTGATGTCCTTACTCGCAAAAGCACCAAAACAATGTATTGTTTAATATCAAACAATGCTCTTATTTCTCATCAGAACAGGGAAATCAAATCTTGCTCAACTGCACAGCTAGAAGGAATATAACTATACATTTAGACTGGGCTTATCAAAGAAAATAAGGAACAGCATGAAAGCAGGGAAAATTTATAATAGGAGCAAAGGGAGCCCATCACTACCTGTCAGGAGTTTCTCCAAGTGCCTGTCAAGCTGGGAGCACAGTGTTTTACAAACCCTGGTGCCAGTTCTTAGCTCAGAAAGAGGAGCTGACAGCTAGAGATGTGCTTTGGGGAAAATGACTATGTTGCAGTTAGGTGGCAGAGTGGCATGCAAGAGCCCCAGCCGATGCAGCCAGGGCACAGGTTACCGCGGGGGGTCTCATATCTCAGGTGGGTTCTCTGCCCTCCTGGCTGCTTTGGAGCGGTTATTTATCTTGGTTTGGCCCAGAAATCACATCCTGGGCTTGAAAGTTTAACTGAAACTGTAAGATCTTCTGAACTCTTTTGGTTCTAATCATGTATGCTTTCCACCAAAACGATGTTTTGTTTTAAAAAATCTCAAAAAGCCATACCATAAGCACATAAACCCCTACTTAGTGCTTGTCTCTTGTGGAGGAGCTGCAGATACTCCCTTCTGAAGGAGGGTCACATTTATTCCTACGAGGGGAAGGCAGAGGAGATTCCCGGTGGAAGAAGGGCTGGACCACTGTCTGGGCTGCACCTCCGTTTGGCCTGTGAGAGAGCAGAGGAGGGTACATGTGTCCTTCCCGTTGTCCCAGCTGGTGAAACCCTCTGCCCGCTTTGATCCCTGGAGCAGCTCAGGGCAGTCCGATGTGCTCTGCGCATCTGCACCATGCGATACCTCAGTTCTCCAGGTCATCCTCCCTCTGTCCTGGTCTGCTGAGCATCCACACTGCATCAATGCTTGCTTTCGGGCCCTCTTTTGGACAGAACCAACCAGCTATTCCTGCACAAAGCCCAGATGTGGCTCCAGGGACAGACAAAATGGACTAGCCTGTGCCAGGTGTGGTTGCAGCACCAGCTGTGGGGCTGATGCAGCACAGTCTTCCAAGATCCCTGCACCCACAGGTGCCCCTGTGTGACTCCGTGCTGCGGCCAAACGCACACCCTCAGTTTCATGACACCCCTCTGCTACGCTTCAGCAGCTCACAGCTAACAAAAAGCGTCTGAGAAACGATAATTGTGCCTTAGGGCTAGGAGGGCCATCACAGGCGCTAGAGAAGCCCCAGGACACATGTTGTGTGGATGAGCCAGCTGCTCTGGAGGGGTTAGCAGAGCACCACAGCTTCTGATATAAATAATAAATTTATATTCATTTAAATTAATAAATTGTCTGCTACCTGCTTTTTGTTTTCCCCTAAGCAACACAGCATAGTTAGTAAATGTAAGCGAAAACTGCTGGTTACAAAAGTTACTCTAAACGAAAATAATGTCCAGCAGGCTGAATAAATCTGGAAATCTGAGGCGCAAGCTGCAAATGTTTGGTGTCATGCCTCCAAAAGACTTTGTGTAATTCTATTGAAACCTGCCAGGAAAAACCTACCCTGGGCTCAGGTGAGGCAAAACTTGTTTTCCATGGTTGCTTGGAAGTGGAGCAGTTCTCTGAAACGTAGGCCTACAGCTAAAAGGTTATTTCATTTATAAATGTGAAGAAACTCGCCTCTAGCATTGGAGCATTTTGAGGGAGGTGTAAACATTAATATACACATCCCCACGCCTGCCCCCCTCACACAGGCATTTGCAGTGCAAGTGGTTAAAAAAAACCCTAAACAAATGAAAATGGAGCCTTCCCCCAGGCAAGCAGAGGAGACGGAGACACTTCACGGCACAGCCCACCGCCAAGAGCATCAAATCACCGAGCAACACGAATGAAATACTGTGCTATTATAACCAGCTCGCACTGAAAGCATCCCGCTGGTAGCAGGTGAATGGGAAAGTCGTATTTCACCATCAGATTTCAACAAGGGGGTCATGCTTTGGAGATGAGAGGCTGTGCAAAAGAAACGGGCTATTTTTAAAAGTCACGCCAAATGCTTGAAGAAAACCTTCTAAAAAGTAGCCGTCAGCCCAGCTGTGTTTATGGGTCTATTCAAGCAGCGAGTAGCTGGCTCATGGATTTTGAGTGCAAGTAATGATTTAACATCGTGACCCAAGCAAGAAACTGGAACAGCCCAAGAAACAATTTTGGCAAGGGTATATTTAATGAGTCAGAGTGTCCTGTTATCTGATGGCGCGTTTTTACACGGTGGGAGCTATTTTAATTGCCGTATAATAATCTGAGAAGCTGCAAAGGGTTGAATGCTTCCCCCTTCAGTACCAGCCCAGTCAGCACCGGCCATGTTTTTGTGTTATGTCCCCCTCAGCAAGGCAAAATTGCCGTCTCTCCACCGGACCTACCTGGCGATGGACCTGGGTATGGAGCCACCGTGCACATGCCCTCCGGCCAGCTGGGGCTGTCAGCTGGCCTGCAGCTCTCCTGCCCTTTGCTGTGCATTTGCCTTGCTTTTAGGCCCGGGAAGGGCTCACATCCTCCTGGTATTTGTGTCTGTTCTTTTTCACATGAGCAGCCAGAGGAATAAATGAGAAATAGAGCATGCTCGTGAATCAGAAATAAATCCTGTTTGAAAGCTGACTTGAACAGATGATCCAGACGGGTACATTTGTTCTGGTGATGGTTTTCTTAAGAAAAAACACCTCCCAGCCTCTTTACTCAACCCCACATTAATTTTCTAAAAAAACCCCAAAATATTTGACCCTATCCATCTCTTACTGACAGAGCTGACAGGAGACTTATACACACTATGAATTAGCTATATGACTAAAAACTGCTACTCCCAAGTATTTTTATAAGCCAACAGGAAAATCTGTTGCACACAAAAATACCACCAATGTAATATGCTCATCTGAGGTCTCAAAAAGCTGCCCTCACAGCTAAAAATATTTAACATTTATAAAGTTGCTTAATTAAAAGACTAGTGGGTTTTGAGGTTTTTTTTTAATCAGATGAAAGTTAGACCTGGAATGGCCAAATGCCAGTTGCTGAGCTATGTGCAATGGCTCCTCTGTTGGGAACTGCCATCATCTCTAACATCAAAACTCCAGTATTGGAATATTGAGCATTAACTGTCTTCCAGCTCAAGGTGGTCACCCGCATTAAAGAGGAGAAGCAGAGGGAGGTTGCACTCATTGACTTGCTTGCAACTCTGTCAGATCCTTGCAGATGCCCCCCCTACACAAACTCGCAGATCTCGCATGCTAACAGTCTGAAGGACACAAAACAGAGATATTTTCATTTTTTCCTTTCCCTTAAGAAAGATGTGCCTGCTGTCTTAACACAGAAACTAGTCTATAAGCTAGAGTGACCCTTTTTTAAATTACTTGGACTTCACTCACAAAAACATAACATTAACTAGAAGTAATTTACATAATTACAACTCTGGAAAACCTGAGTTTAAACAAAACAGCAAACTCCCTAGAACTGGATTGGACAAGCAGAAAAACAAAAGAGAAGACACAGATCCTATCTCCCATAGCCTGGCATGTTAGCACAACTCTATTCCCAAAACACTGTCAAAATTTGACTTCTTCAAAACAATCTTCCCCCCCCCTTTTTTAACATACATCTCCAGTATATTCAAGAACAAAACCATCAGGTCTCAAAGTTCAGCATCATGATAAACTTAAGTGCCGGTTAATAACTTGCCATGCAGAGCAATCATGGACTCTGGACACAAAGTCTAGTGAGGCTGCTGGAGAGCCCTGCGTACCCAGGGCTGATGGAGATCTGCACCCTGAAGTGCTGCTATGGGGTGCCAACGCAGAGCCCCTTCCCTTCATCAGGTGGGAGTTTAAGAAGGCTGCTCGCCTCCATAAGGGAAGAAAGGGAAGAACTCACGAAAGCATGAGTTTGCCAGTTTTGCTAGTGTCCATCACAAATTCTAAGATTTGACTAAGAATGATTATTATGCATGTTTTTGAGATAATTCCTTCTTGACTTCTTTTTAACCTAGTTCTTCAGTTTTCCATACACCAAGCCTCTAATTAGACTCCCAAAGCAGCAAAGTATCTAAGCAAGTGAAAACGGTTTAAATCTTATCTACACTGACACAATTACAATGTGTTTAAAATGACACATGTGCTGGCTGCGGTGGACCCTACCTTGCCTCTCCCAAAATGTAGCCAGAGGTCTCAGTAACCTCCCTGCCACTGCAGTTAATGCACAGAAGAGCTTTCACTGTGTTTTCACGCTGCCTTGAAGACACTCCCAAGTAATTCAACAATTTCTTTATTGAAACTTCCTTGTTTAAAATGCAAATGAAGAGCAGAGCTGAGCCTACAGTGTTGAATGAACATAAATTGAAATGCCTTAACCGGAATTCATTTCCATGCCTTCCCTCTTTTCTTCCGTAGGGGAGATGCGTCATCATTAAATTTAAAAGAAAAGTTCTCTACGTATCCTGCTTCTGTTTACAAAAGGCTGCTCACCTTTCTATTTGCCATTTTAAAAACTAACTGAAAAGAAACACGTTCTTCATCAAAAAAGTCCTTTACGTCTGTACAGAAAGCATCACTTTGAAAAACACTCAGGTGCAGACAGGTACATTACTCCAGTTAGAGAAAGTCATAGTATTTGTACCCAACATCAGGGTGAAACCCCACTATGGCTTTGTGGAAGAGGACTGTAGCCTGTCGAGCCTGTCAAAATATGTTTCTGTTCGATTTACTGACCATTCCCCTTATCTCCAGATTGTGAAAAGGAGGGAGCGTATTGCCTGTAAACCTCTGGAAATCCTTCCCCCGCAGGTGTGGTACGTCTGGTATTTTGGTGTACAGAGGATATCACAGGACGCTGAAGCATAAGGTCTTTCGGAAGGAGAAAGATGAAGAAAAGGGAGAAGTCAAGAAGACAGGGTTGTTTAGGCCCTTTTTATTGCTCCTCAGCACTGTCATCTTGGATTTCCCCCCGGATGACCCCGCCCTGGTACGGGGTGGGATAAGCCTCCGAGATGGACGGCTGGACATTGGCCATTCTTGCTGCTCCCCCACCACTCTCCCCATTTGTTTCTGTGATATTGCTCCTCTCCATGGGATTTTTTTCACAGGGTTGTCTTGAGATACCAGGTGCCCAGAGCTCCTGTCCTGCCTTCCAGCCCTCCCCTCGGCAGAGAGTAGCAGGGCTCCCCCATGCCCACCCCCATTTCATGCCCTCTCCACAGAGAGCTCTGGGACCGGGGGTGCTCCTCATTCGCATAGATGTGCTCGATCATCTCGTGCTCCTGCCTACGATACTGGTTTTGCAGCCGCTGTGATTATGCCTGTACTTACAGCATTGCACAGTTTCAAACAATGTCCTCCTTGCTAAGCGTTTCGCACCTGGCTGCCGACGCAGAGCTAAGCTTTGTGCTTCAAGACTGATTGACAAGAAGTTTTAAGCAAAAATGAAGTAGTGGTAATACCTCCAGTAATTTCCACTGTACCTAATCCCTGCCATCCGTGCTGATGGTACCCACCACTAAGCCAAACAAGCTTTCCATGCAGTAATCCCAGGCACTCTTCCTACATTTTCATGCAGATGTGGTGCTTGAAGAGACTTGTAGAGTTCCATAGGCACATGTTATAAATTTTTAGTACTGCAGCATGAGTTTTACCCTGGAACTCCATTCAGAGCCATCCTTGCTGTTATGTCTATTTAACGGCCCAGGCAGGCATAGCCCTATCAGATATAGCATTTACCCATAAGCACAGCCTGATGAAGCCCCTTTGGTATGCAGTACATACTGGCAATGCAGTTCCCAAGGATAACGTTAGCAGGAATAAACATGATGACAGGTAGAGAAGGGTTTGCAGAATCAAGATTTTAGCTATCAATCCCACCGACTGACACCAACAGACTGAGTAATTCCATTAAACTCAACCTGTAGCTGCCTATCCATGAATTTTCAATTGTCAAGTCCTTAGTTTCAGCTTTACTTATAAAGTTGGCTGCCCACACAGAGCTAACTACAGGTGTGGTTTGAGCATCTCCGGGAGCCGTTCAAGTGGAAGAGCTACATGTTAGAGTGGCTGCCCTGAGTATTGCTTGGAGAAGCATTAACAAAAGTGCCATAAACCAGGTTAGAAAAAGCTGTTTCTGTGCATTGCAGAATGTTTACATAGCCATTTTCCCTTTAAAGCATCCCCAGTTTTTCAGGTGAAAGCATTCAGTTCAGTAAAGCCTAGCATGATCCCAGCTGACAGTCTGTCTAAGGGCTGCTGCTGGGGCTGCTCTCAGTTGCAATTACAAAAACTGCCTGGAGGAAAGAAGATCCAAGCAAGATGTGCATTTTTTCTGGAGACCATTAAAAATATACATCATTGCTATAGCGCCACAGCATTTGTCTGATAATATCTTTGCAGGAGGTAGGAAGGACTGGAATAGTGACTGTTCTCTTCAGGAAGGAGGAAAAGTCAGTAGAGGCTTCACATCTGCAAAACATGACTTCCTTCACTCAACAACCGAAAGGTTTTGGTTTGAATAATGTGTTTTCATTTTTAAGCCAAATACTCATTAGATACAAGAGAGGCAATCTGACGACCTCTCAAACTTGATTCCTTCCAAATATGAAGGTTAAATGGCACTGCAGCTTCTGCTCAGTGTCTTTTGGTTTTCACTCTCATAGCCTGGGAGATGCAGGGAAGAAGACCAGTAAATCTACATGAGTCAGGATACTGTAGTATGAGAAGTAAGTCTTTGTCTAGTCAGCCATTAAAAAAATGATTTCTGCTAAAATTATTGGTTATTATTTCTGCTTTTGCCTTCCAGCATGTAAGCAAATACTGTTTGATATTGACAGCTGTTGTTAAATATTGGAAGTAAAGGGAAACATTGTGACCCAGCACCGGGGAGGGGAGGGCAGGGCTGCCATTTATTTGGATAGATATGTTTAATCATCAACTATATACTGCACTCTGATCTGTGCAACATCTGACTTCTGATGAGAACAAAAGTTCTGAAAGTTATTACTGAAAGCAACAAATTGCATAAAGAAATATTCTCATTGAAAGTACGCATTGCAAAGAAGAAAAAACAAAATCAAGATCTAAGCATTCGTTTCTCATTGACATCATTGGGAACTGCATATACATGCATCCAGCACAAAATAATTTTGGTAATTAAAATAATTAAACTTACTTCATTTCGCAGAAATTATATTTCATCTTCAGCTGCAATTTATGGGTTAACACCTTGCGTTATTTTAGCAAAATTGAAAAGCTGGGGTTTTAATGCATCGCTAGTACTTATGCTCAGCTGGAAATGTGCAAGGGTAAGTTTGCTTATTTCCAATCACTGTCCTTTAAGGCTTGCATTTTACCTGATCATTTCATTCACTACAACAGAAAGAGGAAGAAGAGCTTATTGTCACAAAAATATGCATCTGCAACTGGCTTTGAAAAGGTAAATCGTTTCCTTCAGAAAACTCTTACTCCTATAAAAGGCAAAAATCCCCCAGTAAAATCACACTTCTGCCTTAAGATAATAAAATAATTAAATGCTAATGTTTTTGATTGCTCCCAAAGTAACATGAAGGAGACGTTCTGGTGACGTGGGTGTTGTACAAGTGGATAGCTAAAGAAAAGATCTTCCAATATTCAGAGAGAGAAAAGCAGGGAGACAGATCTTCATAGAAAGAACGAGACTCCTGCCAGAGACTGCAGACCACTTGCTCTTCTGCCTCGAGCCCAAAGCATCTGCAATGGCCTTACCCTGCTGCCATGTGGCTGCTGTGTCACGGGAAAAAAATAATGACTATGAAGGTCTCCACTTGGGGCATGTTCTTAAACAAAGAGGTCCAGCGCTGCAAACCCCAAGTAACCTGTCTGATACAGGTGATTTGTTGTCAACGTCTTTGTAATGGGGAAGCAAGGAAAGCCATTCCAACACCTCGCCCGTGGTGTGATGGCTGCTACACAAGCAAGTACAATAAACAAATGAAAGCTGCTGGAGCGAGCGCTCGAGTGCAGGAGGCACAGCCTGGATGCTCCTCGTGGCACCCTCCCGGTGACAGCCCCGTCACCGCCCGCGGAGAGCAGGGACCAAGGCCACTCCTGCCTCTGCAAGGGCAGTGCTCGGCACACGGGGCCCTGGCGCCTGCGAGCAAGCCGTAACCCTGGCACTTTCTGGGGAGGAGACGGCAGAGTTTTGCCATGTCTCTGCTAATCTTCTGTAATTCTGGTTGTATCGGGTTTTTTGTTTGGCAGTGTTTCCTTTTTTTGCCATCTGAATAATCAGCATCTCTACTGACCATGTGTCACTCCTTTCCAAAGTATCTGTAGAGATGATTCCCATTTTAATATACCCCTTTACTATGGGCATTTCTGGTTCAAATATAAATCTTTCTTCTTTCCCGTGAAGGGAAATTTGGAAAAGTGTCACTGTGAGATCTCTGTGGGATCCATTATATTTTATTTTCCATAGGTCTAGCAGTAACACCTCTGTCACAGGAACTGCCTTTAAGGGTGACAACAGACTTCTTTTTAACTAGTGCCTCTGTAACCAGCCCAGGCTAAGCATTATTCTTGATCTTTTCCACCTCGTATATCCCGAAAAAGATTTTGCAGACCAGGCTGTCCTTGTGATCCCTGTGCAGCCCTGCTCCTTTCGGCGTGTGTACACAGGTTTAAGCAACTGAAACTTGGTAAACAGCTGTGCTGAGAATGCAGCACACGAAATGAGATATCCTCACTTCATTTTAGTGCATAATAATATGTTGTTATTTACTGAAACAACTTAAGTTGCTCATAATTTACAGATAGTTATGACCCCCTTGTCCTGAAACCTGTCTATCTGATAACATTTTTCCTCGATTCCTTGATTCAGAGATGGAAAGGGGTTGGAGTTGCTCTGAAAGAAGTCTTCCGTAGTGCAAATAGGACTCGAAGACTGAACAGATTTTGTCAACAGTCCTATTCCTTCCATTTAAGCCACATAATCTCCCATATAGTCACCAGCTAGAACCCTAGCTTTGTATGAAAATAGACAAGATAACATTGTCATCACTGTCTTTTGTTTTAGATATTTATTTTTTAAAATTCAGTCTCTGTGAGCTCTGAGATAAGATTTGAACTCTTTCTTTAGTTACTGCAAAGGAAACTTCTACATCAACCCAATTTAGTGTCAGATACTGGAACCACCGTTCCTGGGAGGAGAGGGCAAGAATCCCACATCAGCTATGACACACAAGAAAATCACATGCTTTAATCACAGTCATGCTTTACGTCTACAAATTCACCAACAGACTGAAACTACAGTGCAGCCTTCACCAACATTTTTCTTGAATCATATTTCAATCCTTTAAAGCAGCGATTTGTGGGAATCCAGTTGCTTTGTTCTCCAGCAGTTTTTTTCCTGCACTTTGCTCTAGGAGTTTTAGTACTGCTAAGAACTGAAGCCACACTTAGACTACTTTAAATAAAGTAAATGTGTTACCACACTTCAGTACCGCCTAACACCGCTGAGCATTTACTAAACATAAATAGCATGTCATGTGCAAGCCCAGTTAGCAAACACACCAAGAAAATCTGTCACATCAGGGAGGATTGAAGCAAGCAGCAAGCGCAGCTAGGGCCCGACACTGATAAACTGGAAGCAACAAATTTTAAAAAAATTCTCTTTCTTGCATTTTGCTTTGCACACAAATCATACTGTAAATAAACTGTGAATACTGACTACACATCAGTCACTTCACACCGAGCCCTCTTGAAAACTCCCCTTTCAGGATTACTTGACAGTCACCTGGGATGTAAAAGGTGATTTCTGGGGAGTC
Organism: Ciconia boyciana; assembly: GCF_034638445.1. Lineage (NCBI taxonomy): Eukaryota > Metazoa > Chordata > Aves > Ciconiiformes > Ciconiidae > Ciconia > Ciconia boyciana. Next base: position 26,917,873 of record NC_132938.1, read on the forward strand.
ACCATATGTACTTATACAAAGACACATCCAGACCAGCAAAACACACACGGAGGATGGTTCCTGCATGAACAAGTCAGCTTCCATGGTGTGGTAGAAACTTTCAGTGACTGAGCAAACTGAAAACAATTACTTGAATCTATTCAGCTTCACCTCTCTCAGTGGCATATGCATACTAGGAACTTAAATCCTGGTATTTTTTCTGTGTCTACTGCCTTGGAACATGGAAAAAATCTTGAAAAAGGTTAGTCACTTTGCCTATTTTTGCAAAGCTCGTTCAAAAACCAGCAAGTATTTTTCAGCATGAGTCACCACCCACATCCCTGTTGCAATAATTATATTGCACATTTTCATTAGAAACTCTGATGCCTGTTCCTACTCTTCAGTTAGAAGATGAGCAGAAGCCAGCTGTTTTGAGTTTTATTAGAAAACCAGGAAGCTTTCAAATGCAACCGTGCATTCAATTTTTGTTTGTTTTTTTTTAAATGAAGATACACCAAAATCAAAACAACTAGCTAATCAAGCATGGGTTAATCAGCCCGTCCTTTAGATGACACCATGCAGTCAACTACAGTTGACGCAAGCAAACTGCAAAATAACAACGCTAACTCCTCTTCCAACTTCCAGGGAGCAAACCTTTGGCAAACCTTATAACCAAGCGCCGTTGCCCTTCTGCCGCTCAAAGCTAGGAAAATGGAAGTGGAAAACGGTACCTGGGGAGAGGCTGGCGTGCTCCCGTGGGTGCTGGCTGCTGCCGGGCTCCTGCTGCCTGCCTCCCTGGGTAGCCCGGTGCCTCCGCGGCCACGGCTGCCTGCACGGGTCAATGTTTTACCAGGCTGTGAGCAGCTCGCTGTCCCACCCTCCCTGCAAACACCCCGTGGGGAAGGCAGCGCCGGGGCCACGGGGGCAGAGCCAGTGCCAAAAAGGTCGCCCCTTTTTATCCGCCCTGTCCTCCCCAGGGGAAAAAAAAGCACCAAAAAAAAAAAAGAGGGGAAACCTGCTAAGAGGGGGACGTAGGGAAAGCATGCCATGAAGGGAAAAAAAAAAGCTACATAAATGGTGCTATTAATAGATAATTTGTGGCAGGTAAGTCATGATAACCTTTCTCCGTATTGTTCTAAGGCTGCGTGCAAGCCTAGGCGTGCCTGGTTGAAAGCTGAGAGGGAATGCTTAATTTATAGGAGTACATAAATTTCCAAATAAATCTTCAGCATAAGAGAGCAGTCATTCAAATGACAGCTACAACTTCAAAAACCAAATGACAACAAAAAGACCTGAAACGGCATGATAAAATAAGGCAAAGGGAGCCTAAACACGAAGACGGGGGAAAGAAATGGCCGAGGCGACCTGCGGCGGTTTACCTTGCAGGCAGAGGCTCTGCTCTTGCGTCTTGGCTTCTTGGGAGTGCCTGAGTTAAAGCTCTACCTGCGCTAGCCAGAGCTTTCCCATTCCCAGCAAGTTAACAATTACAAGCAGAGGGCAGCCAAAATGGGCTGGCAACCGAGCGTGGCGCTGACAAGTGCCACTGCCGCTGCCCCAGGAGAAGACAGCTGCCGAGCTTGGGAAGGGCTTGGAGGCTGGGGCTCCGTGGCTGCTCCCAACCTGGGAGACCCTTTCCGGACCTGGTACACAGATGTGTGCTCACGGAGGAGCAACAAGAAAATCTAGGCTACGTTGTTGTGTCCCGGTTTTGTGATACTGCCTCATCTGTCATGGCCTTTCAGTCCCAGTTTGGGGAAGAGAGATTCATTTTGTCTAATCTAGGATCCCTGACTTGAGCAGTACATATTTTAATGCACGTGTTTAAGGAGAAAATCTACATCACTAGCTGCTCTAGCTAGTCAGATTAGCTACTAAAACCTGCCATGTAGTGCAACAAGGAGCATGTCCATGTGCTAGGTTTGCTGATCATCTGGATCTTGTAAGGCCTTGCACAGGGATGGGGTTGTCCGCGCTCAGTGATGCTGGGCTGAGGGACACCAGCTGAGTCTGGTCAGGTTGGAGAGGCTTTCTCTGCCCGCTGGGCACACTGCAGCGTACTCACGGGTGGCCAGGGACACAGCTGCATCCAGCTCACCAGCCAGCACGCGCGTGTGACACCATTTATCAGTGCAGCAACGGGCTGTGGCTGGACTTGAGCAGATGTGTCACCGAAAGCAGGAGTGCCTTCCCTGGGCCAGGACTCCTGAGGGGCAGTCCTCGGAGCCCAGGGACCAGGGCAAGGCTGCAGAAGCCGATGCGTGGCCGGCCGCTGTGGCAATGCGAGCCCTGTGGCTGCAGCCCATGCCGCATGCCCAGTGCACCCAACGCACACGAGCCTGCTCAGCTCTCCAAGGTGCCACCATTTGCTGTGGGTGCTTTCAGGTGTGGTGTTCCTTCCTGCAGGTCTGCGCTCCCCTCCCCTTTTGCCTGGAAAAGGAGAGGCAGAAGGGGAATCTCTCACACATTTGGTATTTAAGGCCACCATGGCGGCAGCCTGTGACTCCCTGGTAGGACAGGTCGTTGGCACGAGCAGAGAAGGCATATGGACTTCCCTACAGCTGCTAGACACAAACGGGCTGCTGTAGGACAACGTGCAAGACCTGGCAACGTGTTTTGCATAAGTCTTATTAATTCCCAACCGTCAACTTGTATTCCCTCCAGATAAAAATCCCTCACAGCTGCTTTACAGCATCTGCTCCTAACCTGTGAGAAAGAGTGCTGTGACGAATGCACAGGGGAGGGAGAGACCCATTTTCTTCTGCCAGCTTCTCAGCCTTGCAGCAGGACACTTGCCACATCACGTTAGCTTCTCGGTGCCTCGCTGATCCCCCAGCTGTAAGTGGAAATAATAACAACCTGCTATTCCACAGAGCTGCTTGGAGTCTCAGCTGTGGCTATCGCCTCTGCGATCCCCAGGCAGAAAGAGGGGTCTTATCTGAAAGACCTTATCTACACCTAAGACCCTGCCTAACCAGCTCCGGAGAGCAGGAACTTCTCGTAGCAGTCTTGCTCCAGGTATCAAAAGCTGCTCCCAGAGAGGTGGACTAGGTGGGTGAGAGGGGAGGTCCAGCCACGCTGTTTCTTTCTCCTGCTTGGATAAGGACTCCACTCAAGATCTCTCAGACCTTCCCAACAAAACCTGGGGGGAAGAGATCATGTTTCTGTGAAAAGATCTGCTTTTGGCAACTTGGCATTTCCTGGTTGCAGAAGTGTTTCAGCAGAAGACTCTGGAGGAGCGCTGCCCACCCATCTAGATCAGATCTAGATTTTATCACCGTCGCGTTTCATGTCATGACACTGCTGGTCCGGTCTCCAGCAAGGTTGGAAACTGAGGCTCAAGCGGTGAGAATTGGAAGTGGAAGAGTGGCACGCTGGTCCTCAAGTTACGGAGCCAGCTCAAATTTAGTTTGCCTGGCAGTGTAGACAAGGTCACTGCCTGTTATGGGAAGGTCGTACAAATACTCACTTTTCCATGGTGCTAACACTTCTGTGATGCATGTTAGCATGGTACGGGCCTAAGAGAGTCAAATCATGTGTAGTATTGACCCACTGAGGCCAAAGGACTTCAGAGAAACTCAGTTATCACTCATAGCTGCCAGGTGTAGCTACCACAGAGAAATGATGGCTCTACTATGGTACAGCTGAAACTGTATCATGTCACCCTGGACAAATAGAACAGTGGACAATTTGATGGGTCCTCCCACTAAATCTGTCCTTGTAGGTAAGCTGATGTAATGCAACAGAAACCAAACATTTTTTTCATTGTTGCACAAGCAATAACAAAAAAAATTATCTTCCCTACATACGTCTGTATAGCTACCACCTTGTGAAAATTCACACGAGCTTGTGCAACGTTTTCTCTGGTTTTCAGAGATTAACCTCTAAATGAAAATCATCCAAAACCAATCAGTTTCACCTTTCTTTGTAAGAAAGTGATAGCAGTAGTAATTTTTACAGGGAGTTACATCTGAAAGCAAGTTGCGAACATGAATGACTGGATTAAGTACCGTTGTGAGGCATTTCCCTGAAGTGTTGATGCCTTTGGCTCTTTAACAGGCTGGGGTAGGCCGAGATAAAGTAATTTCCCAAAGGTCACGCAGCAAGACAGGACCACGCCTGCAGTCAGCTCTGCAGGTATCATTGCCCGTGTTCCTGAAACGAGTGCGGTCGGCTTCTGGCCAACCCGAGTTTAACATGCTTCTCCTTATTTTCCGCTCTCAGAGATGAGGTTTTCACAACCAAGAGCCAGAGAGAGGTAGATGCTTCTCAGGAGGCCAAGTCTGCGTCACCTGGTCCAAAGTTCCCCGCACCACGCTTTTGCAGATAACCAGGGGTGGGTTTCTGATTAATGCACCACTGACGGGAGAGCCTGTGACCCACGGAAACTTGGCGTTTCAGTCTCTCCTCAGCGCACAACCTTTGTCACAGAGCACAGGTTTCAAGGGCAACGTAACACTTGCGTATTTACTTACTGCAAATGGAGGAGGTGCTGGGTTGTACAGCACACAGACTGTAAAGTCAAACATTAATTTAGTACAGACACCGTATAACTTCAGGCTGGCTTGGGAGCAAGTAAAATAAAATATATGAATATTAAAAGTGAAAAAGCACCTGGAATCCACAGGCTTTTGGGCAAAGCACTTTCAATGAAACACCAATTTACTTACAAAGTGTTAGCAGCCCTAACAATAAATAGATCTAACAGCAAAGCTAAAACATGGGGCTCAGGTAACAGAAGGGGAAATTTCTGTGACTCTTAAGTGGGGTTTAATTTTGTTCCAGTTCTCTTTCAACAAATGCATTTGTATTTCATCCTGCATGGCAACACTCGCTTTGGAAAACAGCACAGGCAGATCCAGAGGGGCTACTGCGGAGGCTTTGAAAACTTCATATTGCCAGTAAAGAACCTCCTGTATCTGAGCGCACAGTGCTGTCAGGAATATGTTCAGACCCATCCCTAAGGAGCGTGTCGAAACCACCTCCCCAGGAAATACTGGAACAGCACCGATCGCCTCCGACGGGAGCTACGTCCCCTCCTCTGGAGGAGAAGGACTAGCAACTACCTGCTGCAAAAGAAACAGGTGGGAGGGGAAAAATAATCGCTGTGAGCCATGGAAGATCTTTATCGTACAGGAAAATAGCAGAGATGTGAAGCGTGAATTGAGAGGGCTCTTCAGCAGAGGCCTGAAGGTGGCACACATGAGGACACCTCTCCAGCTGTGGCTTTGGCTGCGTGTCTGGGCTCTTGGAAATTGTACCTGGCTATGCCAGCAATGCTGCAGCCCTGCCATACCTACTCATGCCTTTGGTCCATAATTCAGTATCTTGTGCTGAGATTTCAGAGCAAAATGCCCTGTAGATCTTCATCTACTGCAGAATGAGTCCTCAGCACTGGACAGACAAGGTACTCCTCCAGATGATAAGAGGAAAGAGATAGCAAGGGAACTATTTACAAAATGCTTCTGCTACCTGATCCCAGAGCTGTTTTGCCAGTGGTTTCACTGGGCAGAGTTTCAGTCATCACTATTCCCTTGGAGGGAAGAAACCTTGCAAAATACATGAGATATGCAAGAAAACTTCCTCATGATTCACAAAGAAACTGAATGTTGATAGGAAAGAATATTTGCAAGCAGTTTCTGTAGAGCTGATTTGTTAAACACCCGGCTAGCAAAGAATGGGCAACACTGGTACAATATCATATAGTACCAGGCTAGAAAACTCCCTAAAAAAAGAGGCTTTATTCAAAAAACAAACCACCCTGTCCCACCTTTCTTGTTCACTCCCTTATTTGCAGCTTTTTTTGCAAAAATAGTATTTCAAAACCTTATCATCCAAAGCTTTCAGGGAGAACTGCCTATTTTTACTTTATCAGTACGACCACATTATGCTAGTGATTTAGCAACTTGACACTGCAGACAAATATTTCAAAATATTCCCTTCTTTGTAGCTGTTCAACCGCTTTTACGTGTATTGCTGCATTGCGTGATGCCACCCACAGCTGCGCTTAGGAAAGGATCGTGTTGGAAATGCGACGGTTTAAAATCACAGATTTGCATTCCCCATGGGTTTGATTTTAGTGCAAAAGTCCCTCAGGTAAGCTGCTTCTGGGATTTCCCTGATGTGACAATTACTGAACAGGGAGAATCTCAGGCTCAGGCTTCAATGGTGCTGGTTTAGTCAGGATCCTCACCGGGCAGTCGGGAGGTCTGTGTGGTTTGGGTGCTTGAGCAATGTCCCCGTTGCATCCCTGGTCCCTTGTGTCCGCCTGTACAGACTGGGAGCGGAGGAGCAAATGGGCAGGTTGGCAGTGGTCTGGGGGGAGATGTTCCCAGGAGCACCCGCGGCACCAGGAGTGCCTGGCAGGCACATCTGCTCTGGCCATCGGGATGGTGCTGGGTGCACGTAACAGTGTCCATAGCACATTGGGGAGCGCCACAGAAAGGTACCCCAGCAAAGCTGGAGAGCTTTTCAGCTGCAGCGGAAAATTCTTACTATTTCAGGGGGGAAAACAGAGCGCTTTGAGCCATATTTGTAGAAGAACCCACCTCTCAGGCATCAAACTAAGCCTGAGCCGAAAACGGAGCCCCGTAGATTACCTGGGCACAGGTGTCACAAGAGGAGTTGCAAAGAGCGGAGTGATTGTATAAATCGGACCCTTTCCCAGGGAGGCTGGCGGGGCAGCTGCTACCTCGCAGACCGTGCTCAAGCACTGCAAACCCCAAACCAGGGCACCGGCCCTCCCAAGTGCCAAGCGACCTGCAGTAGCCGGGCAGGGTCTGCAAGGAGTCCCTCGCAGCGGGTGCCATTTGCCACACCAATGTGCTGCCAGATGCGAAGGACAAGTAGAAAAAAGTGTTTCAGGGCTAAAGTATTTATAGGTTTCTCTGAGTATTGCTTACAAAACGTAAAAGTTTGAAAAATTAAACAGCCCTAATATCAGTATAGCGTTTTTACTCATTTTCTCCTTTAAAGAGGTCCTGCTAGGAAGAGAGATTTCTTCCACTTACATTTCAGTTAAGACATTTTTAATTACTTGGTTAAATACATGTATTATGCATATGAATTAAATAATTATAAGCCACAGCTCGGTACATGACTTTTTTTTCCCCTGTAGTTCCTTTAAGATAAAAATGTTTATTTTATATAGGAGAGTACGTGTATCGAAATGTATGGGCTGTCTGCCTAGCTCTATATATCTATTTATCTATTATCTCTCTTTCTGTCAAGACACATCAGGTTTCAAAATACTTTGGGAGATCCGACTGGGTATGTGGATCTGTAAAAAGTAAGCATTTCTAATAAAAGAGAATAAATGTGTTGCTAACAATGCCTTAATTCTACTTTCTTGGGCTTTAACATTGGAACTGAAACTGGCCTGTAGCCGTTTTAACAATGAGCAGTCTTCTTAGCACTGTCCTTAGCGCCTCATGTTACATTTGGGCAAATATTTGCCATCAAATTCAGTGCCTAACATTCGATGACATGAAACATCTTCATCAGACTCCGCAAGTGTATCTAGTTGCTTTGAATGAACCCCAGGAGATAAGTAATGTTGCCATTTAAAAATAATGCTTAAGAAGATAGTACATATGGAGATTTTATAGCTGAACGGAAAAGCTGGGGCTGAATCAGCCTTTCCAGCAGATACTGCCAAGTAGATGAATGAAATATTTTTTGTTCTTATTTGCTTTGCTGAGAATCTCAGAGGAGATACTGATACAGATCTCTGTGAGGCCAGTTCCTGAGGACTGTACTTAAATATGTGGAAGCTGTTATTTACTGCTTAACTATCTGCATGCAACCAAAACCATCCCTCAGCTTCAGTACAAGGGTGCCTTTACAGCACGTCCACCGCATCACCAAATTGAAGGCACAAGAAGCAACATTTGTAGATGAGTGGGATGAAGGTCTGAAGGGCTGATCCACACAGTGGACCTCTTGCTTTGTGGTTTTCCTATTGTCTGCCCATGAGAGGTGTCTGGCTGCCTCTTGCTCCTCTCTTTTGGGGAAACCCCAAGGTGGAGGGATGCTTCCCGAAACAGAAACAGCTTGAAGGCAGGAGGGTGCCTAGAGGTGGCTGCGTGGCTAAGGCATGGCTGGAACTAGACAGGCAACCACAAAAATGCGAGGAAGATTGAGGGTGCTTAGGATGGAGTCAGGGACTTGATAGTTGTCTGGAAGGAAGTTAATAGAGAATCCCAGAGATTAACAGGCATGGTTCAGGAGGCACAGGAGTTGTGAACTGCTCACAGGGCAGGTGATAGCTGGAAGGGGAGGTGGGGCAGAGCTGGAAAGCATCCTGCATGTAGAAGAGATGAGAGGAAATCCGTAATTTCTGAAGGGAAAGAAAAAGCAGGATGGGGCAACCCAGCTGCTGCGGTGAGGTAAGGTGTTTTGGGGGACAACAAATGAGACGTAGTAATGCTTGTGAGAAAGAAGAAAACGTATGATCTACAAGGAGAAAATGAGGGTTGAGTTGGAAAGAGGAAGCAGTAAATACAGAATTTACAAATGCTGGCTCTAAAGAAATGTGAGCGAGTCAGGTAAAATAATAGAGCCCTGAAAGGACATATCCAAAAGGCCAGCCAGTCCCTGGGTGAAGAAAGAATTGGTGGGTCATCTGCTTTCAACCCAGGCATTTGGCACCACCGTACTGGCTGCTGGAAGTCACACTGGCACGAAGGTGAAAGATGGAGTCCACCTAGAGAGAAGGGGAAAAGAGCCGGAGGGGACAGCGCAACAGAGCCCGACCGCAGAACAACAGGGAGGTTAGGGGCAAAATTACTTGTGTGGTGGAGCTGGTCCTGGGGCAGAGGTGAAAGCAGGAGTGGGAACTGGAGGGGTAACAGTTCAGAAAGAAAAATGAAACAACTAACGTTTTTCCTGTTTATGATAAAAATAGCCCCAAGCTTTTTCTTACTTATTAAAAATCTCCACATAAAAGGAGCCTAGGAGAACCAGCAATACCCTCTCTACAGTAGCTACATCACATGTGCAAATAAAATATGTTGCTAAACTTGTTTTTTCCTATGTAAGGACTAAAACCAGATATCATTTACTCCTATGCACACACAACCAGTAATACTTTATGCTTGGAGTGTTCCTGACTATTGTATGAAAGCTGAAGACCTGAATAACACAATGTTCTGTACCAGAAAACTGAAGCATTTAGCCAGCGTATCAGTTTCCCAAAGTAGTTTTATGGTATTTCTATTTTCTTAGATCTTCCGTTAACACTCAAAGTAGATCTGTTTTTCCATGCAAAGGAATGATTTAAGAGGAAATCCTAGGAGGAATGCCTACTCTGGCAAGCACATTGATGCATCTTCTGAGATCAGTGGTAAATTGCAACTTGTGCACCAAATGATCTGCAATCCGGCTGTCCTGAAGCTTGCAGCATGGCTAGTGGTAAAATCCCGATTCAAGTTATAAAGGCCATCTTGCTCCTACGTGTGTTTTTAGAATTCAAAAACCTTTCATCAGATTCTGCCAAATTCACATTGTAACCTTTCAGCTTACACAGACACTATTTGGATAGCTGACATACAAAACCCTGCTCTGTTCATTACTATGAAACTGGGAGCTGTTGGATACATGTATTGCACCAAAGAAAAGTGCTGTCTGCTTTTAAGCACAGGTGCAGCTATTTGTGCTTAGCTGGGTCTCAGTCCGGCTTACCTGCAGGCTAGACTCCAGATTTGAGACTTGGATTTGATTTATGCTAAAACTGGAAATACAGAGTTTGCTCTCACTAACCTTTGCACAAGATGGAGGGAATCTCGGCACCAGCTTGTTCTTGCAAGACATCTCCTTTGTTAGAACAAAGCCCCTCTGAGGACAGCAGTTTGCATTTGAGTTGAGCTGCATCTGTACTAGAGCCAGATCTTTGGCTCTGTGGATTCAGAAAGGTCCCCTAGACAGTAAGGATTTCCACACCTGAGATGAAAGGATGCATTTGATTTAACACAGCTCTGTTTATTCCATGTGGATATGGGGTTATATTTTTCAGAGCATTGAAGCTTTGCCTGTGTTGTGCACTCCTAGTTGGGTCATTTTTATGGTAATGCACATCAGTCATGGACAGTGAGATTTTTTTTTTGTTCCTTATACACGGAGGAATAAATGCATGGAAACCATTGTTCTGATAACATACATTCAGAGAACTAAATGGATGTTACAGACCATTGTGAAGAGAGATAACAAATCATATTTTAATGATTACCAGCACTCCAAGCATCACCGGATTATGACAAAGGTCTTAAAAGATGTCTTAGGAAAGAGTACTGGGTGGCTGTCTAACAGTCACCCCACACTAGTAAAATATCAAATTCCAAGACCAAACAAACCTGGCAATATCGAGAAGTGTGAGAGTGGTATTGCAAACCTGAAAACAGGGTTTTTTCATTATTGATTGTACTTTCCTTTTTCTTTTGCAGCTTATCGCCTGAATCTAAACCCAAACTTGATTGGTATTTTGAAATAATTCTGAAGTATTGTGCAGCGATAGTCAGTATTTCATATCACAGTTACATACTTGTGGGCTTTTAAATGCTATTAATGGCTTACACTTGCACAGCCTTTCCCAGAAAGGAAGGAAAGGCTGGGATCCCTTGAAGAGATCCCAGCTCACTTGCTGAAGTATTGTCACATAGTGTTTTCACCTTCTTTGATACACAGTCAGCTCTGAAGGAGCACACAGTGTGAAAGGATTAAAGTTAGAAATTAAAAAAAAAAATTTGGTTTCACTAAGGTTACTGGTAGCATTCTGAGAGATGATAAAACGCATTTATCTGATCTCACGCATTAGCTGGCCACTCGTTAAAAATGTTGGGAAGGCTACACTTGGGAAACTGAGCGCCTTGGGCACTTTTAAAGATTTTCTTCTTACTGAAGTACCCGCAGCAAGCACCATTCATCCTAGGAAAAGTCAGAAAGCTCTCATCTATTTCATTATTAAAATAAAAAACAAGGTTCTAGATCATGAATAGTGTTTCCATACCCCCAGCCATTGCTCAGGTTGGACGTAGGGACACATGACTGCTTGAAAGTGGAAGACTGTGGAGGATGAGAACAGGTCCAACACATCTCTCCTGTGTTTGGTTTGGGGCCAGCCAAGGCTGTGTCTGCAAATTTCCTATTTGCCACTTATATTTGCTTCACTAAAACTAACAATTTATCTCCTGCTAGACACCGGGTCTGTCTGAGCCGCGGCGAGAAGTGCTATCGCAGTGTCTTTTGCAGGGCTACGGCATGCAGCCGGTGAGAGCCTGCCCTACCAGCTGGCACCACCTCCCACCAGCCTCATTCCTGTCTGCAGGCTCATTTCTGGGTTGGGGCACCGGTTCGAGAGCTGCACTTGAGAGCCTGCCGCCAGGGTGGATTTCCTGCAGTCCACCCCCGGCCCCGGTGCTCGCTTCCAGCGTGGCCGGGAGGATGCTGGGAGAGCAGCAGGCAGCTGGGGAGCACCCCGCCGCCCCGGCCGGGCTGAGCCGTAACCCCAGCATGTTTAGGGGGAAGCTAAGGTGTTTCTTCACGCCAGGCTTCTCTCAGGAATGAAGGCAATGGCGTGTTGGAACAATGTCACTCCTAGGTACAAACAAGTGAGGGCAACTCAGCCAGTACAAATAAACAAATAGAAGCACAGAAGGAAGAAAAATTGCACCTTTTGGATTTGCTGCTATTCGTCATGTGCACATTTGACACGTAGATGCTATTACGGTGGATGCTACAGTTCACTTATTGATCAAATCCCAGTTCCTGAGCCCATTTCTAGTTCTTGGCTGATGCCACTTTATTGATAGGTTGAATACAATTTCATTTGCTTGCGGTTAAGTAAATCATCGGTGTCAATCAACATTTTCTTACGGTGCTAAGCCCACAAAAAACATGCACGAGGCAGAGCGGTGATGAATATAAGCCTCTGGGATCACACCGTGTGTGAGCCTGAAATTCCAGGCTATGAATCAGTCTGTGGACTGTGTGGCAGAGCCTGCAGTGATCCTGTGCAAAACATGGCACATGGATTAACACTTGCTGAAACTTCATTTTCATCAGCGTGTTAGTCAATGTCTTGGGTGTTAACATCTTGCTGATTGCATTCTTTGTTAAGGAACAGAAAAGCAAGTGGTAGCTCACAGCTCCTTTGGCGTGCAGATCTCCCACCCATGACACTGTATCTCTGAGGGGGAGAAATGAAGGAGAGGCGGATTTAAAATCCCAGAGCTGTACCAAGGAATTGCCGCTGTTTAAACAAAGCTCCCTCCATCCCTGCGCTACTCGTGATGCTGCTGGCTATCAGGAGCTCTGCAAGCTGCCGGGATTCTGCAGGCAGCGGGGCTGCTGGTGGGTGTTCTGAGGGAATTTATTTCCAGTGAGCAAATAGTCTAACGAGTCCCATGCCCTAGGTTACCATCCCTCGGGTGCCGTAAAGGACAAACCAACACATGTCTCTTTAGTCCTGGAAGCTCTGTTCCTTCCATACTGTAACTGGAAATAGAGGCAAGGCATGAAAGTATTGCCTTAATTCTGCTAAAATCTCTCCCTTGCCGTCTGTAGACCCATATGAAGTACTACATGCAAGGAAGCAAAGAAGATAAATGGTGTTCCAGAGAAAGTGAAAGGAATTCTTCACCGCCTTGTTAAAAATGCATATCCCTGGGAAATGGACTTCTAGAAATTAAATTTTCTACTGATTTCATTCCAGTTGAGTGAAGATGGAAATGGCGGGACTACGGCAGTTGCTCGAAAAGAGGTTTCACCCCTTTCATATTATTGGTGACATTCTTTTAGAAACCTGGGTCTCCAAGGTCTTTTTGCCTTGTGACTAAGATGCAGAAGCAACATCCAAGTTAAATGCCGGATTTCTAACCTAAAGAAAAACGATACAGTGCTCAGTCGTGCAAATTAATCTATCAGTCAGAATCCACCGAGTTGTCTGGGATATCAGATTATGATTTGAGACAACTTCTTTTAACCTAATGAGTCTGCATTCTTCATTAAAGCAAATTAGCATAATTCCACTACAGTCAAGGTAGCTGTACTATTTCAGATATGTTCTTAGGCCGTGCTTATCATCTGAGGGCTTTACAGCAGAGCTTTAAGCAATGTGACTAGTACTAGGAATAAGTTGCTTTATCCCCTCTGAGACAAAAACCTAAAAATGCTATAGCAGTTAATACAACTTAAAAAATGCAGATACCATTTATAAAACTTTTTATAAAAGCCTGTATCCCAGGCAGTACAGATATGTACAGATCTCAAAAAAAAAGTCCGTATGAAAACATGCCCTCACTCCCTGCAGCCACAGAAAGGAAACTCACAGCTTACGACGACGTGCATTTGCACACACATTTGACAAAATTGTCATGCTTTTGTGCATGTACGTGTGCACAAAATCTGCAGTATCACTTTAGTTGCTTTTAAAAAATTATTTTAAAATAATTTTATTTTAAATAAATTATTTAAATTTTTTTTAAAAAACCCTAAGCAATAGGAATATCAGAGTGATTTTTTTCCTGATTTCATAACATATATTGCTTGTACTGTGCCACATTGGCACTCAGATTATAAACCTACAAAAACACAGTGGGCCAGAATCAGCCGGTCAGAGTCTCCCCTGCTCACAGCTTCAGGCTTTAAGGCAATGGAATTGTATTGACATAATATGCTTTAACAAAGTGCTCATCATTGCTGCAGTATAAAAGAGGGGGGTAAATAATGCTTTTTTTCTGGCGGTCTGAAGATAAGCAAGTTAATTTAAACTACTGAGTATAATGTTTCGTGCTGTATGTTCTCAAGCACAAGGGCAATACAAGTTTTGCTGTATTGCTGTGAAGGGTGTTTTACTTATTTAGAGGATAAAGGAAGAACTTGGGGTCATTTGTTAATCCAGAAACTTTGCAAAAATTATTTTAGTTTCATAAAAGAAAGCACAGAGCTCAATTCCGAGTCTTCGTATGCACAGAAAGAGGGACAAAAGGGGGTAGGGGACCCAGAGAAGAAGGTGCTCTCGGCTAAGTCAATCTTGTCAGGCTAGTTTAACAGGGTTAAAAAACCTTCCTAGCGTAAATAACTGGGAACACTACAGCACTTGTGGGTAGCATGGCTTCGAAGAGCTTAGCTTGCATCTTACTGGACCCCCAGCCAACAGACACCATCATGCAATGCTCCTGCCACTGAGCCCTACTGTCTTCCTCTGCGTCTGGTACCTATAGCCATGGTATAGCTGAGGGAGCGACCTGCTTCCCCGCAGGTACTGTGCTACCACTGCTCCCTGCAGTGCTCTCCCATCCAGCTCAGGCACAGATGGGAACACAGAGCACCTTGAATCCATCTACATTTCAGAAAATCAGCACAAAATTTGTTCACCATCCAAATAAAAACATTAAGAACAGTGTTGTTATTTCAGATTTTTGGGGCCCATGTAGCACAGTAATCTGTCTCCAGCAGAGACCACAAACTGAGCCCTACAGAAGAGCAAGAGCAGGACAAGCATATGTGATCTTTCCTCCAAGTCCTCTTCCAGCCTCCAACCACTTTCAGCTCAGGGGACTCCTTGAGCCTGATGTAGTTTGCCCAGTGGTGGACCTCTCTTCCAAGTACTTGCCCGGTCTTCCCTTGAATGCCTGCAAAAACTTCTGCAATTATCACACCCTTTGGCAGGGAGTTTCACAGATCTAGTATTTGCTGCATGAAGAAGTATCTCCTTTTGTTCTGGAAATGGCTTCTACAGCTTTGTTCAACAGTTTCTACCTCTTGCATTGGAAGAGACAGTGAGCGGCCCACTGCCCACCCACCCTCTCCACACCCCCCAGGATTTTATAGACCTGAATCAGAGACCCCCGCAGTATTCTCTTTGCCTGAGCCTGAGCCTAGTGAGACAGAAGCTGCGTATCACACGTATGTTTTGGCTGCTCATTTCCAAGGGATTGGGGAATTTACTAAAATGTTCTTGTTGCCCAGGCTCCCTGCACATCCTCACTGAAAACTTCACCCCACACTCACTGGCTGGACATTGAACGTGCTGAATGTAACATTTGCGCAAAGCTTGGTGTGGGCCAGTGCTCCCAAATATTTGATCGCCAGTGTGTCCATGCTCTAGCAAGCCATGTAGAAATCCACCCTCTTGCTTTGGTAACTTGTGTCCCAGCCACCTACAACACAGCATGTCCAACACAGTTGCCTGAACATGAAGCCCAACATCTGCCCTCCGCGGGCACATCTGCAGGCAGACCTGCCCTGCTGGAGTGCTCATTCAGGGAACTCAGATTGCTAAAATAAAGCATATATGTTCCTAAAATTCAGTGGACATTTGGAAAAAATAGGGTTCTGTCTTGATCCAGTCTCCACTTTACCCTACTCCTCATGAATATTGTGTATTTTTTTCTCCTTGGATATTGGTTTTATGGACCCTCTGCAGCTTTGTTGCACAGCTCTCAGGTGCCCCACCTCGTTGATAATTTTTCCAAAGATACCAGTTTCACTGGCTCTTGGTACTCCGTGAGGTAGAAGAAGATTTTGCTTTATTTGGTGTACGACGCTTGGGCTATTAAAGCTAAGATCCCCTCATTATTTAGATGCACTTGCTAGCTTTTAGTTACCAACATCATGTCTCCCTTCCATCACATAATTCTGCCAGATTTTCATTTGGCTCATGTTTTAATTTCAGTTAGCTGTAAGAGTCAGCCAGAAAGTGGACTTCTTAATGATATGAACAACACCAACACTGTGAGCACTCATATACTTACTGTTATCTGCAAATGTCTGCATGTGATGCAACTGAGCTAAATAACCCAACCGACTGGACTCTGTGAGCTCCTCAGTTGCCCTCTGAAAGCTAAAAGTTCAGGATGAGCTCAGCGGATTTTTTTAAAAGCTGGCTTCCTAAGGAACAACCTCTAATACTTCGTGTTTTTGCTATTTTAACTTCTCTCAGTAAGTGGTCTGTAATGGAAATTCTGCCTGATCATGCAGGTCTTGCTCAGGCAACATACTTCAATTGATTTTACATCCATTCATCAGAATTGCTTTAACACTGATTTTATGTCTAGCTAGAACATGGTCAAATATGATTTAAACCAAGCGCCCTGCACTTAGCACGTGAACCATATGGCTACCTGGTTTTTCTCCTGTACTGGGACAGTAGGGCATTTTTAATTCTTTACAGCAGGGGCAGCTCATCATAACCACATCTGTAAAAAACAGCTTGGCCAGCTGAATTCCTCGCCAGTCCGCGTGTGCTAAGGCATCCCAAGACCGCGTTGTGCCCTGCTAACTAGGCAGACCTTCCAGGCATCTGCTCCCCTGCTGAGGCAGGGCCACCCGGCTCTGAGAGCGAGCACTGGCATCCTAAAGCGGAGCAGCTGGGGCCAGGAAAGAATACGTGGAGAATGTGGGGACAGATGTATCAAATACCTTAGGTTAATTGGCAATCAGTTAAAGCGGATGTCTAGGCAACGCTGAGTATGTTGCAAAGTCAGGGCTGAAAAGGGTAGATGCTGAGGGCTCACCTCTCTGCAACTTTGAAGTTAAAGAGAAGATGCTAATATTATTTCTCAATTATTTACTTATTTATTGCTACTATGTTTTGAGATGTTGCAAAGCAAGTTTAAGATTTGTTTAAGAACAAATTTAAGAACGGGTTTAAGAATAGAGGCCAAAAATAACTCCACGGCAGCACCCTCGATGGGGTTGACTTGGTCAGCGTCACCCTCGATGGGGGTGACTTGGTCAGTGTCACTCCTACTGGCACAGGTGTTTTGAAAACTCTACAGTGACAGACACAGCAGAAGAAGATTTTACAGCTGGAAAAGTGCAACAAAGCGATACACCTGCTAGCCACCACTCATAGTCTTCCCTTCCAGTCTCAGCTGATCACAGTACTGTTCTTGTTTCCCCAGAGACCTGCCTGAGGGGCAGTGCTAAATGCTCCACGTAGCCCCACAGGATCCCTGCCGAGAGAGACTGCTGGAGAAACAGCCTGGAGCAGAGAATCACTATTGTATGCTTACAGGTGGGCTTTGCACGGCCATGGCCATGGTCCTGCAGCAGAGCTAGTCTCAAGTTAATAATTACATGTTCAGCATATTACACAAGCATTCACTCCTGCTTTTTCACTGGTGTCCATTCTTCCGCTTTGTGATAGCCACTCCTTTTCTCATTTGATTTCACATGCCGCAGGAGCATGGGTCCCACGGGCACCAGCGCTCCCTCCCCAGCTGCGCCCGCCCTGCGCCCGTGCTTCCTGGGTTAGGACCCGTATGCTGCTCGAGCAGCCTTTCTTCTGGATTCAAATTACTAAAATCAAAACTTCAGCAGGTTCAATCTTTGCTCGGTCTGCTAATGTATTTATTTGTCCCGGTGACCTGCCAGGTCTTCAGCCGTCCTACCAAACCCATGAGGAGTTCCTTGGCTTTCTTCAGAGCTGGACTGACTTGTGCAAGCACAAACCGAGGGGCTGCTTTTGGAGGGAGAGCAGAGGCTGGGGGCTAGCGAAGGATCACGAAACAATGTTTGGAGCTGGCAAGTTACCATTAGAGAATACTGCCCACTTATGTAGAAAAACTAGGTGCCAGCCGCTCACCCACCCTGTTATTCAAGTTCTACAGCCTGCAGGAAAGGGCTCCTAGAATTAGCTCTCCCAGTCTGGTGGTGAGACACCTCTGACATCTGAAATGGGTTTGCCTTGGGGTTGTTAAATACCTGCTCCATGTGATTGGGCTAATTAAACCTTTTCAGCCAAATAAATCCCTGTTTGTGAAGGTATAAAAACTAAGAGGATTAAATGTTAGTTAAACTAGACATAACTGAGAAAGTTTCTGCTGTTAATTCTTAAAAATGCTACCCTAGTGCATGCGGGTGAAAGGAGTGGATAACAAAATTAATCTGTGAAACAAAAGTCTCAGGTGACAGTTAAATCAGGTATATTCCGAGGAAAAAAGTGTCTCCCTTGAATTCAGCATTGCCACATAACAGGAGAAGACTTTGTTCTGCATACAGAAGGCAAAACCAGCTTCAATTAAAATTGTTTGATCTCCAGTATTCTTCTTGTAATGGAAATGTAGATATTTTCTATTATTCTATAGGCTTACTACCTTAGTCCACTGGGTATACAGGTATATACAATAGCACCAAAAGCTGGCTAAGGACTACGTGACTCCAAACTTTCATCAGAAGGATTATCTGCTACTAAACTGAGAAAGTGTCCGAGCTCATTCCTGTTGTACTGACTAGCTGGGAAGTCAGCAGCTCTCAATGACTTTCCCCCTGTCCTCCCAGGGAGTCTCGGTTATAAAGAACTGGCTTCTTTTGTGTTTCCACGGGAATCAGAAGTCAACCGTTTTCTTCCACCGATAAGGAACTGCTTGCAATAGCATCCCCAGTAACGACAGATTAGGGAAAATGGAATTTAGATCCACAGCGTATTTGTGCTAAACAAACACTCCCTCCCTACCAAAAAACCCCAACAAAAATAGGCCATTAGAGCCTCCAGACTCCTCCTCCCCCTCTGAAAACACACTTGTATGCCTGCTCAGAAATTCTTGACTTCATTCCCAGCGAGACTGCTTGGTTCGACAGCAGCCAGCAGCCCTCACCACCAGCATCTGCTGCTACCTGTCATTTTGCCTTGTTTCACTGCTTCTTCCTGGGCAGACATCCCACAGATGGCAGGGTTTTATCTTGATGGCTCCATTCTCCCCTACCAGCCTCATCCCATAACACTTGCTAATGCTGGTAGCACTAATTATACTTTTATTTGAATGTAAATACTTTGCTTGGGGACATAATAAGTATACACCTGATTTTGGAGCCTCTGAAAGAAGGCTGTTGTGCTGATCGGTGCCAATAAGGAAGGGGGAGATGTAAGAACTACCTCTACAGAAGTAAATTAAGTTAGATCACATCAGCGAGCGTTCCTGGGCGCTGGAAACTGATTGCACCCTTTAAGGGTCAGAACTGCCCCTGACACACTTTGGGCCCATATGCCATTTAAATAGCACTTGCCCAAACCAGAGGGCAATTACTGCTCTCCCAGGCACAGGCCAGGGGGGGAGGATGAGCTCTGGATCCTTCCTAACACACGGTTTGGGTGCAGCCACTTGGTTTTGGCAGGCATCCTCCTCTAGAGGCAATCAGCCTCTGTGCTGGAGAGCGATTCTGGACACGTTTAATTTACTAGCTGATGTAGCTAATAGGGAAGAGAGATAGAAAACCAAACTCCTACTTTCACAACCAAAATACAGAAATCTTTTACATCTGGAAATATTGAGGCAGATGATCAAATAATTAGCACTGCAACAAGTCTGTACTGCCTGCAGCTAGAAGAACTGCCCTCTGTGGAAGCAGGAACGTGGTTGAGCCTGCAGAAACGCGATAAGGGATCTATACCTAATATTTTTGGGTGGTCTGCATATGTCAAAGGTACCTTTCCATGGAGTTGAAAGAGCATTCAGGATTAAACACCCATGTAAAAATTTCCTACCCAAACCAGCTGAGGATGGCTTGGCCAGCAAGTGCCAGTGCCACATCTTTACCCTTCTGGGAAGGTGAAAGTATCAAAAGTAGAAGTGTGTAAACAACCTTTTTTCTTTCTATCACAAACTGACCCTGGAAACAACACAAAGATTCTTTTTTCTTGCCTTTCTCAACAAAATAAAAAAATAAATTTCAGTTTGATTTTTTTTCTATAGTGCTTCTTTAAAATTGCCTACAATTTCCACATAAGGTGGTCCAAATTGAAAAGCGGAAATGTTTTCCTTGGAATTTTTATTTTTACACAGATCAGATCATTTTGCAAACTCAACCCAAACTTACAAGTAGTTTTAATTTTACAAGATCTTAATTTTTTTGTAACTGTGCCATTTACACAATTTTTTTCCCCATCTGGAATCCTGATGACCTTGCACATTGTAAGGAAAAAAGTACAGGTACGGATTTCTATACTGATGTTTCATCACATGTGTGGGGTGACGCTGGCTATAGGTATGAAATACAAATTTAGTATGTACAGATATTGCTGATCTAGTAGAATGATTAAATAACACATCTCCTGGCCCTTTTACAGAAGGATGATTCAAGCAGTCCGTAGGTTCCTAGGCTGCTGCACAAGATCACAGCCCGATCACACATGTATGATGGCATAAATAGATGAATAACAGCAACTGCATTTTCAGTCCCACCCACATTTCATCTTATTTTTTTAAATCGCATAACACCTACACACAATGCTTGGCTAAGACTGACAAACACAGAGTACGAGAAAATCAATATATTGTTTTCTGTGTTTGTGTATCTCAGGAGGAAATAATAGCTGGGGTTTCTTTTTCCCTTTTTTTTTTTCCTTCTTTTAAGGAAATAAATCAAGAAAACAGCAGGCAAGTGGTGAAAGCCATTAGTTGCCATGGGATTTCAAAAGGTAAGTCCTTGCACAAGTGCATGTGGGATTGGACTGGAGAGGGACACAGCTCACCTACTCTAAAATGCTGCTGCCTGGCTTCCCAATTGGGCTGCGGTTGGCTCCAGCACATGCCATGACCTTGCCTCTTTTGAGAACTGGAGGAGTATTGCCCTTGACTTGAATGGAGGCAGGATCAAGCCCTACCCAGAAAGTTTAATACGCTACGTGTCGTATGTGCGTGCCAGCATTATGCAACGGGGTGAAAAATGAAAACCTGTCAGGCACAGAACTGGTGCACTCAAGGACATACTGTTATTTGTTTTGCAGCTTTGCCACTCTAACAGGGATTAACAATGTGCCATTGATAGCTGCCATGATAAAGTCAACCAAAACGCCTCATTTTTTAACTTTCAGAACATGATCTAAACTTTTGAGGGAAATGGCTTGCTTGGCCTCGCGGTTTTATTTAAAAAAAAAAATTAAACTGAGAAAGCATTTACTTTTTTCAGCCTTCTCTCCACTTTTCTCCTCCTTTGTCCCCCAGCTAACACAGTAGCAGATTGAATTCAGTCTCCCAATTCCTTTATTATTTATTTTTTCAACCAAGTCGTTAGGTATTGTAAGTCGCCAACCTTTGCTTTCTGGAAATTCTTTGGTGTATTACTGCATAGCAGAGTGGTGTGACAAGGATAAAGAGATTAGAAGTAATTTCATATAAGTCCTTCTTCTGTCAAAATCTGCAGAGGGCTTTTGCTGGTAACTCCAACTGTTGCTGAAATTCTTCATTAAAAACTTTCAATATACAGGCAGGAAATCTCTAAGCACTAAGACACAGAGTAACCAAAACAGAGGGAGAGAAGGAATATTAAATCAAAGTCTGAACAGAAAGAGAGAATACAAAGGAAAAAAACCTGCTCAAGTACAACAGTAATAATGTATGTTATCTCCAAGGGGGTAGACACCAATTCAGCTTCGAAAGCCAGAAAACCACGTGCTGATTTTCACCAGTTTCAAGTAATTAGGCATAACCAGTGCAGACACAGGCTCTCCTTGCCACCATCAGACAGCCAAGGGGGCTGTGAGCTGCTGCTGGATGGTCACTGCTGCAGGCTGCAGTGGCTCACATAAAATGCAGGCTGTGCTTTCCCTGTACATTGTACCATTGTACAACCTATATAGGCACAATCTGGCCAGCAGAGCTTGTTCAGGACCTCCACCCCCAAGTGAAATAAATTCTCTCCATGGCAGGGCATTTTCCAGTACAACTGCAGATCCATGAGGAGGTTTTCCTGGTAAGGTACGACCCCTAGTTTTGTTTGTTTGGGGGGCAGAACAGGGAGAAGGAGTAAATACGATCTGGCCAACGCAGCTGGGCCAGCCAACACTTGCACTGTAGACCTGACCAAAGCTTTGAAGATGAAAAGAAGGCGGCTTGCGTTCTCTATGATTGTCCCATTAAATGAACAGAAGAATGGGCAGACATGAAATGATAACGTCAGTCCTGCACTTTTTGAAAAGTTACTATCATGTGTTATAAAGCTATCGTCATGCATTGCAGGTCCTCCTCAAAGCTGGTGACCTTGCAAAAGAACAGAGAAAGAGCCAATGAGCATGGGCGCAAGTGCGTGAAAGGCAATGTACTGCTACCACTCTGGGTTAGGAGAAGAGTTTAAACAGTGTCCCCTATTAGAGGGGTGAAAACTCTTCTTCTGCCTTTTTTTTGGTCCTTTTCTCTGTTTGTGAATCATCCACTCACTAGTTTTCATAAGCGTGTTCACAAGTGGGCTTGCTCAATGAAGGCTGCAGCGTGATCCGCCGCGTTTCAGCCTACTTGGGACAGTAGGTTTCATCCTTATCTTCAGCCATTTGCTACGCGTGAGGGAGGTTGCTCTGCGTGCTTTGTTTCTGACTCTGGATTTCAAGCTGGTTGACCAGGGGCTGCCTTTCCCTCCAGTGTCTGCGGTACCCAGTGCAATGGGCATCTTTCATTCACCTGCTTCTCCTTCAGAACAATGCATTAAAAGAACCGAGTCTTTGCCAGTTCATGCTGGCTGGGACATTTAACGCCTTCAGGCTCTGATCCTGCCCCTTTCAAGTCATCGAGGCTTTTGGGATGGCTCTAGGGGAGGGGAAGCAGCCCCCTTGCATTGCTGTGCCTCAGCCCTAGCCTGTCTGAAGGCAAAGTGCAAAGCAGAGAGACAGCACTGTGTGGTGGGCTCCTCCAAGTCCACAGCCCTATCATCTTGGCCTCCTACCAATGTCCTCTTCCTCACCTGAAAACAGCTTAACTTCAAGTAACTATCCCTTGCAATTATCATTCACCAGGAAAAGGAGAGCCAAACACCCTAGCAGTACAGGGTGGATTGCTACATTGGACTCCTGCTTTTACAAACCTTTTACTTTTATTAAGCAGATCTCTAGAAGAGGTGTAATGTGGTGGTCAGAGCCATGCTGGACGTATTCCCTAAGCAAGGAAACGTCTAGCGCTAGGAGACCTAGCAAGAGCAATATCCTAGTCCTCAGCACTCTCCTCACTATTTGTCTTCCCTAACCTCTTCTTTATCCTCCTATCTTTTCTTATCATGCTAAGGACACCAGCCTCATTTATCTTTTCCACAGGCTGTTTTTCCAGCTGTAACAATGTCAGTGAAAGAGGCTACCCCTGCAAGACGCTGGTCACCTGCCCTGCTGGGCCGGGCTCACCAGCTCTTCAGCCTGCCAGCGGGGATGTGTGTGGAACCATTACATCCTGAATGAACCTGAAACCAGCCCCTAAAACAGTGCGATTCAGAGCGTGGGTGACTCCTGCCCATGAAAAGCCGGCGTTCGCTCCTACCTCTTTTACCCAACAGACGTGCAGGAATGTGGCTAGAACACAGAAACGGGCCATGGCGCAGACACGACATCCCGAGATTCCCCCTTCCCAGCCCAAAACCTCATCAGCCGTTGGCGGAGAGGATGTCTCTTCCTGTGGTTTCTCCTCCCAGCCCCGCAGCTCCCCAGCCATGCAGCAGCAGGGGGCTGGTGCCACCCCACCCCAGCCACTTGCCCCTGGGCACACACCCCGACACGGGCTCTCTGGTCCAGAAGGGACTGAAGCATTGTGGTGCTCTCCCTGGCTACCCTCCATCCTGACAAGAAGTACCACTGCCCTCAGCCCTGTGTTTCTCTAGGTGAAGGTGCCAGCCTGGGTCTGGAAGAATGCTGCAGACCCGTGCATGGGACAGCGAGCGCTGCAATGTGCTGCTCCCCGCTGAGAAGGGTCAGAGGTCCCCTGGAGCACCCAATATTTGGAAGCTAGGTGCTGCAAGCTTGATCCCGCACTGCCCCAGGCCCTCACGGGAGATGGTGGCCTCCTTCACTCACCGTGCGGTGCAGAGGGTGGCCCTGCTCCAGCAGAGAAGCTGGGTTTGGGCACTGACGGTGGCTGCTGTCCCCACCACTCTCCTGGAGACGACGGAAGGGACGTGGCGCCTGATGCACTGTGAGAAAGGGGAACTCATAGCTAAGGCAGATAAACAAGCACTTGATAACTGCTTTCTGTCCTTGCTCTGCACATGGATCCTGTGTATCACTGGCCAAGTCATTTAAGCCACGCTTTGTACAGATGGTCACCAACTGCATGTTCCTTATTTTGGGGTGGGAACGTTTTCTGATCTGCAATTTGCTTGCAGAAGCAGAGAGTGCTTAGAGCTGCAAGTGATCTTGCTGGGAACTGCACTTTGAAAATGTGGATCTTAACCAAAACTAAGTTTTCTGGAAAAGAGAGTCATAAGGCAAACAGCGCGACTGACTCATACTGCTAACTGAAGTGCAAAAAAAGAGAAAAAAGGAGGCATTCTACTTTGCCCCAAAGCAAACATTTAATTTCTGGATTCTCTACCCCATTTTTATTGTTAAATTTGATCAAATTTTTAAATGAAATGTCATTCTAAAGCAAAAAAATGTTGTTACATTAGTCAGAAAATGTGGAAATAACACTTCAACTTATTTGAATATGTTTATTTCTGTTCACCCAAAATAACCTGCTAAGCTTGACATAAATCTATAGCTAGAGCTTGTTAATCCTAAAGCAGATTTTTCAGTGAAGACGACCTTTAACTAAAAAAGTTCGCCTGTGCTTGGCCCTGACATCCTAAATTGTATACTCAAAATATTGGTAAACTTCTTAATTTACATTCTGCGTACCTATTTTTCTAGTAAATAAATATCAAATGCTTGTTGTGCAGATTATCTCATTACTGCTTGTGAAGTATTTAAGTACTATAGACAAACACCATTAAAAAGCCAAGGAGTAGTAAATCTCTCTTCAGAGCAAAAAAATGCAAGAGCATGAACCATTTATATCTTGAAAAGCAGGAGAAAAAAAATAAATACCTAAAGTAAATAGCTCACTGACCACCCTCCCTTTCATACATGGTATAAGGGAAGGATCCTCCAAAAACAAGAGTACTGAATGTGTCAAAAAACCAGGATCATACTATAATAATACATACCAGAAGGCAAATTAGGATTGTGCAGACTATAAATCTGGCACTATCTGAATTACACACTTCATAATTTTCCTGAGTAGGATATCTGAATTACACAGTTCATATTTTTTCTGAGTCTGTGCACTGTTTCCTAAGCTTTTATGGCTTTTTTTTCATGCAAACTGAAACCCAAGCCCAAATTCCATCATGTGGCATCCTACTGATGTGTGTGTCACCCAGAGGGGTAGCACATGAGATTTACCACACAGACTTCTGCTCCACGAAGTAACTGAGTAAATCACAGAGGCAGGGCAGCAGCCCAGCCCGGCCTTTGCTGGCAGCAGCGGCAGGGGAGGCAAGAGGCAGGAGCAGGGGGCTCCTTCCAGCCTCCCGACGGAAAGGTGGTGCCAGGAGAAGTCCCGGATTCACAACCCCAAGCGCTCCAGCTCGGCTCTGTCCAGGCTTTTTGGATGACATGCCCCCAGCTCCCTCCCCACCCTCGTCGGACACCAGTGCCTGTTTCTTTGCTCCCTTTACCTTTAGGTGCCCCGTGTGCTGCTCTCAAGCTCAGGCACAGAGAGCCTAGCAGCCTCGTACCACACCTGCAACTAAAGTCTTGCTCAGACTGGAGCATATGCAGTGTGAACAGTGGTTTCTGGGACTTGGATGTTAAAAGCTGAAGTCTCCACTAAACGCATGGAAACTGTGATTTTCAAAGGTTTATATCCTGCTTAAATCTGGGTACCTCTGCACAAGACCCACTTCCCTGCTAAAGGTCAAGTCACTGCCCTAGGAAGAGGTTGCAAAAATTCGAAAAGACCAAATTCTCAAGCTTTGATTTTCAGAAATAGTCTAATCATTTTAGGTTAAGTGACTCTCAGGCCTCTATCCAGGCAATTCAGAACAATTCACATGCCTCAGGCAGACATTTTGGCATGCAATGTTTCAATCCAGGGACGTAAAGCTTTGCAAAATTAGGAGCAAATGAAAATAGTCCCCTACTAGAAAATGCAGGGCATCCTTATTAACCAGATCTGCTGTCTTCTTCCTTTCACATCTGCTCGTACATGGGAACTTTGGGATGCAAAGTCTGATGCACTTGGAGTAGTTACAGTCCCAGATCGCTGTAGGTTATATTGTGTGCACAGTTTTTTCTGGAGTGGGCTACAACAGTTACATCTATTTATTAATACTAAAGCTACAGGCCCTTTAGCAGCGCATTTCAAACTGCTTTTCCAAAAGCTGTGATCTGAAGCCGAAACCCGGGACTTGTCACAACCAGCACCCTGGGGACTCCCGCATCTCCCCCGGCCCCAGGGTTTCACAGCAAGTGCCACTCACCCGCTCTGGCAGCGGGGCTTTGCTCTCGCTTCACGGGGGCACAGCTGGAGCACCAAACGCAGCCGGCTGGGCAGTTCCCCACCCTCCCTCCACGGCTTGCGCCATCGGTGATTACAAAGACCTGCGTAGCACCAGCAGCATTTCTCAAAGGCCCCCTTGCCCCAGGGCCGTGGGATTGCTGAGGACAGCGTAGGAAGGGGAGCTGAGGCAGGGAGCCCCAGGGCTGCTAGAGGTTTGGGTTAGGTGTCCAGCCGATTGACACCTTCCCTCATCCCTCCCCAGGGGCTCTCCCAGCACAACTGCCCATGCACAACTGCCCAACCCTACCAAAATGAAGGCGCAAACCAAACACACAGAAAAAAACCCAGAGATTTGCCATAGCTCCCCAAAGATCAGCCATAGCAGATCCTGCTGCAAGACTTCACAACCCGATGGGATGTTCAGCTATACCGGTAGAGACCAGTAACCACAGAACAGATATCCACGGCAACCAGAAACAACCCACTTGACTGTCATTAACTCGTCCATGCCATTTTCTGTGGCAAGGCAGGGACGTGAACCCAGGTTTCCTAAGCTTTATACTTGTGCCTTTCCTGCAAAACCAGTCATTCATATACTTTTTGCTTCTTGCCTGGCTTGTTCTACACCCTATTGCGCATATACATACAATAGTATGTGTGAACTCAGAAGAAACCTTTTAAATCGTGATTGACATTTGCAAGAGCTTTGAGAATGCAATGATTTTGGCATTGGTTACTTTCCAGGTAAGGATTAACAAACCGATGAGTTAACAACCAACTGATGTTCTTTGTTTAAAACAGGCTGCATTTCAAAATGGAGGCAGATTTTTTGCAGAAAGATTGTGCTTTGATTTGGAAATAGGGAAGCACAGCAAGGATTGCAACACAAAACAGATAAGATTAGACGAAGAGGAAATGTGATAGAAATGGTTTGGATCTATAGAAGGAGCAATAAAATGCTGTTCATCTCACATCATTCATGTTACAATGCTTGTTTTAGGAGACACAGAGGCAGTGCCCCCTTGTCAGAGGTAAGACAAAAGCTAAGCCCTTTCTGCATTTTGGCATCGTGGCTGGAACCCAGATTTGAACAATGTAGAAGCACACTGAAAATGAAAGCCTGGTTCCTTCACCTTGCCTGTCATTCAGAGCTCCCGATGTTGGTGGGGAGGGCGTTCAACCCTTCTGCTTTTCCATGGTACCATCATCTCTGCATCCAGCTATGTAGCACTCTGAACCGGCTTGCGTATGCCCTGGCGCTCCACAGACCCCTTGCTCAGCAACCCCTCGCTTTACATCCTTGCAAACATGCATCCTGCTCCAGGATCCCTGGCCATGGACCCAAACTCACTGATGGACACAGGCAGAGCAAGCAGAGAGTGTGGAGGCCCCAGAAACAGGCACCCATGCCAGAAGGCAAAGGCGGACATCGTAGGATGGGGAAGCAGTGAGTCAGCGGTAGGCGCTGCATGCTGACTGCCGTATTGCACCGAATAGATGGAGGCCGGCCACCGAGGAGTTTCGGTCCTGTGCTTTTGGCCGAGTTTTGCTTTGAACTCAGAACTCAGGAAGAAACTTGCACAACAACAACTAGCAAGCTTATCTAATCCTCTTTGCACCGGCCTTAGCTCTGGAAAGGGTTTGTCCAACGCGCTTGTGGGTATTCCTAGGGCACGACTACATGTATGGGGACAGATAGCCTCATATCCGCCCTGTGGTAGCACGATTACAGCTCCCAAACTACAGCAGGATCCCTTCTGATTACTTTGGAGTACAAGAAAAAAGAACATACAGTTGCCTATGCATTGAAAACACGAAGGTGTGTCCAAAGATACTATAAACTTACACCCCTGTGTAAGTCTGTGAGTCAACTCCCCTGTGCAGTCTGTGCCTTGGGCACCCGCAGCATTCACGGAGAGCTGTGGTCTTTAACTGATTTTCACTATTACCAGTATGAAGCTTTTATTGCAAATCTAACCTTCTAGGCTTATGGATACATGGCATTTTTCATAAAACTAAGTTTATTACACTGCCCATAGGTAAGTAGATTGCACCATCAGCAGTTTTGCTTTCATTTTCTTTGGAGACCATGTATTTTTTACACAACTTATTTATTTGGAAAACACTGTTGTGTCTATTGGAAAATATAAAGAGAGAGAGATGCTTCATGCTAGAAGCAGGTGCATCCCTATCACTTCTTGTATATACACAGTATGTTCTTTAACAGCCTGTCTCCTATGGCACTCCTCAAGAGTGCATTTCTAGTGTTTCACAAGAGGAGAGGAAAAACACATGTATTTCCTATCTATCGGTGGGGAAACTATGGTACAGTGAGGGAAAACGATCCTGTCAAGATCATCCTCCTAAACCAGAGACAAAGATGGTAACTAAACACTGACAGCTGACTGACAGTGCTTTGGGAATTAAAAATCTAGCACTGAGACTGATTTTTGTTGAAACCTGCTGTGCATATACAGAGAAGCCTACATCTGTTTAGAAGAAGCAAGGTGTTCCCCAAACAGCTGCAAAGTTAAACTTACCAAAGCCTTGTTCTCTGCGCCTATAGAGGTACAGAGCACTTTTACTGACTTCACTGAAGTCAGTGATCACTGATACCAGTGTAGAAGAAAGGCTACTATTTGCACAAGGAGTGCAATAACATATAAATATATAAAATAAAAAATATAGATGTTTATATGTTTATATAAATATGCAAATATAAATAACATACTTTTCTTTTCTTTTCCTTTCTCTTTTTTTTTTTTCTTTAAAGCTCAGAGATCTACAGATGGAAATGCCAGGGTCTGGCTCAGATTTCAGCCTCCTTGGTAAAGCCACAAGCTGAGGCCGGTCAAACAGGCTGAGCCCTCTGCTGTGTTGCTTTACCGATGAGATGGACACCACAACAGTGCCATCAGCCTGCTCCCAGCAGCCCCACAGCCCAGGGGCTAGGAGGATCGCGGGCAACACACCTCTCTCAAATCCCTTCTGTGTTTTAATGGTGCCTCTCCTCCCGCTAGCGCACCACCACAAACCCATCTCTGGGAGATGACAGGAATCGAAACCCCACAGTTAAAGCTCCAGACAATGCTGTAGCTAGAGGGAAAAAAAGCCCTGGAACCGCTCTGTGAGCCAAACAGCTGCTTGCCCTGGGCTTTTCTCATTCTGATGAGAAAGCCAACAGCCAAGGCCACCAGTGCCTCCAGTTTAGCAATACTTAACCACCCTTACTCAGGGCTTCCAGCAGTTCATTCCACATCCCTCAGAGCTGTAGGTTTTATACACTGCCCCATATATCAACCAGACAGTGAGCTGATAAACTTTCCTGAGGCAGGTGGCCATGGGAATGGCCAGGAATTTGCACAGGAATTTCAACAGGAATTTTCTTACTTAGACTCATAAGGTCAGCAGATAGTAAAAACTAAAATTGTTTGTCAGTCTGTCTTGCTGCTTACCAGGAATGTAAGCTTGCAGATGAATACCTGCAGAAAACCAGAATTTTCAAGAGAAATAAAAATGGAATGTGGGAAGACATGGTCTCTGATCTTCTCAGCACCTCAAATAAGGACCTGCAAGTACTCATGGTAAAACATGGGTCAAAGAAAAGACCATGCAATACCAGGAAGGGCTCAAAGGGGCTGCAAGCTGGCACGTGACAAGGCAGCGAGGAGCAGAGTGTGTTCAGCAGCCGCTGCCTGTCTTGGACCGTGTTCCCACTGGTCACCCACAACCGGAGGCAGAGCACCCTCCTGGCATACCAGACACCCCTCGCCACCCCTGTGGCGCTTGGGAAGATTTATTGTGCACACATACAGTCTGACCTGTGTGACTCACACAGGTAAGACGAGACTTGGGACTTCAGTATGTGGAAGAAGCACGTAGAAGCCTTTTTGTTTATTATTGCTCAATACAATTAGCTTCTATGAAAATCACTTTTTTTCCCCTTCTTTGCAGGACAACTGTGGCCTGTTTGGACTGTGCCCAAGTCAAAGCTTGCTCCTGGGCCCTGGGGCTGTGCAGCCCCGCTGGGTACGTCTGCAGCCTCCCCAGGCCTGGGTGCTTGTGGTGAGCAGACCACCTTGTCAGCAGCATCTCCTCACCCTGTTTACTTCATAAACACTAAGTAAGACGCCACAGACGGCAGCAACAATAGGCATGTTCAGATCACCTCGATCCAACCTGAGGCGCCTCCAGCTTCCCATCCATCCAACGCGCATTCAGCAAGTAAGATAAGTGGGTCTTTTCTCGCCTACTTCATGAGGCCAAGAAGCAAAGGACATAGTCAATCTTCAAGATCCACAGACTGTACTGCAATCCCAAAAGTTTGAATACACCCACTCATGAAATCTATTTCTGCTTGCAGCTTTACCTGTGACTATGCTTCTGTGAGCTTCAGGCACCTTATTACTGCTGTCTTTAATGGCAGCACTAATAATGACATACTAATAATGGCATACTAATGACAGTAAAATGCTCCCTGTGAGGACTGGCACTCACATTAGGATGTGGGTACCGGGGTATGAACTCTGGTGAAACTGCAGCATCCACAGCCAACAGAGATTTTACTGCCAAAACCATGCACATGACAGGGACGTGGCCTAAAGTCATGTTAATAAGGTGAACATTTTACTAAGGTGAGCTGAACGTGCTCTTTTGTTGTAAAAACATCTTGAGGACATGTCCCTGCATGCATGTTCGTGTGTGACTCTATCTTCCCTCCTTGCCTTTGGTGCCTTTTTTCCCAGCTCTGGCTCTTCCTCCCTCCCCAGCCCTGAAAGCTCCCGCAGTCGCACCCTGCGTGCTGCCTGCCCAGTCCTCACGCCCTGTATTTCTCACTCCAGCACACAGTCCAGCTTTAAAGACCTCAGTTAGCCACAGTCTCTTCATACTTCCTTCCCTCCATGTTCTGAAACCTCCTTGTTTCTTCAGCAGCAAGGCTTTCAAACCCCAATGAAGCATCTCTGTCTCAGATTTTCCCTAACTCGGATCAGACTATGCTCAGTAGGTTGATCTTTTCCCCCCTTCCTCCCTCCTTCTCCTCCTTACAAGGATCCCTAACTTCTCATTTCTCATCCACTCCCTTCCCAGCCCTGCAGATACCTCCCATTCACCCAAGTCCTCCACCTTCCTCCTCCTGTTTTGATTCTCTGTTTTCCTCCTCTCACTGTTGCTGATTTATGCTGATGACCTATATCACCCCCTCATCATGCTGTGTCCATCTCACCCATCCCTTCCTCTGCTGCCCTGGTCTTTTTCTTTTACTCATTAAAAAGGCCGTTTATTCGGCACGCACTGCTCAGACTCCAGGCTCTCTACTGCTGAATTTCCCCTGCACTAACCTTCAAGTGGTCCCATTCAGCACCATCCATTAGCCTCCCCCATTATGTCCCACCATTTAGCCTTTCTGTGATTTCCACTCCATCAATCCTGATGACTTCTCTTTTGCTTTTAACCTTCGTCTTTCTACCAAGTTCAATTGCAAATCCTCCCTAGACTTCAATTTCCTTCAATTTGCTTTCCCATCAATATCCAGCCCAGCTGATGCCCCTCACCCACTTTTTCTGCTATCTTCTGAAAGGCTGTCTGCTGAAAGCCTAGCCATCCCTTCCAGCTCAACATGGATAAAACAGAGTCCCTAATACCCCCGCTCTCAAGGGATATCTGAAATCTCTTTTCTCTCCTTTCCTCAGTGACAATTACAGCTCTGTTTGCAGACAGGGCACAGCTTTTATTTGGGCAGCCTTGCTTTCAAGATACAGCTAAGATCTGTTGATGCTTTCCACTTACATGTCCAGGACATTGCCTATTCTATCTGCCCTCATAGCTAAACCACTTCTCCGGGGTCTCAGCCTCTCGTTATCTCAGTAACAGTGACATCCTTTTCTCTGCTTTCATAATTGCAATCTTGATCTGCTGTTTCATCTTCCAAATGCTATTACAAGGGTCATTTTCATAGCCTGATGCTTCAAGTGTGCCACTTATTTTTGTGCTTCTGTTGACCAGCTCTCCATTCCCTAACAAATAAAATATAAGGTGTCCTTACATGCAGCGCTTGCACAGGCAGGCAGAGCTGAGTG
The DNA here is from genome assembly GCF_034638445.1 of Ciconia boyciana. NCBI lineage: Eukaryota > Metazoa > Chordata > Aves > Ciconiiformes > Ciconiidae > Ciconia > Ciconia boyciana. Next base: position 26,950,157 of record NC_132938.1, read on the forward strand.
ACAAATGGGTCCCTTTTGCAGCTTTTAAACCCAATTTATACTTCTCATCAAGTACCTTTTCTGTTTTCCCTCGTAATTCCTCCCTGGGAGTACCTCCCTGGTCACAACTGCAGAGAAACTTTGCTCATGTCTCCTGAATTCCTTCTAAAATCTCTCCCTTGCTGCTGAAATAGTGCAACAGCAGCCAGGCTGCTGGCGTGCTGCGCCTGCTCTGTACCCAGCTGACCCCTCTCACCATTTCCTTGTGCTCCACCCCGCCTCTAACCCATCTCTTGCTTCTTGACAGCTATTTAATGCATAAACCCTGCACAGTGGTGACAGTCCTTCCACGCTGCCTGCGGAGCAGGTATACACGCAGCAGCAACACCCTGGTCAGGAATCCCGGGTCTATGACAGTGCAATACTTAATGACATCTTTAATGCTACCGAGAACTCAACTTGCTGAGTCTGAACCTACACCCTGACTTGCGGTAGAGCTTACTAAGTTTCCCCAATAAAAGACAGAAATGCAGAGGCAGTATTTCAGTTTATTTCCAAGGTAGAACTCAAGTACGTCCATTGGGCACTCAAAAGGCCAAAACACGAATGCAAATCCTGAGCTACATCACTTGGGGTGGTGCTTCTCCAGAGTAAATCTCCTGATGGCCCTGACGTCAGCAAATAGGACAGAGAGCATTTTGGTTGTTAGTGGTTGGTTAAGACATGTCCACTTTGGAAACAGCTGAAAGTTACTTTTGTATCATGACTCTTGTTAGACGATTCTCGTGCATTTGTAGTTTCTTCCAATCTTGTGCCAAATAAGCCCATCTGTGCTGATTTAGTCTCAGTTTTATGACCAAGCTAGGTAAAAGATAACATCCAAACTCTACATATATTTTGTAAAACATACATGTAAAAAAATATAAATAACCCCTCTCCTTTTCAAATGAAAGCTTGCTTGTGATCATGGCAAATGAAAGACTGGAAAGGACAAAAATGCCCTCAAATACAGGTAGTCAGCTTTGCAGTTACTAAGAAGTTGCTTTGCTCTGTTGAGTTTACTGTGTCACCAAAACCCTAACAGCCATAGCCATACAAAGCCTGCATTGTCTCAGCAAGGCTACTGAGAAGATGTTCCTGATCTTGGCAAGAGCTAGGTGTACCCAGAAGCATTATATTGAAAAAAAATTACAACAGCAGAAAGAAATATTATTTTAGACCTCTCACTGGAAAGATAAAGGTCAGAGTCCTTCCTTCTGCTAAAGCAGCATGCAGAAATATCCTGTTCACAGAAGCCATTTTACAACCTTGAAAATTGCACCTAAAAATCCCCATATGAAACCAATATAACAAAAGATTTGTCAGTTTAGGTCATCAGTAATTTGGAGATCTCAACTTTGTGAAGGAGGAGGCAACTACATACACTCATACCTGGGCATGGAGGTAGTTCCTTCATAGTTAGTCTGTCAGATCTGCTTTCTTGCTACAAAGCAAACCTGATCTTTATATTCATCCAAGTAATTGATTTCTTATTTTCAAGAGGAACAGGATCTGGCAACCTTTCTTCAGAAAGAGCACATATTTTCCCCTATTAACTTTCTCAATAAATCAGAGCAATGTTGATTTGAGAAACCATGCACAGATGACCAGGGCCAGCGGTTTGAATGAAAAAGTCAAGATTATGTTATTGCTTCATCAATCAGTGTAGTAGAATATCTGCTGGAGTTTGTCACTCTAAGAGTGCTGTGGCCTCCTATGGTAAACCAACAGGCGCTTGTATGCCCGCTCCAGAGTAACCCCCGGATCTTCTTCTCTAGCTGCTCTTTAAAAAACCAGGATATTAATACATTTTGAATATGTCATTGCCAACCCAGTGAACAGGACTTCAGTATACACTTAAAACCATAAAAATCAATTTCACTGGTTGTCAGTGTCAATAATAAATCTATGGTGGTAGAAGTACAAATCACCATCTATGTTGCTGGGAGTAAATATTTTTATTCAGCTACCAAAAAAGCATCATTTCCAGCTTTTTACTCAAGTGGTCTTAATTTTCACAGGGGGAAACAGCTGACAGTAGGGAAAAAAAATCCCAACAAGCAAAAGCAAACCCCTCTGCCTTCCCTCGGATGCTCTCACAGCTTTTGCAGAAGAGGGTGTAGCATTTCACAGAGTGGCAGCAAAGGAGCGAGCGGGCTCTGCCACGTGGAGGAAGCCAAGGCCCCAAAACGTGGGCAGCCCCAAAAGCAGACCCCGGTGCCGGGGAGAGCCCTGCCGAAGCCAGCCAGGTGCAGGCCATGCAGGGTCAAGGCTTCAGACCAAACTGCCATTGAAACAGTATTCCCCGAAGGCTCTGTCATCTCTGCTGCTTATATTAAATACTTTTATTCCAAGGTTTGCAACGTTTTTTTAATCTGGTGTATTGAAGGCAGCACATTGCTTTACTTCCTAAAACCAAACAAAGACTTCGCAGCCCAGGCTGCCACGGGGACACACAGAAACGATTAGCAATTGTATTTACATGCCAGCCAACTCTAAATATTCCCCTAACAACACCTAGGGCCCGGAGCCTGTGACTCAGGAGATGTCGGTACCCGAAAGCAGGGGAGGGAGCCGGGGTCTCCCCGGGCAGGGAGGCGAGGCGGGAGCACCTGCCCCCAGCTCCAGCGGGATGCACGGCTTTAAAACAAGCCAGGAGAAAAACCTCTCCAGGGACAGGAGTATGCAGGGGAGTGCGGAGGGAGGGAGAGCGAACGAAGGCACAAGAAAAGTGTTTGTCTCTTCATTTATCTCCCAGACAGCGTTTGTGAGCCTTTAGCACTCGTGCTACGAGCCTGCTGGACACCACACAGCGGCGTGTTCTGGCGTTATCTCCGTTTCCTCTGCGAGAGCGCGCATTGCCTTCCAGTTTTCCAGCTGTATACCAGGCTCTGCTTGACACGGCGGCTGACCTCTCACCCTGCGGCCTGGCACCTGCGGCACGCCGGGCCGGGCGCGCAGCCGCCGGCAATCCCGCTGGCAGCCAGCCCGCGCCCGGCCACTCGCTGCCTCCCCGGTTGCGAAAGGCACCCAGTTCCCCCTCTCGCATCATGTGAACTCGGCTCAACTGGTGAAGAATAATTGCGGGCTTGTCCAAATTATCATTTGCAAAGTCTAGGAGGCACATAAAGGCACCAATATCCAATTTAGGTTAGCCTCAGGCGGCTCATTTCAGCCCGGTCCCACGCTCCTGCCCTCTGCCAGGTCAGGCCAGTTGAGCTGATAAAATTTAGGAGGGATTTTGTGATCTGTTAGGTCCCAGCCCGTCTTTAACTATTATAATACGTTGGCTTTAGCTCAAAGTTTTATTTTAAATTCCTAAGAAGAAGTCAGCTGTGTAGCTTTCCCTCTAAAAAAAAAAAAAAAAAATCAGCTATTTCTTTTAACATGAATAGGAGTCCCTGGTATTTCTCATCTAATCACACATACCTCAGAGTGCAGGAGATGCTTGACCTCCCGATGGATCGGTACATGTATTTTAAACGGTCATCAGAAACTTTTCCCAGATAAGTTCCCATTCTTAGGCTAATGTCTATAACAGACGGGCAGACAGCAGCCTATCTCAGAGCCCACTTGTCACCTCCCTGTCACTCGTGCCACCGCTCCGCGTTCTCTACAAACTACAGTGTTTTAAAGTTGAAAAGGAAGAAACAGCCATAAGAACAAAATACTCCTTCCAAAATTTCCTCCAAAGACACCAGGCACATCATGGTGTAGTTTTTCTTTGACACGGAGAAACACACATCTTTTAATTTAAACCAAATCTGCAGATCACTTCTCGTTCTGTCCTTATTTAATACCTGCTTTAGCCTCTCATCCGTCATCTTTTCTCTTTCAGAATCACCAGAAATCTGTCACTTGGAAAGAGTCACTGAAACTTCACCGACAATCTCTGCAGTCCTCTCCGCTTGCCTTTTCCCCCTAAAAATGGTTTTTAATGTGCTTTCTGAGTGAACTTCTGTCCTCTTACAGTGTCAACCCAATCGCAGAAGAGTAAACCCTCAGGTAAGGACGGAGCAAGAGCAGAGCAAACCGAAAGGCGACGGTACCTACCTGGAGCCCGCCTCAGCGCCCAGCACCATTCGCGGCAACGGCAACGTCCCGGGACAGCAGCAGCCTACTGCATTTTCCTTCCTACCGCGCTGCTGAGAGTTGAGCAACTCCTCACACTGCTGCTTGGAGCAACAGCTCTCCCAGCCTTAACCCCCTCTCTTGGCTCTTTGCTCTTTTTTTTTTCCAGACTTTTCGAGCACTAAAACTCGCAATTAGCACCAGCTAAGCTAAAGCCCCTGCTCGCCCCTGCCCTAAGCCGCGCATTCCAGGGCGCTGAGCGGGACGCTGAGCCCCTCGCCGGCACCGCGCAGCTCGTCCGCTCCCAGAGCTGACTTTCTGCCTACAAACTCGATAAGGCTGCAGGAGCTCAGGAACACGCACTGAAACTCGGACAGGGGAAAAATTGGTCTCTCATCCCCAGCCTGGGTGGTTTTTTTTATCCTCCCCACCCCCCTTCCTCCTCCCTTTCTCTCTGCCCGCACAGTAGCAAGGTTGTCTCTTGACTACTCCCTGCCTTAAACTCACCAAACCAGATTTTTACTCCCAACACCTTCCCGTAAATCTGAACTGAAATTTTACCCTGCTCGCTGAGCCTTGGCTGGCTGAGGGCCAGTAGAGCATTCCTGTTGTTTTAAGAGGGCAGATTAAAAAAAAAAAAAAAAAAAAAAAGAAGAAAGAAAGAAAGGAAGAAAAGAGAGATGGAAACCTGGAGAGACGCAAAGGCTGGAAGGAAGCAAACTTTTAGAGCAGCTTTACTAAAAATGCTGTGAGAGGGAATGATTCCCTTTTATCTTTAAAGGGCTAAACCACTGACTTTTTTTTGGCAGTGTCAGTCATGAGAAAATACCCTCCTCAGCCATCTGTATCCTTCAGGTGGATGGAGATTTGAAAAGAAAATAAACCGCTGGTACTCACCTGAAGGACAGCATCACCGGCGTCAGCATAGCAGGGAGAGGAGCCTACATCTTTGCCTGATCCGGTTACCCCAAGGCAGCGGTAACGCTGGTTAAAGAAGTGCCACATTTTACCCTTTTCTGACCTAAAGTTACATGTGGTTTCTAGAAATGGAACAAAAGAGAAACCAGTTTATAAAAAAAAAAAAAAAAAAAACAACAGCCAAGCCTTCTTTTAACCTCCGGGTGATCCCTCTGACCGTTTTCTGAAGGCTTAAAGAAACAATGAACCAAGACTGTAAACTTTTTCACCCCCTTTACATTACCTGTCTGTGCCTGGCTATGGGCTTTGATGTATTGAAACAAAGCACAAGACCTGTTTATAGTAAATGAAACCAACCAACAGAGAAATCTAATTCAGACTTGTGACTAAACAAACTGGAACAGGAAGCACACACCAGCAGATTTTTTTTTAAGTAGTAATTCCTGCTTGCATTGTCATGCAACAGAAAAAAAAAAATTAAAAAAAGGAAAAAAAAAAGTTTTCAGCTTCTCCCTTCAGTCACTTTTGTTCAAATGCAGTTCTTTTGTTGGAAAACTTAATGCAGGCAATGTTTCATCACGTATATGCAAATGCATAACAGAACAACATTCACCACCAGTAGTGATCTAAATATCTTCTTCATCTGTTTGTTTCCCTGTGCAGGACGTTTCTGCAACTGATTAGTTCCGCGCCCCGCTCCCCCCAATTAACGTCTGTAATTGATGACCAGACCGAGGATCTTCATCTAGGATAGCTGGACAAAGCAAGCCCCCAACAAAACAGTAGATAGCAGTCCTGCAAGTTAAATCTTTAAAGAATAAATAATATTGGAGGTGAAAGCTAGTGACAGAAATTCATTCTTCATAATTCTTCCTAATTTTTAAAATAAATCTTTTTATTCTTAATTAATTCTTAGGAATTCTTAATTAAGAATTCTTCTAAATTCTTCTTAATTTTTAAAAGAAATATTCAGAGTTGAGTACACACTATGCTGCCTTGTTACTGTTATATTACCTATGCTTTTTGAAAGCAGTTTGTCCTTGTAAACATGTATTTCTCTAATTGTATTCATTTTCCAGTAGAGAAAAATCCCACGGGTTTTACTTAAGCAAATCCACCTTGACTCCCTAAGAGAGTTTTGCTTCAGGCAGAAACCGATGAATCAAACTACTATTGGGATAACACGTAAAGCCACACAGCCAAATATTGCATAGTTCAAGTTAGCAGTGTGTTCTCTCCAAACTATTGTAATTCAGAAGTTGATAAAGAGATGTGATTCCAGTTTTAGCAAATGCATCAAGTTTCAGAACTTACCAGTATTAATGAGCAAATAATCGTGGGGGAAATTGTCATCAAATACTTGAATTAAAATGAGAATTCAGCATTAGCTGCAAACATTTTATGCAGTTAAATTCATTAAAGAAAAATAGTCTAGAAAAGCAAATAATGAGGGTCTTAGTGGTACAAAAATCTCTCAAGTATTCTAGCATCGTCTTCCTTAAAAACGTGGCCCATTTGTCCTAAAGCAAAGCTTTTCCATAGAGTCTTCATCCAATAAGTTTGCCAATAAAGTCCCCAGGAAATCCATCTCATGTAGAGAGAACTTATGCTCTATTTGCTCCGTTCAGAGGAGCAAAATAGGCATTACTGGCAGAAGTACTTCTTTGCCAACATGTACCAATTACTTCTTCTACATGAGAGTCTCTGTAATACGATGAATAGTACAGAAAATGGAAAGACATATGAATATACTGTCCTGCGTATCCAGGACGCAGCTATACTACCAAGAGCTGTGATAGCACCAGTGTGGTAAAGCCAGCTTTTGTAAGGTATGCTGCTAAAAGTGTAGCTCTGCCTGTTTTACTGACCCTTCACGTGCTCTTGTGGGTCTCACCTCTGACTGACATCTCTCTGAAAACCAAAAAATGCCTCTTATTGTTAACAGCCATACCAGTTATCCTACCATGAGACATCCTTGTCAGTGCTGGTCAGACTGGATTCGCCATCCTCTCTGAAAGCCAGTTCATGCCTTCTTTTCTGGTGGAGGATTCAAATAGGTTTGCTTTGAAGATACCAAAGATAGGAAAGAGTCTGACATTTTTCCTAGGGCAGTTCAGCTGCAGGTGAGGAGCGTACAGCATGTGGGGATTTTAGTTAGAGCTAACTCCAGGCCATAGCTCATCCAACAATTAAAATACCCGTTACTGCTCGCTCTGTCTCTGTGTGACAGACACTTTCCATGGGGCCAGGTGAGACTGCAAGGTACCACACCTGTCTGCACAGCCCTGCAGGTACAGGGATGACCATGACACATCTGCTCACAGCTTTTTAATGGATTTTCAAACTTTGGCGAGGACAGCGATTTCTACACTGCACAGCTGCCAGCAAAACAGTAGTGCAAAACCTCCACTATTTATTGCTTGTGGCAATAAATAAAGTATTTCATACTGTACTCTAATTCACAGATTCCAGTTCAAATAACAGGTAAATGTTGCCAGGTTGTTCCTGAAGTGGACCTTCCTTTCTCAGTGTACAGCAGCCATTCAGATGACAGCAGGAATTCAGGAAAGTCTCTTCTTAACCACCAAATGCTGGCTCTATCGCAAGCTGAGATAGGATGAAAGCATCCTCGAAAATTAATGATCAGTATTGGGGATTGTTGCCATTGAAGGTTCAGGTCATCTAAAATTAAACATTAGATCTAATTGATCTAATGGCAGTCTGAGCCATTTTTGACATCAGAATAATTTTTCTCCCTCTGTAAGTCCCAATTGTTCAGCTGACAAAGTGTTTTAAGGGGTTGTAGCTCTTTACATAGGAAGAGTGACCCAGCCGTAATTTGCTGCAGCACCCTCCAGTCTACGGGTTAAAATGAAAGAGCAGTCACAACCCTGTAGCACGGAGCAGAGATTTCCTGTTCCTCTGCCAAGCCATGGTAGGGTTTCTGACCAAAAGAAAAGAATTTAATGAGTCCATAGCAAAGCAAATTAAGCTAAGTGCAGCATGATTACGCTGTGAACACTAATCTTTAAAGGGAACAGTATTTGATTAAGGAAGGCGTCCTCCAAAACTGATCTTAAAATTGCAATAAAAAATGTCTGGCTATGAACTTTCACTGTTGGGGAGCTGGGTTTTTTTTTTTTTTGGGGGGGGGGTGTCTCCCAGTTTGTAATGTTTCCTTCTGAATATGGCTTATTGTGGTGTCAATTGTGTAATACCTATTGTAGAGTTTATCACTACTGCCAAGAGCTGACTTTACTGCAGCAAGAAACTGCATGTTGAAAATTTCCAACTGCATTTCATTCAGGAGATTATGAAAACCCTTTTTTTTTTCCCCCTAATCGAAACGATGAAAAACACAAGTGAGAAAACGTGTTACTCAAGAATGAAATGTTTCTAAATACCAGAAAACTAACTGGAGAATTAGAATATTTGTTACTTCTGTAAAAAGAAAAAGTTAAAAAGCCTCTATTTCAACTCTAAATTTTTGTTTAAGCTTTCTAACACAGAATGTTTCCTAGTCCTGGTTAAATATTTGGATATGATTCAGTAAGCAAAGACAGTCTGCAATTAAGTCAGTCATCCTACAGTGTTTGATTTTTCCCTAGTTAAAGTTGAAGCTTGGAGAGTGAACATTTCTTATAGTGGTCTGTGAAATACTGTCATTTCCTACATAAAAGATCTCAGTATGCTTAGTCTGTGACACAGCACCTTCTCCTCCAGAGAGGTCTTGTGGGGAGCAGATCTGGGACCCCATTTTTCGGGAAGAGGCGATGAGACGGACAGGGGCAGCTAATGAGGAGGGTAGCAGAAGGAAAGAGAGCGCCCAACAAAACCTTTGCAGATCTTTGGTCTCCCAGGACCACCTTGCCTTCTGTCCCATCCACTCTCCTGGGAGCTGGCTGAGGCCAGCGTAGCATCCGGGCAGAAAAATCATCCCTTTGTCAGCACAGCTGAAAGTATCAGAGCTGGCTCTGTCTATAGGTTTAAATGCCTCTTACCAACAAAGCTCCCCATATTGTAAACACTCAGCTTCTCCTCAGAATGTATTTACTGATATTTTGCTACTGGTGCCAGTCCAGAATTATTAAACTAGCTCCTGTCACTTGGGATGCACACAGAGATCCTGTGCCTTGGATACAATGCCTTTTAATAACAAAACTGGCTTAGTTCGAGAACAGTTTCCACCAAGACCAAAAGAGTGTAATATAAGAGAATGAATTTCCTTTCAAAGATCAAATCCAGACACATAACTTCATGAAAGGCATCACAGACTTGTACAGAAGAATTTGCTCAGAAATATTTTATGAGTAGGGGAAAAATCTTGTCTCTTTTCCTCATGTGGTCGTGAAAACACCACATCACATTTGAATGCAGAAGTTTAATGGAATAGCTCAAATTATTCTTGACAATCTGAATTATAAGGATTATAATTTGAACTAGTAAGAAATTGTAGCAGCTGACATTATTTCCCCCATCCTCTTGTCCTCTCATATTTTCTCACCTGCTCTGTTTTCTCTCTGCCAGGGCCTGCGATCTGCCAGGGGCTCTGCCCCCCAGCAAGCCCAAGTGCAGGGATGTCACAGCAAAGCCCGTCTTTAATAGCAGTGACTCCATTTTATCGTTGAGGTAAGCCCTTTACTCAGGGCAGCGGGCACGCTTGGTATGCCGTGTGCTCCTGCTGCATTCGGCCAGCAAATATTCCTTGGGGGCTCCTGGAGCCGGAGAGGTACATTGGGGTGCTTTAGTTGAGGGATGTCTGCACGATGCACCTTGGCTGCATGTAGACATGCCCTTAGATAAACCTCACTGCACCTCCAAGCAAACCCACAACTCACAGGGTGCTGCAACAAGCCGCTGCTCTTCTTCCCTCTCGGTTTTATTAAAGCTCTGGAGGGAAGAGAGCTCTGCACTTTCACATAGCCATGGGCAGCACCTCCTCCAGCACAGAAATAATAATAGTAATGTTGTTTCTGTTATTATTACGCTGAGCTCTCTCACATATGCAAAGTGGTTTTCCAGCCCCTGTAATAAAATGAGGACCTGAAAATGCTAGGGTAAACCCCTCTGAATATAGTATTGCTCTCCTCTCTTAATTTCTCGTCTCAGAAGAGTGGATAGTTTGCACAGGGGATCTCGGAGATGTATTCTGCCTTGTGGATGGTTGAGAATTCGCAGGTGAAAACTTGGGCATTCTCTTCATAGCAAACATACACTTCTCTAGCTCAAAACTGGAAGCTGTTGCTGGTGAAATCAGAAGCTGGGCAAAATCACAAGGCTATGTGGTCAGATTTAACCCTGGCTAGGAGACACACTGAGTGCTGGTCTGGTATTTACTCTGAAGTCACTTCTCTTGGAAGGGAAGTGAAACAGGCAAAGTGCAGCAGAAGCAGTTCAGCAGGAAATTATCGTTATGTACTGAAGCAAGCTCTGAGAACAGAACAAAAATCAAGCCAAGTAGAATTCAGCTATTTACTAATCTTTGTAAAAGGGGAAAAGCAAACAAAAGAAGTTGCCTAAACTCACAATTTCTGTCTCTCAGCATACAGATGAAGCAAGGTCTGAGAGGCCCCCAAGACAACATCAGATATCACTGCAGCGCATGTAGACACTTGCGTGCTTGGCTGGGTGTGAGCTTGTCTAGAGGTCAGGGGAACAACTAGGAAGGTTTGTGCCTGTGGGAGGGAGGGGGTGTTCACACACATCCCATAATAGTCATGGGTGGTTTGCAGAAAAAAATGTACTCAAATGACTCAGTGCCTCTAAAATAATGGTGAGAGCTGAACTCCCTCCACTCTCCAATGGACAGAAGTACTCCAGCAGGACACGGGACACAGGCTGTGGGACTATAATGCAGAAACAGGAAGGTCACCCAGGTATACGAGATCTCTGTCCCACATAAGCCTTATGTTAATAAACACTGATGTTCTTTCTGACCTAAATAGCTAGGCAAAATTAAAAGTCTTTTTTTTTAATTAGCAATTTCCAACAAAACCAGGAACATTTATTGCAATTCAGACTACTTGCAAAAATATTTAAGTGCGTGATTTCTTGGACACAGGAGAAATCAAATAGTCATGAAATAGTCTGTTTGCAGCAACTAAACCAGAAGGCCCCTCTGTGGGCTTTTGGTAGGACTGTAGGACTGCACTGTCCAGCTGCTTCTCTGTTCTGTGCATTAGCTGGCACCTTCGGAGCCCTCAGTTGTCTCCAGTCCATCCACACACCCAAGAGTAACGTTCTTGACCTCCTAACCCTAGAAGGATGTATGCCCAAAGACAAATTTCAGCAGGAAGCTATGGTTATCTTTGCATTTGCCTTGGCTTTCAGCAAAGCTCTGTGTCGATACTCAAATTTGGAAACTGTTCTTGTTTCTAATACCCACTCTGGTACAGGAGCTTGAAAGCCTCTGATAACTACCTTCAATAACGGGTGGCAGATGTCACAAACCAACTTCCATGAGATCTAACTCATTTTTTAAGTAATTCCTCAAAATATTCCCATGGGACCATGATATGGCAAAAAGAAAAGTAAGATGGGGCCCTTGACCACCTTTGATCAAACATGACTCATGTTTCCTCATCCCAGGCTTTGGGCAGCTGCTGCCTGCCCACACTGCTGAGGAAATCCCAAACGCCAAGGCTGGGCAAGCACCAGCATCTGGCTGTGTGTCTCTCACCCTCCAAAGAGGACACAGAAATCAATAACTGGTGATGCACAAGGGAAGAAGAAGGTACAGACTACTAGGAGAGCCAAGCATCAGCAATGGGGATGGAAGGAGTAATTAAACATTACAAAAGATCCACACACCTTTTTGGTAAATAGGGACAGAAGGCTATGTGACAGAGAAATTTTCAAGCTCACAATATTTTCTCTGTTCTCTTTTTTTTTAAAAAAAGCCAAGAACCCCAACAGGCATACACATCACACTGAAGAGCAGATTGCACCGCAAGCCATTATGAGAGTTGGATTTGCACAGAGTAAGTGTGCAGTCTCAAATCAGGTATAGGAAAGTTGAAAACACTCTGCTTGCCTGTCAAGCCAGCTTGAGACCTAGAGAGAGTGACCAGCTTTGGCAGGAATATTCTGAGGAGCACCAAAGTCCAGTTTTGATCATTTCTATGATAATTATTTTACAACTGAGCATGTGAGGCAATGCTGGTGATAAAAACGGCACACGAGCTGTGCCTGTTCCAGTATTTGAACAGGAACCCTACCCTTACCAGCCCCTGTATATTCATGACAGCAAGATGAACAGTGCAACACAGATTTGTGATTTTATACAAAAAACATATTTATCAGTTCAATTCACTTACTTGTAGTGTCCTGTAGTTAGCTAATGAGGAACTTCTGTATGTTTCTGGTTTTTCCTCTTTTTCAGTATTTACCAGCATCTTTTCAGCTTAATCTGAGGGTTCAAACAAGACAATTCTAAAGAGGAATTAAATCCTTCCTACCTGAAAATTTATTAAAAATGCATATTGCAAAAGTGAAATTCACCCAGCCAATGTGAAAACTGCAAACTGTGTACATGAATAAGAGACACAGGCCATTAATATTAATGCATTATTTTAGACTTAGTTGCAATATTCTAAGAAATGCACTGTTCTTTAAGAAATTAACTTAGAAGCAATGTTTAGGATTACATATATCATTCATACAGAATAAAAACAAGATCAAAATAAAACTATGACTTTTTATATACATGGTAACTGGAAGAATTTGTGACACAGTCACAAACAGGGTCATGGACACAATTGGTCTGACTTTTGTATAAGTATAAATAATAATAAAAAAGATAATTCTTATTATATAATATTTCCAGTCCAGGTGTACTCTATCCTGAGGAAGATCTGTTGACAGAGTAAAAGGCATTGTCTATTCAGATGATAAGTTTGGTGGGGAAAAACGTGGGATGTGATCCGCATTTGGCAGCACTTAGCATAACAAGGTCCTGAGCCATGACCAAGTCCCTCCAGCCCTATAGTTAGAGAAGCTATATTAGTGATCATAATAACCGTTAGCTCCTCCGTAGGTTTTCCCATCAGGAAACCTGATGAAATATTTGGCAGGATGATTAATGGAATTCACTAGAAGAAAAACTAATGGCTTAGTCTGGTCTTAGGGAGAGAAGGCCAAATAAATCTGCATGCCTTAAACCAGTCTCTTACCAACACATGCAGTGCCGCTTTGACAGAAGTGGTGTTTCATACATCACTCTCCAGGTCCTGGCCATACTACAGGGGCATCGTGGGCAGTGGTGGTCGGAAGCCATGGGGGGTGATACTAGCAGTGTCTCAGTGCTGCCTCCACTTGAGGCTAGGTCTCTACTGAAGAAAAAGCTTTAAACAGGAAGGTAAAAAAGAAAGAAGCGAGGAACACTTAGTGCAAATGGATGGCAAAGATGTGTCCTGCCCAGCTGAGAAGGCAAAGGGATAGTTAACCTGGAGTGGAGTGGAGTAAAGGGAGGTGGCAGGAAGCAGATGTGGAGAAGGTGATGAGGCCAAGGGGTTTACATTTATCCTAGAAGTTCAAAGAGAAGCCAGTATTAACTCATCTGTTCATTCACTAGATTAGCGTTTCTCTTGGTTAATTAAATTAACCAGAAAGAAACCTACACCAGAAGGAATTGCTTCAGCTTAGTTAATGCAGACCAGTACTAATCAAAGTAATCAATAACTGAACATCTCCTTCACCTAGGAAATCAAATACAAATTCAAAACTACCTTTTATTATCTTGCAATAACCAGTTTTCCAGATCCCCTCCCACCCCTGCTGAGAAGTACGAGTTGCCACAGACCCAGTGACTTACACTGCCCATAAGCCAGCCAGGACTTACCTTCAGCATCGTGTAATGGACTCCACCATCCCTGCCAGACTGCTCCTACAAAAGCAGAGAATTTATATGAATTTTATAGGCCTTAATTGTGGTGTTTTTTTAAAATACTATTAGCTTAGTAATTAGTGGTTTGTTAATAATAACTTTGACAAAGCCAAAATATCTACTGGCAGTATAGACAGAATTGTTTTAAGCAGGAGAGACGGAGAGGAACGCGGTGCACTGAGTCAGAAACACTTCCCCTCTAGCCAATGCCGACACGACTGTGTTGTTAGCAGCACTTGCTACTGCGATGGCCAAGGTGCCTTTTGTTTGTTTGTTTGTTTGTTTTCTCCTTAGTAATCTAATTTCTTCTAATTCTTTTTTCTTCTACTTCCATAATCTTTACTACATTTCAATTCTTTCTTTTTTCTCTTTTTTTCCCAGACATAGCCATCCAGCCCCAGTTTATGTCAAAATTCACCAGATTAACTTGCAGGTAGCAAAAATCATAGACCCGTTCTGGTGAGATGAATAACAGGCAGTGTGCAGGAGCAACTGGAGAAAACAAGAACTAGGCTTTGAGCACCTGTGGAAAGGTTGCAGGCAGACACCTTGCAAAAACCTAGAGGGCTCTGCAAAGTACCTATTCCCTCCCATCTGCTACCACTCCTTTAGTACAAGCTGAAGTTGAGCGGACAGAGAAAAATCATGTAAGTACTCCCAAACGTAGTTCAGGTCAAGTCATCTAACTCAGCATAAACATCCCTTGAGCTACCAGTGAGGTGCTACTGGGGGCAGCAGGGAAGGTAATGCCTTGCTATCGGGGAACAGCCACCACCTGGGAACAAACCTGATCATGCACATGAGCTACTGCAGTGGCACCAGCTTCATGCCATCGCACTTCTCTTCACACCGTCATCAAGCAAAGTTTCACCAGGTGAAATGTTTTTCCCCTTTAGAAATTAGGATCTTTCTTAAAAAATTAATTTTTCATTAAAGTGTGCTCTTGTTCGTAGTTTTCTTGTGGAAGACAGAAAGAAGAGCAATGCTGACAATGGCTTTACAAAAAGCTAAATCTCTGAGATATGCTGTTTTCATTCTTCTCTAACATAAATCTGTTTCCACTGAAGCAGATAAGAAAATAGTAGTTTTACTACGCATCATTGGGTTGAATTCTAAGAACGATCATTGGGTTGAATTCTCTAAACTAACAAGGCAGCGGGACGCCTACTGCAATCCAGGCTCCAGTTCCAGGCTCACACACTACAGATACCACAAAAAGCATCATTTTGAACAGGGAGCCTGCCATTAGCAGGCAGCCTCACAGTACAAGTAAAGTGTGGTAATACTTGGAAGAAAATCGGCATTTATTCCTGAAAATTTTACATGGCAGGAGAATTTTGCACACCTATCAATGAGCTCTGTTACAGACAGAAGGATGCTTTTTTTCCTAGCTGATAGCTGCAGCCCTGCAAACAGCTGACTACTTGAAAATCAAGCTGGGGTCCTTTTCTCCTCGTGTTATTACAGAGTCACGGTGCTGGAAGAGACTTTGTGAGGTCAGCCAGTGCGTCCCTCTGCCTAAAGCGATGATCAGTTTTTCCCACGCCATTTCTGACAGATATTTGTCCATTAATCATCACTGTTACTAAAGATCCTGGACACCATGTTGTGCCCACAGTGCTTGCAGTGGGGGCTGTACAGGTGAATGCGATTAGGATTTATTAAGCTCCTGCTGATGTACGGTATCGTAGGAAAAGGACCCAACTCCCTGTTCCTTACCTGTGTTGGCTTAGAGGAACAAAGAAATCCAAAGGAGAGGGGAAGGAAATAATAATTTATGCTAGCAAAGAGCCAGGATTCTGAACACAATTGTACTTTTTGTCTTTTTGTTTTTTAATTAGGATCATACTTTGTAATAGTGATCATGGGAGCAATGCATGACACTTCCTAGCAGAAATCACTCAAATTCCTGCAAGAATTTTTGCAGTATGCAGCTCTTTCAAGCATAATGGACTTAGATCCACAAATTTACTGCTTGTAAACTATCAAGACTATAGTGGAGAGATTCAGAATCCCAGAAAGAACATCCTCTTGCTACCATTTCAGCTTCAGTTTCTGTGGCACTGCAAAAACCTGTAACTACCACGTGTGTGTGATGGATCCAAGCAGAAGGCTTTGCCGTGCCCATCGGTGCAAGGTAAGAGCCAAACCAAGAGGTGTCCACCATTTTGAATAGTCTCAGGAGCTGACCATGCAAGAGAATAAATCACGAATAAATATGCTAGACGGGATGTCAAATGGCTGAAGAACTGTCCTTTGCAGAGGCAGAAGGCCTAGGAGGGAGGAGAAGAAAGGAAGGAAGGTGAAGTGCCTTATTCAGCTTCTTCTGCCGTTTTGGATAAGAAAAATATTTTCTTCACGCCAAGTCAGCAAAAGCATTTCCTGACATCTTGATCTCTCCACTGCTTTTTTTTTCCCAGCAAAAGCAGCTTTCTAAAAGGCGTTGAAAAATGTGGGTGCTGGTCAAGGGAATGTATTTAATTGTCTCCAGGCTTCACGCTGACTCTGTTACCAGAGCACCCAGGCACTTTCCATCAGGGATGCTCCTGTGCCAGGAGTGAGCTCCATTGATGCAGAGCACCATTGCGTGCAGCGGACGCAGGGGACGAAGCAGCACGAACCAGCAGCCAAGCAGAGCCCGGAAGGGCAGGCAGCAGGAGCGCCGATGTGCAGAAAGCCAGTCATGGGTGCCTGATTTAAATCAAGCCCTTAGACAGCTTTCCTTCAGCATTCACATCTGCAAGGTGCTTTTGGGTTTCCCTGCTCTCCTCCAGGCCAGTCTGTGGCCGAGTACAGCTCAGGGTTGTGCTCCCGCCACCGCTCAGCTGCTGTGAACTGGCTGGGTTTTAAACTCATTAGTGCTGTGTGAAACAGCAGTGAAAATATTTCTCTGAGTAATTCAAGCAGCAAGGGGGACCTGGGGCAGGATTTGCCTCTGCTGTTTCTGAAATGTAAGAGGTAAACGGGGACTTCACTCTGCATAGAAAATCTTACCCAGGTAGAGCTGATTTTACTTTTATGGGACTAGTTGTTAATAATTTCAAATCTTTCCTATTTATGCCTTTTATTATGTTTTTAGTGGGAACAGGTGAAGTTTTGCAGTGCAGTTGCCTAAACTGCAAAAATCTGTTTGCATGATTTGTAGAACTCTAGGAAAACAAGTTTAAGAAAAAACTGTAAATATTTTTAAATAATGTAAACAACTCCACTCCCTAGTAAGATTCAGACCCACATTTCACCCTTGCTCCCAAGCCTGAAGCGAGCAACGAGGACAGCATGGGGAGGGGAAGGAGCAGTGGGTGCCCGGGGAGCAGGGGGGCCCTGCTGCCAGAGGAGGGGACACGGGGTGGCCTTGCCGGAGGCAGTTGCTGCATGGCCACCCTGTGCCCCCCTCCTCACCACGCTGTTTGGAAACGGCTCATGTCGGCGAGAAGGCAGGCTGCACCTTTCCGAACCTGTGGTGAAGCCGCTGTCCCTGCACACCCTGAAACAGAGCGGTATTTCTTGTCCGGATTGCTAAGTGATGAACGTCCTCTTCACCTCCCCCACACAGCGATTTATGCAATTATGTCCTATCAGACCACTCCAAACAGACAAATTATTACGAGCACACACAGTGCCCTGGATGACCCGAGTGAAATCATTGCAGCAGACTTGTGTTTTGTTTTTCAGGGGTGCAGAGCAGTCCTTCCAAGATGGGACAGCAAATGGCAGCTGCAGTAGTTTTCACCCTGCCGCTGAAGTACGGTATTGTTAACGCATGTCTTGCCAGACAAACTAACTTTACCAGACCGATTCTGAACTTGAAGTGAACGTGGGTCAACTGCACCTTCAAACTCCATGTTATAAACAAATGCTAGGCAGCGGCACCCCATGACCTGGTGTTTTAGGGAGATGGCCGTCAATGAAAAACTCTAATGAAGAAAACAGCTTCCACCAAATCTCTCCATTATGTGCTGATTCTTTTTTATGTTCTCAAACTAGGTTTTTTTCTTCTTTTTTTTTTCCCCCTGTTGCTAATGAGCACTTGAGAATTTGATTTAGCTCCTTGGAATGACTGCCACTTACTGCTAGAATGTTAATCTGTCTAAACCCATTCAGCTCCTCTTACTTGGAAGTCAGTCACCTGGAGCCTGCATTTCAAAGAGATGTTGGCTAAGGCAGTCACAACAGCAGAGATGTTTTGGGACAACTCCCACAGTTGGGAGTAATCTCGGGAAACGCAAAGCTACCAGACAGCAAACAGATTTGTGTTGATTCCCCGAGATAAACAGAACTGGAGTCATCCCCGACAGAGACCAAGAGCGCAAATGGAGGGAGACAGGAGGCTGCTGAGCTGCGGATCACACAAGGGATGCTGCGCTGGCACGTTGCATCAGCTCCGCCCGGGGACAATCTTCAGTTAATGGTGACAATATACCCAGGGAGGACGTAGGCAAAGAAGCACAGAGGAGATATGCCAGGAGACAGCCGGAGCTAAAGCTTTAAAGTGTCAGAGGAGGAGTCTGGCTTTCCAGAAGTAATTAGAGAGCTGATTTATTTTGTCTCGTACTGGCCATTTTTTTAACCCCCTGTTTGGAGGGGGAGAAAATGCATAAAATCTCATACTAAATGGAAGAGACATGGGCGTCACCTCAGTTGATGATGTACGGGAGCTGTGTATCTGTGAATCGTCCCAATGTGCTCTTCTGGAAACGTTTCTCTTTTAGCTTCCTTAGGATGCTCAGAAAGCCCCGGCTGTCAGATCGTGCTACCCAGGCCAGAGGGGCAGCCACGGCTGGGGATGAGTGGGAGAGCCAGGATCTGGGGGTTGCACTGCGCCCTGCCTTGCAGTGGAGGGGAGCACACAATCCCTAACTACCAGAATTGCTCCTGGGCATTGCTTTGCATTCATTACATGGGAAGAAGGGTGTTTCACCCACAGTACACCCCATCTCTGCCACTGTCCTTTCACTCCCTGTGCAGTTCTCGGGTGGCAAACTTCGTACAAACTACACCCTTGCAGAGAGAAGATGCAACATTTTAACAGGAAAATGGTTGCTTTGCTGCCAGTGTAGAGGAGCAGACTGGTCCGGTGATCCCATGTGAAAAAGCACATTTTGGGAATAAGCGCATATTCAGAGTGGTTATTTGCTCTTTGAATAAAACTTTTAGTTCTTTTGAAATAAGAAATGTATCTTTAGAGTGCATCTCTAGAAACCTTATAAATGAGGAATGCACAAGGAAGGTCACAGCATCTATTTTGTCAGCATATACAATCCTTTGTGAACAAAGACAGCCCAAGATGGAGCTGGGCTTCGTTCAGGTACTTGTACATTTGTCTGCTGTCGTAGTTCTAGAATGGGACAACATAGAAAATGAAAAGTAAAAACCACCATTATTATTATTGATTTATATGCAAAATGGAAGATTATGTCCACAAGGCTTAGGAGCAGCACCTACGCTGAGACCTAATGTTAGAATTTCTTAAGAAGGAACTTGGCAAAGAAACATGACCAGCCTTATACACTCACTACAGAGTATGATCAAAAGTATATTTTAGCTGTAGCATACAGACCTGGAGTATGCAGGCACTGTAATAACCTAGTACCTAAGTTTTGAAGTAAACTTTCTTAAAATTACCTATTAGTTAGCAAAAGCAGTCTGAAGGATTAAATACAGCAATAACAACATGGTTTCAAATTCTACTCTAAAAGTTTTTTTGTTGTTCGCTGTGGAAGAGCTACATTTGTGAACTTATTAATTTTCCATAGACTTCAAGAGGAAAACCTGGGAGAAGAGCAGTATATTTCCCTTCTGAAAATTTCAGAAGAAAATGATGGATTCAAACCTCGGCAGTTACCAACAACGCACCCGCTGCCAAGTCCCTTGGGGGAAGGCCTGATACACAGTAGCACTAGCAACCTGCTAAGCCTAAGACCGTCAGAGAAAAGCAGCCAAAAATGGCCATTTTTGTGTCTTTGACTGCCAGGATTATTCCAAGAACAAGATGTTTCCAGGAATGAACCTTTGCTGGAAAACAGAAAGAGCATAAAGCGCAGCCAGGACGCTGAGCTAATGTGGATGGCTGGCTTTGTTTTGTGAAGCCAGAAAAATCTGCCCCTGCTCATGTTGCAACCATACAGCAAAGAAAGCAGTCTTCGTGTGTGAAGAAATGAATGCCTTCTCCATTTATTTACATCAATGCTTGGTGAAGAGATGGGGAGATTGTAGGTACCTGTATAAACACACAAGCTTTCTAAAGTCCTGTCAACTGGAGAAGCCATTTTTTTAAATGAATAAGTCCCCAGCTTATCTTCAGCTCACAGGTTTTAAGCTTTTTTTTTAAAGTGGTAAAAACTTCTGTTTTATTTTAATTATCTCAGGTCTAAAGCAAAGCTGTTTTTTGACACACAAGAGTATTCAGAGCTTTTGGCAGTGATGGGAAGACGATAAAGCAAACCTTTTTAATGTCTGGATAAAATAACCAGACCTGCCAAAAGATTCCTTTGGGAGGTGGAGGATGGTGGAGGAAGAGCGATCTTCAGGCTTTTCTCTGTCTGTCATTGCAACTGAGTGACAGACGAGTGCATTGCACCAGTGAACCGATGCCTGTGCCATGGCCACCTCCCATCCCTCTGCATGGGGACAGCCACCCCAGGCTCTGAAGCGTAGAGGGGACACAGGTCTCCCTGGCCCGGCAGCATCTCCTGCCAAGCCATAGTCCCGCTGCTAGTGCAGCCCTCTTGTCGCAGAAGGAGTAGAAAGACCTTTTCCCTTTGGATTACCCAAAACACGGCCATCCTACAGCCTGCTTCAGCCAAGCCACTCACTTTAATGAGAAAATGAGGCCCATGTACATACATTTTGCATGCAAATGCTTGGAACAAAGACTGACTTTGAGGGAAGGCACGCTCGTGAAAGGCACTGGGAGTGCTATTAGATATTTTGAATCCTACGTACATTGCTTTGTTTTGCTTTTTTTTCAGATTCTCAGAATTTTCTGACGCTTCTACTTTATCTTTTAAATAAGCACAGGCACAGATGGTGCTTAAAGCTCTTGCCAGCTTAGCTATGTTGTAAGAAGTGCAACATTAATGACTTAGCCTGTGCGAGAAGAAGCCAGTGGCTTGGCAGTTAGACTGGCAAAATAATTCTTTGCTCTCTGTTAGACCATATACTATCAACAGATTATTTTCCCTAGGTACTACTGTTATAAACTATGCTGGTAAAGAAATACTTCAACTGCTACAAACTACCTCTGTGAGAAGGTCTGCCACTCAACAGATGGCACCTTCCTAATGCAAGCAAGGAGCTGTTTAAACCATCACTCCGCAAGGATATTTGAGGTACCTAATTTTTAAGATCTTTAAAAAGTATGTCAGCCACAAGCTTGATCTTTCAATATTTTGCATGAGTCCCATTCCCTGAAAAGTAGAGGTTTGTTGTTAAAGATGGTTGTCAATGACTGGGGTTAAGCTGTAAGCTGATCTGGAATTTTTTTAATAAAGTGCCTATTATTTGCAGAAGACTGCTGAGTAAAGCTGTTCATTTATATAATGCCACCCTATATTTAAAAACATCATGCTAATGTAGAGTTAGGCATACATTTAACTCTGAGATCTTGCAAAAGACATGCACCAGTCGAAGTTCAGCATGCAGTACTGGTACCAGTTATACTCCACTTGTATGCATGGCTGTTAGAAGAACTGAAACCCCAGTGCAGTCAAATGCGACTGCCTGCAATTTGCAGGTGTATTCTCCAACCCCAAGTAGTTTCAGATGTCCTGAAGAACAGCAAGATCCAGCAGTACTGTCTGAGGTTAAGAGTCTCAAAGGCTTCGTACTGGGAAATTGTCTTCCCGAGTTTCAGCTGACTGAAAATGTCCGCATACAAACTCCTTCCAGCTGAACTTGACGTCTCCGGCACAAACTCCTCAGCTGGGCCGGTTGTCTTCTGCTTATACAAACCTCGTGTCTGGAAGCTGACCTCATTTGTATGACCTAAAGAGAAAGGCAGTCTGCAAAAAAACTGCTGCTATGATTTTCTTCCATGTGTTCCAGCCTGGAGTTTTGAAACTGTGGGCCAAATCTCAGTCACTACCGTCATCAGGAAAACCCAGAAAACCACTGTCTATGTGAAAATTCCTATATTCTTTCCCACACTGCTCACCAAAACAGCTACTAGCGGACACTAATCACACTTGTATTGGGATGTAAAACTTCTGACAGACGGAACTATTGAATTTCAAAAAAGCAATACAAACAGAAACTGGTAACATCAAGAGGAAGGGAGAAGCATGGCTTTAGCAGGAAAGTAAAAGCCTAGGGATCCTCTTATTCTAAATGGCCCCTTGCTGGTGGCACACCAGGTGAGGTCTGGGCTCCAGCCTACCCTGGTGAAGGGGGAGCGCCAGGCACAGCCCAGACATTTTCTTCCCTATCCCCCGGAGCAAGCAGAGCTCCCACCCCTCCAGCCTGATGGGACAGTTGAGCTTTTTACCATACCGGGGCTCCTGCCACCTCCGGGAGCCCAGCACCTTGCCTCGGGGCAGGTCAGACCCCCTGGGTCACAGCCAAGCTCCCGAGTTCTCCCAGTGACCACTGGCCACACTCAGGACAGCAACTCACCCTACATTCTCCCAGCTCTAACGAAACCTTCCAGCCTTCCCAGAAGGGAAAAGCCTTAAAAAAAAAAAGAAAAAAAAAACTTGAGAAGAAAAACAACTGATTCCAGGGGACAACAAATGGAAAAAAAAGGGAAAGGGTGCAAAAGTTACAAGCTCGAAAACGGATCTGCAGAGGACCGGAGGGAGACACCAAGCAGAGTCCCCCTCAGAGCACCCGCCACTCCCTGAAGCTGTCCGGAGGGGCAGTGGCCACCACCCAGGGGTGCTCTGCACAGGGGCGTGAGAGGACAAGGTGTGGACACAGGCCCACAGCCACCAAGGTGCCTGACGCAGCTTCCTCCTCCTGCTGGCACGTGTGACCAGCCCGGCCAGGGCCAGGGCCAGGGCTGATGAGGAGCTCCTGCGACGCTGCTGCTGCCAGATGCTGGCTCCTTCTGTCCCTTACACCAGGACGAGGTAGCTTTTTTGTTATTAAGGGCCTAAATATCCCTTCAAACCCTTTGGCAGGCCGCACAGCGGCCCTTCTGCCCGGTGTTATCCCAGGTGAACCCCTGTGGTGTCATCCCATAAACTCCATGTTGTGGCTGTATGAAATGGTAGGACAGGCCTCCTGTTTTCCTGCTCTGAGTTGGAAAAAGCTGTCTGGGAAGAACTGGAAGAGGCAGATGCAAAGTTAAAAGCTTTCTTTCCTACCCCTTACCCCATCTGATATTGGGAGTGAATATCAGCACTGTTTTATTACCTGGATGGCAGTGCAGTGCTGCTCAGAGCAGTGCTGCTCAGAGCAGCAGCTGCCTTTGAGTATGAACTCTTCAGCAGAATACAAACTCTGACAATGTAATGCCGAGGCCGGAGAACACCCTTCGAATTCAAACCCTCTGTATTTAATAGAAAACTGTTAAAAAACCCTATTTGCATGGCTATTTAAGGCAAGCCTATTAAGCTGGACTCAATAGTGCTGTGCAGAAACAATATAACTCACGGGCTTCAGGTTACAGGGAAATAACCTTGCCTTCCTCATGAGTCATATCATATAATAGTGATATAACTCATTTGGGTGACACAGCAATCGAAACCAGGAGTGCTGCGCCCCTTTGCCATTGCAGGTGTTGTGCTGTATATGCAAATTGTGCTTACAGGGTTCGGCTTTTCTGCAAGAGCTCTGTGGTTAGTTACTGCTGGTAAATGCTAATCCTTGGGAGCAAGGGTGGAACTCCAGCCTTTGTGCCTTCCCTGAACACCTCAGGAACAGCACAGGACACACTGAGCCTCAAGCCCCAGATGCAAAGGATTGCTATCACCTAGGACTAGATCTCAGGGGAGGGCGGGGGGGAAACAAAAGCTTAGTGTTTCCTTTACAACAGCCTTTAAAATGATAATTTTTGGGTTTTTTCTGCAGGCATTCCGTATACCCAGCTACATATATTCAGTACAACCAGTTAGCCATTCCCATAAAGTACATGAACAACAGAATTTAGAAATATGGCTTTCATGAAAGGCTTCAGACAAACCAAACAGGTGAACAAAAGCTCAGTAAGACCTCTTTGGACTGATAGCTCTCTTCATAGGTAGTCAGGCTTTTGTTTAGGTTCTTGGCATTTTGCAAAGGAATAAAAGGGATCTGATATATAGGAAATCTAGAAGATGGAGTTTTATTTCTTTTTTCTGAACATTTTTTAAAGCATTCCAAGGCATTGACTGGGTATAGATCACCTCACCCACATCAAAGAATGGAAACACAGCTATGCAAAAAAATCCCTCCATTGTAGAAAGACATTACTTTCCAGTGTTGCAAACACATCATTGTATTAAACAATAGTGTCAAATTCGCCAGCTAGAGCAAGCATTTGTAAAGTATTTGGGGAAACTTCAGTGAAAGAAAAACATAAGATGTACAAGACCTAGGGCACCTCTCTTAAATTACTTCTGAGATCTTTTTTTTTTTTTTTGAAGATGGGGTTTTGCAGACTGTATCCACTCTCCTCAGAACTCTCAGCTGGCTTTAAGCTAATGATGTGCTTATTTTTGATGAACAATAGGGGAAACTTCTAACCAGCAGCATTACTTGGCTTCTTTTCTTTTGTGCTGGTTGTTGAAAGATAGATTGTGAATGTGGACAAGCAAGCTATTCAAAGTCAGCTCTAGTACGGATTCCACAGATCCAGCGGAGTAGCAAAGGCCTTATAACAAATCCTGCAACATCCTATACAAAAGTTGAGAAGATAAATAAAGCTAGCATTGTAGTCTAATGGAAAAAGAGCACATGCTGAGTCTACCACTGTCAGGTAAAACAGGTCCAGAAATTCTGTGCCTTTCCTTCACATATATAGTAAATTAGGTAATCTATAAAATGGAAGGCGTTGAAAGTTGTGAATGGCAGAAAACCATGTTGGTAGCCCAAAAAATGGCATATGCCTCAGTGTGAGGGTCTCACACATAATTCTTCATGAACTTTGGAATCTGATTGCTCAGAACAGGATGCTTTTCCTGGTAATTGTTGTTTTGGTTCCAGTTTGGGCAGCAGCTGTCATTCAGCTTTGGTGGTTCAGCCACGGCTGCCTACCAGGAGAGATGTCCTGGCAGAGGAGGGGACACCCTGCAGAAGACAAATGAAGCAGAGTGCTGGGGGAGCCTCCACAGTAACCCAGAACTTCAGCATTGCCCTTGTTGTACCTTACAGCCCATGGCAAAGGCCGTGTGGATTCTCCTGCTAAGCCACATCTTGCAGGTGAGACCATTTTACAAAACAGAATGTGTAAACCCATCAAATGTACATAGAGAGGTGAGAATCCTTACCTGCCTCAAGGTATCACTCCTGGTCACACGCAGCCAGTTGGAACTTTGCTAAATGAGTGCTTCCACACATCCTCGAGTGAGTCAGGTAAGCTACCAGTTCTAGTTTCCTCATCTGGCCCAACAGTACATTAATTAGTAGTATAACAGTCTTTCCTTGCTTACAGGGCTGCCATGTGATCCAATGTGGTGAGATTCTGTCATAGTATAACGCTGACTGAATATTCCTGAATTTTGACTTAAAGTGGCTTAATTCTTTTCAAGAACTGGCCAGATTTTGATGAGCTGTAAAGTACCAAGCACTTGAGCATTTCTGGGCGTTATGTGAAAGACTTGGTTTGGGCTTCAAATTTGCGTCTTTGTGTTCCTGAGATGGTATAAAGTAATCAAAAAATTATCTGGAAGAGGCAGCCAAATATTCACCTTGTTACAGATAAACCCTCCCACAAACCGAAGCTGGTTGCAGTACCCTTACCGTCTGTGTACCTTCCACAGAGCAAGGAGTTTCAGCTAAAACATACGCCAGGGTCTCACAGGCTCTTCCAGATCTGCAGCTACCCAGGTACCATTGTAAGCCTGCAGTTCCACGGGTCTTTTTTTCAGTAGCGGTGCAAACCTAAGCACTTCATCCCACTTTTTCCATTTCTGGTGCTAGTTTCCAGCCCCCCTAGAAAATTTCAGGTTTGCAGGCATAACTGATGGGTCTGTATGGTTGTGGGAATGAGCACCTGAGAGATGGGGAGAGCTGCCTGCACCAGCACAAGTCACCAGGAGAAATGTCCTTGGAACCACAGCCTAAGGGATGACAAGATCTTTCTTCCATCCCTTTTTTGGCTATGATGAGCAGCACGGAAGCACTGACAACCCTTGCTTCCCTCTCTGCCTGGCCACTTCTCTTCTTTCCCTTTCCTTCCCTCCTGGCTGAATCCAGAAAGAGTACATTTAAATGCAATGAGAATTTAAAATCCGTAAGAACACAGGTAGCCACAAGCACAATTATTTTAGCAGATGCCACATCTGTGAGGAAAGAAAAGGTGAAATTAAAAATAGATCCAATTCCAAATTTCTGTTCCACTGGAGCTGCACAGGGTTGAGTCAGTATGTAAGAAAATGTGTAATTTAACTTTCTCTGTTTAGATTAATTCTGCCTTGCAACTGAATTTCAGAACTTTACTAGAAATAACATTCTTACCGAGGCATATACTAGACTGGTGAAATAATACTAATCCCCATCTCATTCTCTGACATTGTTGAACGATGGCTCTTTTTGCTGATATTAGGATATTTAAGGAAGCTCATATAAGAGAAACCTGTCAAAAACTGTGATGAGAGCTACATAACGCAGGTCTTCAACTTGACTAGCACCAGATCGCAGATAATTTAAAAGTACAGCTAAACCAGGCCTGTGGATTTCTGAGAACAAAGTGAGGTGCCTACATTTGGTCTCCGGCTTGTATAAGCTTACGGATAAACCTCTGGATAGGTTTGCCTTGGTTCTTCAAATGAAAAGCTTTTCCTGCTTCCTAAGGACACATCTGAATGATGCATTTGAATGGGAACCTGTTTCAGCCCATCTCGTCTACCTTGTGAAGTCCAGCATTTACTAGTGCTATTTGGCATCATTATAAACTCCTTTATGTATCACAAAGCCTCTGGAAATCAGTGCAGGACTAGTTCTAGTCCAAGACTTCAAAGCAAGGCCACAGTGACATGTAGGGAAAACATACACAAAGATAAACAGCCATGGGTAAACACAGGAATACAGTTTCATTTTCTAATATTCCACTGGATGCACAGGAGCAGGCAGATATATTTATTAACTAATTGGGATGAACTAGCATGGATGTTCCTGGGTCTACTTTAGTGGTACTTTCAAATCCACCATGCATAGAGGCAGAAAAAGGTTGCCAGGTACAACTTTCATTTATTCGTCATGGAATAAATGTCTGGAGAACAGAACAGCAAGATGTAGATTGCCTGAACATTACAAGCAGTGAAGGGCTGGATTCACTGTAGCTGGCTGAAGAAAGCACAAACATTACATCTTCTACCAGCAAAGCCTCTGCTGGCCCATGAGACTTTCAGCTCTGAAACTGTTGAGCTTGCTCCTGCCATCTTGGTTGTATATGGCCCCCATAGGGGGTATATAGCTGCTTGGTCAGTTCTGGAGGAGATAAATATGGATCATTCTTTGTTTGCTTTTTTCTTCTTGCAAACCTTTTCCCCCTGAGTGGCTCTGGCCACTGCCACAGGTTTCCTGAGTCCTCTGCTCTTCAGCAGATGGGGGTCACAGCTGGTGTACAGTTTTGCAACTTCCGAGTAATTTCTAAGCACCTCCTCTTGAACTGCAAAGGAAGAGATTAGGAAGGTGGGCTCTCTCTGTCTCTGCGGAATTTGGGGGAGGATTTACATCTACAGAAATCTCCCGCTGTAATGCCACCATCACTGGGGACCTCCAAAGTTAAAAGCCCAAACTACTACAATTTGGGCTAAAGTGGCGATGCTAAGGGGACCAGCCGCACACCAGTATATTTTTGCCATGACAGCTACAGAGAGGAATGGATGTTTTACTCATTGACTGAGTAAAACATCCATTTTGCTTTGGAAAACAGCTCTGAACCCTGCCTTTTCTGCCACATCCAGGTTGCGCTCTCCTATATTAAAAGCCACCACAAAGAACCCTCCAAAGCAGTGGTGTCCAATATTGTGCTTCTTACACAATCTAGATGGC
This sequence comes from Ciconia boyciana, assembly GCF_034638445.1. NCBI lineage: Eukaryota > Metazoa > Chordata > Aves > Ciconiiformes > Ciconiidae > Ciconia > Ciconia boyciana. The sequence continues at coordinate 26,978,181 of NC_132938.1, forward strand.
GTGAATATGAAAAGTGAGGAACTGCTGGCACACTGCCATACTATCAGAGGAGAAAGGGGAGTTAAAGGATTTTCTGAAAGGCAACGAGTTGCGTGGCAGCACGCAGCACACCTTACCTGTAAGCAAAAGCAATGAGTGGCAGGGGCAGGCACCAGGCCCTGTGGCATGGGGAGAAAAGTGGAGAACAGGGACAATAGCAGGAAGCCAGAACACTCCGTGCAGCGCAGAAGTAGGGGAAAAACCGACATACATCAAGTATCTCTGTGGATTTGCTTTGTGAGAACGTGAAACAAAGGGAAACGCTTTGATGTTCGGCTTTCTGGATCACTAAAAGCATCCTGGGAGTCATTGTAATTGTTATGCCCAAGTTCCACCCAAACAATTAATGCTCTGCCTTCACTTCACGTTGCAAGTTTTGCGGCAAAAAAATGAGAAGGCATGTCAATACAACAAATGATGCACAAAAAGTGCAGCTGAAAGTTCAGTAGAGGTTATTGTTGTTAGGTGCATTTTAAGGTTTTACTTAATAACTAGTGGCATTTCAATGACTCCTACTAAACTAGCAAAGTCTTTACCCTCATGAATGCATGCATGTGTGCATGCATGTGTGTCTGTCATGATTTGAGGAATGCATAAGCGATTTTAATAGTTTTCAAGGACATGACTATATTTTTGACAAAGCCAGCATTGTACCGCTCATGACATCAGAGCAGAAGCGCAAGTGCAAAAGGTTATGAGGCCACATCATGAAACTACCTTTCTTGGTTAGCTACTTGGGTACCCACCCAAACACAATTAAAAAAGAAAAAATGCTAGCAGGGATTTTAATTGTGGTTGTTACTTTGAAAACATTAATGCATGACTCGGCTTGAGAATTCTGAAGAATAATAACTTTGCTCTTAAGAAAAACTTGAAAAATGAGGTCAGGTACAGTCCAGATTGGTTATGATTCCCCAAGAGTAATGTTACAAACAAAAATAACCCCAAGCCCAAATATATTATTAATTACCTATCAGGGAGCTAAAGGGCACATAGTAAATGAAGATAATGAAAAACCGTAGTAAATACACAGCAGTAATTTATCATTTTCAGGGGGAAAAAAATGATTAGGGACTCTCTGTCATTGAGTAGACCATCGTATAGAGATTAAAATTAAAATATACTAATCTTTCTTATTTTAGCAAAAAATGCCAGAATAAGACTCCACTCCAGATGGAGATACCCATTCACTACAAGAATCTGTGTCAAAACAGAATACTTTTGCTATTATTTCGCTCAGTATTAAAACCAAGCAGTTCTGGTTTGTTAGATCTACCCAGTTTGTTACCATCTTGGGGAACACAACAACAGATACACATTTGAGGCAACATTTCGTCAGAAATGTGATGCAGTTGACTGTAAATTCTCCCACTCCAACTCTAGCATAAAAAGATACAGGGATTATTTTCTTAATAATGTTATCCGTCAACAATGATAATTTAAAATGTTAGTCCATGAACATATATTTTATTGCCTTTAATTTGTGAAATTGAGCTAGAATCAAGCCAAATGCTGGCTGACATTTGATGATACATTTCTTATCTTTTAAAATCAAACACCATATTATACTTATTTGTATCTACTTACATTTTTATTAGCCATGAAAAAAAATGCTTTCTGTTTACATCCTCTTCTATTTCATATAATTAGAACACCAGTGATGAAAATATTTGTCCAAGCCCTAGACATATTTAGAGAGCAAATTTGGGATCCTTATTCTTGATTAGAATCTAATAATTATGTTACAGAGATGGACGATTACTGATTGCAGACCTTTCAAACCTACATATATTAAAGCTAAATCCATGGAGCAGGATCACTGCTCTTAATAGATGCTAAAGCAACGTCTGTAAGGTTTTAAGTGGAAGCCTGGAGCTATACTCAAATGAAGACACAACTTATCCCACCTTTCAGGCTGGAGATAAGGTGATAGTTGAAAAAATACAAGTGATTAAAGGGGAAGGAAAATCACTTTCTTTGTAGTCTGAACAGGGTGGCAGATAAGTTTTCTTTCAGGAGAGAGTAAACAAAGGAAAGGCTCCCAGAAAAATGAGTGTGAGGAAGATAACGGTGCACATTCATCCCTGGGTCTCAACTGGACTTTGAAGTAGGACTGAGTCCCTGCATTTCCTGATGGCACATTAGCTCAGGCAGAGAACCTGGAAAAAGTCAAGGTGCCCTGACTTTAAAAAGTGCAGATATAAGGTAATCTTCAGAAGCAGTGCAATTCCTTCCCAATAGTATCAAATGTCGATCCACATATTTTTTTCTTGTTATTTTCAAATGCCTGCATTTCAATGCCCAGCCTGTGTGTGTGCATGCAGTTATCAGGTGCAACTGCACCAGATTTACACCTCAAGCTCCACCTTTCTGTTTCCAGCCTAAGATTCTTGCTTGAAAGTTATCAGAAAAGTTATGAAAAAAGATGCCAAACCCACTGGATCTTCAGTTTCCTACTTAAACACAAATATCCACAACAGTTTCACAATATTTTGCACTCATCAGGATCTTGGACAGGCAGATGTGGGGGAGTTCCTAGAAACCCTCCAGCATGGCATATGTGCAGTCACAGTCTCCTTGCATCATCTCCTCGTACAAAAGCGTGGTGATCCTGCATGGTGAGGGCAGAGATGGCCCAGCCTCCTATTTTCTTCCTTTTCAGTTCAAGACTTGCACAGCTCCATAGGGACTGCTCCTAACCTGGCTCCTCTGTGATTATCCCATGTGACTGTGTCCCATTTCCACCTGATCAAGTAGCTCTAAACAAATAAACATGTTCACAGTGACACATGCTAAAAGTTCACCCTTCTGATTAAAGGAAGGAGAGGATCTGACATTATTGCCTAGTCTGGCACAGAAAGCTTCTGGAATAAGCTCTGGCCTTGCCTCACCCATTCTTTGAAAAGGAGATTTCCCTCTCTCAATCTGACTGAAACAATTCCTGACTGTAACAACTCTGTGTGTGGCAAGACCCACATAAATTTATCCCCGGTGAAGTGGTTGCTAATGCATCTTTTGACCATGTGATGAAGTAGGCAGATAAGACACGCTTCATCTCAGTAAAATTCTGCTACTTTTTAACCTGGATTTAGGAGCATGTCAGGCTGATATAACCAGTAGACAGAAGAGCAGAAGGTGAGTATGGCTGAAAATTAATATATTCTGCAAACTGTCATGTTGACTGTCATGACCATGGCCCTGGAGCTTTGAGGAAGCGTTGAGCAATCCACCTGAAAAAGCCTATTTCAGAGGCACTGCTAGCTGTGAACTTCTGGATCCATATCTAAACCCAAACTTTGCTAAAGTATAGATTCAGGTATTTTCTACCTGGCCTGGAGGCTGCTTCTGCTCTACAGTTTAGATGCACACCTAATGAAGGAGGTTGTAGTAAAACAGCCTATCCCAGAATGGGAAGCTCTACCAGAGCTGCACGTTGCATGTTTCTAAAAGGTATTAAGGCAAAAAGCACAGTATAAGGATCCAGTTATTGGGGTCCCAAATAACTTTCTATTAATTCCTTGTGCATGAATGTCAAATGCTTTTAGGACCTGGCCAGTTATTTTCCTGTTTATTACGGTGCCCAGCTTGGTGAATGAAAGATAATATGTCGTGGTCTAACAAATGCCTAATGAGGGAGGGAAAAAAGATCACCGTGACACTGCACAGTTTGAGAAAGAGACATGAGGACCAAAGATAATGACCAAACCAGCCAGCAAAACCTAACCAGAGGGAAGTTATTGGATAAACCTGATAAGAATAAGGCCCACATCCTACAGAGAGCTTTGCACTTGCTTAACTTAGAGCATGTAAGTTGTCTATTTGCTGCCGTTGTTCCCTGGGACTACTTGCATTCCTACTACCCCAAAAGTACAAAAGTGTTTGTGGGCACAGAGGTAGGAATTAAATCAAACCCACACAGACAACTTGTCACAGGATCTGATCCTGATGGAGTACTATGGTAAGATAAACGAACAATAAGAAACAAACTTCCATGAAAAAGAGCAAGGGTATAGATCAAGATATGACAGTAGGATGAATACATTTTAGTAATGAAACAGACCAATAGACAGGTAAGGTACAGGATACAATTATATGCTGAATAGATGGCTAAACTTCCTTTTATCCATAGTTAAATATCTATTATCATGCACAGTCAATGAATTTAGGCTGCCATTTTAATTTCCTTTGCTTATATTGCACTGTTCTGTTTGTTTAAAAATACTGCACTAAATAATAAAAAGCTAAACAAACCTATACCTTCCCTTTCAACCATATTCATGTCTCTTCTACCTGGATTGCACAGCTGTCATGTACTCAGTTGCTAATGACTAACAGCCGAAACTCAAAAAATTTAGTATTGATAAGTACCCAACATCAGGGCCTGGAACACACTGCCTAATTATATGATAGACCTTTTACTCCTCCACAAAACTAAGAATAAATCAGTAGATAGTAAATGAGTCTTTCATACATGTCTTATATTTGACCTGTTGTACAGTAGCGTAGACAAAGGGGAACTTGCCTTACTAATGACCACAGGTATTTTTTTTTAGGATTAAGTTTGAAATTGGCTGCATTGTTCCTACAACTCCCCTTGCTGGACGAGCAGTAGAGATGCAGGGAGAAAAGGTAGAAGAGAGGCGTTCCTTGCTCTCCGTGCTGTAAGCAATTGCCAAGACCACTTATTTTCCCGAGCTGAATGAAACCTTTCATCATTTAATAAAGGGAAGTGTCTGAAAATATCTGCAGCCATAATGCAGAACTAAAATAGCGTGGTTATATGCCACTAGTCCTTATGGAAGAAAAAATGTTGCCTTCTGGCTTGCATGCTTGTTAAATACTCCGAGATGATCCTATAGCGAGAAAAAAATACCAAAATGCACTGATACACACATTAGTCAGTACCAGCCCAGACATGTAGTTTCACAGCACTCAGACTAGTTGAAAAAACAACTCAAAAGTCAGCATCCATATTACAGCTATTGCCTTGCAATAATGTTACCATGATCAGTGGGCCCCCGAATGTTGACCCTTTTACCCAGTCAGCCCTTTGAGTCTACTTAAATTTCAGTTCATGACCCGCATCTAGGAAGAAACAATGTCTGAGAAGTTTGCCTCTCAATTAGCATTGTGATTTCTGCTCTATTTCAGAAATTGCAGACCCATGGGCGCTTTTTTTAACATTTAAAGTGTTCTTAATGGAAAGGTGGTGAAAAGTGCTGAGCTGCCAGTCCTGAAGATTGGCATGTACTATTTACCCAGAGGAAAAAAGCATCCAATAACTAGCCTTAGCTTTGCCATTCTACCTTACAAAACCTTCAGCAAATTAGTTTTTCCTTTGGAAAACTGCATATAAAGCTACTGATGCAGGAATTCTAAAACGCTGCTGATAGTTCAGGTCTCCCTCTATCTTGGTATGTTTTCCCGAGGTGTTCAAATATGTAGAGACCCTCGTGTCTGCTAGTTTGAAGTCCTCACATAAGCACTCTGTGATAGAGCTTGCAACGCTTTCTTCCTCCAGTGTGGTCAGGCTAGAGAACATTATGTTCTTTACCAGGATGCCGCTGGTGTGTGATGAGTTTCTCTGCAGTCAGTGGTATCTTTTGGCCTATATTTGCCACCACCTTCTTCACAGGTCTACAAAATCTAATTTAAAAATCTAATTAAAATGGCTTCTCTGCTGCTGTAAAGCTGGGCATATTCATCCCACCAGAGACACAGAAGAAAGGCTATATAATGCTAACTATATAATTTTTCTACTGGTTTTGTGGTATTTATTAACTACTCAGCACTTTAATGTTTTGATGTATTTCTGAGATTTAAATAGAAAGTGCATCTGTAAAACTATAAGGGGGAAAGTGCATTTTCTAAATTTAATGTTAAAATGTTTCATACCCAGCAAGTTCAGGAATACTTAAACGAAAAGATGAGTCTTTTACTCTACTTTAAATAAGCCCAAGCTCTATGTACAGTTTTGTTAAAAGCCCTCAGTGAAAGACATGGTAGAAATCAAACACAAAATATTCACAGAAAAAAATACGAGAGATGCACAGTGCTATGGGTCCCAGCTGCATGCTACCCTCTCTGAATGCGTGCCCCTCTCAGTTCTGCTGATGGAAGAGAATACATGGGCATTTCCTACGGTCCATGCAAAACCCTGCAGCTTAGCTTGAACCACCTTGCACAACAGCTTAAGTCAAGCCATCAGACTTTGCTGACGTGGCCGAGGAGTGTTCGCATGTGCCATTCCACCAGCGATATCTGGCAGAGAGGTGATAACAAATCCTAGGGTGAGAGGTGTGGTTAGGAGGGCATTACCTCTAATTCGTTTGTTAAATGAGCGTATGTCTAAGCCTAGCTTTACTTTTGTGATGGACACACGTGATGTGTCCCTACCAAATGTTGTATATAGGACAGTGAGATAAATGGAGAAGCAAGGGCAGGAAAAATGAGGCTGTAGTCCACTTCCCATTTGTCCTGGGTACTAGGAAAGAAATACTGAACTTTGCCCAGAAGTGAGCCAGCAACACATAGAGCTAAGGAGGTGGATGGGTGAGGAAGTCTCTCATGCAACGACGGGTCCTCAGCCTAGCTTCGGATTTGAAAACGCAGTGAGGCCCTGCAGTGTCATACTTCCAAACCACGCACGTCACATACACGGAAACATCTTCATATCCTCACACACGGGCTTACGTACAATGCAAGCAGTGACCCGCAGTGCCTCTGCGCCCCATCTTTCGTTGCTCACCAGTCTGCCCTACGGGGCCAGAGTAAGGCCCAAACCGCACAGCAACACTGCGGGCGGACTTGAATGCCTGTTACGCTGACCACACTTGGGCCGTTCTGGAGACGAAGAGGCACTGGCCGGCCCAGCGCAAGCGCAGGCCTCTCGCCAAGGCAGGCCTCCCCGCCCGGCGTGCCGGGACTCGGCCGGGAGGTGGCAATGCAGACCTGGAGAGCAGGGTCTCCGGCCCAGGCAAGCTCCGGAGGACAGGACAGAGCTTTTCTTACCCGGATTACGGCGCTCAGTCTGCATCCGAGCTGATTACAGCTCCAGCATGCCCAAATTTGTATAGACCGATTTATTCTTTGCATTTCGTGATGCGTTATGCTGTAGATGGTAACTTTTTTCCCCAACAGTTTGAACCAGTTAACACCGAGCACTTAGCTACACAGCGGTCTCTTTAATGCCTGAGGAGTTTTCCGAACCAGCTAATGATGCTGTTCCATTTGATTACAGGTGATATTTTTTCATAGCAATTGAAGTGATGGCAATGGATCAGAAACCCAGAAAAAAAAGCAGATTGGCATGCGGGGCTTGGAGAGGCTCTGATTAAATTAAGCTTAGTTAGAGAGAAGCTTAATGATTTTTATAATATTTAAACATTATGTTCCAAACATGAAAAAGTTGGAACTGCAGTTTTCAGCGTGGGGCTGAATCTGAACGCTAACACTAGGAATCACATTAATTCACTTGCAGATGAAGTTTGAGCTCTGGACTTCATGAGTTGCCCCTAACTCTGCTTTAACCATGTGCTGCGTCTCCAGTCACGGGTTCTTAACAGTGAGCGAGGTCCTACCAAAGTGTGTGCTTTTCTGTTCTCAGAGATCAGAGCTGTCACTCATTCCTTTGATCCAAGACTTTCAAAGAGATGAGGAAATTTTCTTCTTTGACTCCAGGGCTTGGATTCCAACAGGGAGAGATATAAAGACAGAACAAGGAGAATTTGGATATGTAGCATTAATACAATCAGATAACTGAGCTGTCAGATAAAACGCTGCCAAATTGACCATGTCATCTATTGAATTTATATACATCTTTTGTGTGGTAAATTTAGTGTAATGTTACAGAATTTTATTGTAATGTTTAATAAAAAAAATCTGTATTATTCTGGCAAAATTCAGTTTGGGAATATTGTTTTTCCTCTGGAATTTCTTTTTATGCTAAGGAATAGCAGGCAGTGTATTTCCATTTACAAATGCTTCAATTCAGGTATGAGGATGCAACTGTGACCTGAGTTCTGCAAGGTAAGCTTAAAGAGTCTGAACACTGCCAGGAAGTACTGAAAACATGGGAAATTCAGCACCAGAATCAGATCAGGTTTTAACTACTGTTAACTGTTCTCTTGGTTGTAGTGAAATTATAACACAACTAGAAACCTTTTAGATCAGGAGAGTAGCCCCCTGTCCCGCAGCTGTCCTCTCCACCCATCCTGGGAGCTATCACGTCATCAGGGGTTATTGACAAGCAGAAGCAGCCAAGTATCAGAGCTGAAATCTGTAAAAGAAATATGAGATTTTTGCCATAAGTTCTGAATGTGTCATTGGACTTCATGCTGTGAACTTGAAATACAAACTTAGAGACTAAATCTGGAAGGTTTCTTAGGAGTAATCTGATGCCTGTTCAGAAGACAAGGTTCACGTTCATCATTGGAATATCACTGAAATTAACATCATTGTAATTATTTCTCACTTTCACTGGTATACCTCAAGTCAAAAGTTTTGCTAATTAAGTGGCATGCTGGGTGAATATCCCCAGGCAAAAGTAAAATGCTTTTCATTTGCTCTAGCAACCTTTATTAGTTTTCCTAACTGCCAGTCACCTGAACAAGTCAATTAAGAAAAGACACAATTCCATGTAACAAGGACATGTTTAACTCAAGCTGGGTGAGCTAAGGTAGTATTTTGCCTGTCCAGGGCTTGCTATGATACACTGCTGAAACCAAGAGGAGTTGATCTGAATGAACAAGACAGGGATTTAATAGATTAGAAAAGAAAGATTAAATAATTGAGGACTCTTTCTGTAACTTAAATATAAACCTATTTGAGATCTTGTTTCAGAAGAAAAAGGTCCTTAGTCTTGCATCCCTTTATTTTCCTTTCATTGATACTTCTACAGATCAAGGGAAATGCAGAGGCATATATAAAACTGCTGTCAGGAAGAAAAAAACCTCCAAATTGCCAATAAATACGTTGATGTCAAACAACCAGTGTTTCATTCATCTATGTAACAAGATGAAAACTCAGGGCCCTGCAGTCCTTCTATTATGATTAATACTATCACTGAAGTTTTTAACAACTGAAAGAATAGAGCAGCAACAACCTTCTATGTCATTTTACAAGTTAATGTTATGATATCCTTTGCTAGCGTAACAGAATGAGTGCTTCACAAAGAATTTAGTAGATGTAAAGCTTTGGAAAAAGGAGATGGACGGTAAATGCGAAAATACGCTCAATCTTTTTTCTCATTCTTTTCTTAGTATTTTCCTGCCAGTTTCCTTGCAGTATTTTGAACAGAACTGTTTTTTCTCCTACGAAAAGCATCGCATCTAATTCCAACAGTCTCGATGGGAACCCATAATGTTTGAGATTGACTACTAGTTGTGAAATGCTAATGTACACAGTGTTCTTTGGCTTGAACCAGACCAGCATACAGATGCAGAATCAGTGAAATTTTAAATGGAAGCCTGATGGCTGTTTTGATTTAGGACAGATAAGCACACTGCTATTTCTGTTCAGGAAAGTTTTGCTCAGAGAGCCAATACGATCACAATAGTGCACAATGGCATTCAACAGATCTAGCTATTAATGTTAACGAATTTAACCACTCAGAGAATGCAACCTTATCACTAACATCCACTGAGTAATGCTAAAAAGCAAATAAGCCATGAAATCAAGGGCAAGATACACTCAGGCCAGGTAATAGTGAGAACTGCATAAATCCTTTTATGCTAAAACCACAGGGAAGAAAATTGTCTTCTTCACTCCACGTTGGCCATCTCAATATTGAATTGATGTCTTTGGACTGCATGGAAATAATCAAAACCTATCAGCAGCTTGTAAAAGTGGTTTTCTGAGCTTGTAGCTTGTATGTCTCTGTCTACTTTGACAGTATGATCACTTACATGAGGCACACACACTGTTCTGTTCCTAAGAGGCTGTTATTAGATGCATGAAATCAGTTGGAAGGCTGTGTTTTCTAAAGCCTACCCCATTTTACAGAGTACTTAAACACTGCAGACATAGGCTAGGGAGGTGCCAGACTTGGTATCAGGTCACTGCTGTTCTTCACTCCCTGAAAGAAAGTGGGCTTACAGTGAGGAATACAAACAGAGGAAAGGATAGGCACTGTGAGGACAGGCTCCAAGCCTTAGCAGTATCTGTCCTATTGCACAACAAAAAGCCAAGTTTGAAAGTCATTGGGGTATGCAGTAAACGTTTTGTTTTACAGAAAATAGGTCTCAATAATCTTAAAGGTCTTTTCCAACCTGAACGATTCTATGAAAAAAAGCCACTGATCTGAGATGTGTCAGAAGGCACCCAAAGACAAGCTGCTTCTAATTTCAGGTTATGTCCTGAGCAACATTTAACTCTAGCAAAAGACCGGAGCCCAAACTGTGATCCAAAAACACTGTGCCTCCTTTTTATCCTCCTGGCTTTGATGAATACTCTTACGTTGCCTCTGCTTGTTGAGTGAATTAAATTCTTTTAATCTCTGGTTGGGAGAACTGTTTAATTTCTGTTTGTTCAAGAATATGAAAATGCAACTGTGACTTGTCAGGACAAAGAATGTGCCTTTTCATTATCTCCGTTTGCTAGGTGTTGGTGAGAACGCAATGGTCACACTAAAAAACTTGTCAATTCATGTTATTAACAGACTATTTTGTCATTATTGCTGGAAAATTGTGACAAAGTATTCAGAAGGGAAAAATGGACAACTTCATGCAAGGGCACTTATCAAGTGAGTTGCAAATGGTAAAAAGCAATAAATAGGAGCACAGTGTGTTTCTTATTCCTATGACTGCATAATAGATCAAGCAACCTCATCCCCAGCCGACGATTTGATGATGCATACGCACTGCCACAATAGCTGCATTGAAATTACATTGCTTAAGAAACGCTTTTCACAAATCTGTTTCACGAAAAATATATTTGAGAGGGAACTGATTGATCTTGTGAATAGGGCTGAGTTAAGTTAATTTTGAGACTTAAAATGCTTGGCAGCATTCCAAGGAGAGTTAGACTCATGGCTTTCTCTACAATATTCTTATCTGCAGAGCAGTGCCAGAGATTTCTGAAACAGGACTCAGCTTCATCAGCAGGAAAAATATGTACAGGCACCGTGATGAATGCTCTTAATCAGAAAGATATCCTGTAACAAACAGGTGTATCCTAAATTGCAAAGTCAGCATGTTGACATTCAATTGAGACTTAGCTCTTAGATGAATAATTTCCAGTAGGCAAATAAAGCAGGAAAATCATTACAAAGATGCTAATTTTCTGCCTTAGTTTATCGTTAACAGCCTGATCCTGTAAAATCTACTGGATTGTGATAGGATTTCTTACAATGTGTGCCTACGTTGTTGAGGGTTTGAGCCCTGGAAGTATGAATCTCCATCTATTTGAGCTTTACAGGGTTTTTTTATAACTCTGCCTAACACATATTACAAACTTTAGAGAGACACATAAAAATAGCCTTGGCTGAAAAGTAATTTGTCAGATAATAGTCACAGGGAAGACTACTGGAATGCAAGGCTCGTCTGCTAAATCACCCTGACACCAGGCGTGGGTACCCTGTATAAACAGGCAGAGCTGTAAGAGCCGTTTGATCTGGCAGACAGATACTCTTAGCTTTATAAGTAAGGGGCTGGAGGCTCAGCTGGAGATAGGAGGAATTTGAAAACCGGAATTCCCCTCCAGAAAAAGGAGGCAAATTTAACCAAGCTCAGGAGGATTCCTGGGCATATCACTGACTGTGCTAACAATAAAACTAAACACAGTAAAGTGGGTGCTTGTGGACAGTAGCAGCATGTGTGTTCACTTGGTTTAGACACACAGATATTTTAATGTCTGGTTTAGAGTTTACCTTGGCCTTGACATGTGACTCTCATAGAAGAAGCAAGATCAGAGGAGAGACTCAGACAGCAGTGAATTTGGATTTAAGGTAGAACTAGCATGCACAGATTTGTGATCTGTAACAAACTTTGCCATCATAAGAAGAGAGAAATCAGCAACAGAGTGGAATGCCAGAGTGGGGAAGGGAACATGCACAGCCCCACACCACCAGTCCTCCTATGCAACTGGATACTTACAATTTCCTTGTGAAGGGAATGAAAATTATTTGGAACAATTGGCATAATGAACTAAGGATCTCAAAGCTGACACCACTGGTGGATATTACCTGGGCAGAAGCATGGGGCAACAAAGCCTGATCCTGTATCACTGAACCCAGCAGGAGTGTTTAACTTTAGTTTAGTGGATGCAGGTGGTGAGAGGGAAGGCTGCCGGGGCCCCAAGAGCCTACATCTGTCCTGATGTCTAGTGTTACCTGTGCAGGGGTGCTGGAGAAGAAGAGGGTCTCACTTCTTCGTATCTGCTCAAGTTGTCCTAGACATTCAGATTGTCTCCGAACCTGTTATAGGAGAAAGGAGGAAAACAGACAAAGTGTTGTGCACCACTTCAGACACATTCCACAAAAAATGTACTAACAAGGCAGGTTATAATTTTATTTGCAACTGTAGTGACATAAACAAATCTTCTGAGCTTCAGTTCATTATGCATTTATAGCTTCAGGGCTTTTCATTCTGTATAGATGTGCTTACCTTTGTACGAGATGAAAATTAAATGAGATGTTTATGTCACTAAAACCTGAACATGTTGTCCCTGACAGGTGAAAGAATGTTCTCTCTCAGACCTTGCCAAACCACACGACTTCTGCTTTTTGGTGTCAAATCATCTGACTGTGCTTTACTTCTCTGTACTGTATCTCCTTTATCTTCCTGGCAGACATCTTTGCAATTTTATTAGTATATACATAAATCAAAATTGTCTTGCACAAATGGTTTCTATGGAATGTATGCAGTACTTTTGTTTTTCTTGATAAACTATAAACATTGGCAACTGAGGTGACTTACATGTTAAATCCTTACATTTGAGCTGTAATTAGATTACACAGGGAAATATTTGTACTAGTAATTGTTCTCCTGGTCTTAACTTCAAGGAATAGTATTATAAATGTATCTACATTTATTTTAAGAACATCTGAAAGGTTTTTTTGTATGGATATGTCAAACTTTAGATTTGCTAAACAGTATTATTTTGATAATTGTCCTTTTATGACAAAAAGAATTTCTGCCTGTGATGGAAATGTCTATGAAAAGTATGCGTGAATAGAAAATCACTGTTGAATCCTAATGTTAGCAGCAATGATTACTGTATTAGCTAAAGGTCATAACCATCAGAAACAAGGAACTCAGCCTTGCATTTTTCTTGGTAAATAAACAATAGAAATGCGTTTACATAACCTATAAACCAATCAAACTGAAGAGGAATGTTTTATTAATACCCTGACTGCTGTGTTTTTACAAAAAATCTTAATCATACTATTTGAAGACTTGGAAAGCTAAGGTCACGAGTGCCAAAAAATGTTAATTACTGCTGCAATGATGGCCATTTTACCTTGCTTCTGTGTGACTGGAAGCTCCACTATTCTTCTTTGCTCCTCCTCTGAAAGCCTCTAGCCAGAAACTTTGGCTCTGTTTCCTCTGTCTCTCACTCCTATTATCCCTGAAGCAGCTCACTTTCCTCTAGTCCTTTTCCAAGCCTCTACCCATCTTATTAATAGCAACTATTCTGGTGTCTGATGTCCAGATTTCTTCCTCAGACCTCATAGTCAGCTTTCCCTTGTCCTCACACTTCAAATTGCTAAAATAATGCTTTATTTATCCTACTGTTTTCTACCAAGGTATTTATTAGTCTCAAGCCAATTCCTGTTAGTTGTTCTGTGCTATTCTGAGTTACAGTCGTGGTCCTCCAAGCTGTAAAATAAATGGTCAGAAGAGTGAATGGGGAAAAATTATAACATTCCAAATCAAACCAAACTTGTTTGTTTCCCTATTATAAAGCATAATCCAAGATTTCTTGTAATTGTTATAAGAGAAAATTAAATAAAAGCACAGTTGTTGAGTGAAGAACATATCTGGGCAACCTTTCCAGTGAACAGTTGATCATTCTGAAGCTCCTAGCAATTTTGGGACTCATTTGGCCATTAACTTCAGAAATAACATAAAAAGTCCAGAAAAACTAAAAGTCAAAAATTGTTTTTTGAATGAACCCCTTACATTTTTGGCTGGATTTGCAAGTAGACTTGAAAAGCAAAGGAGGAAGATTTGTTTTATCATCTTTATTTCCTCAGTCCTACGCTCTCGGCCTACATCAGAGTCCAGGAAGCAGTTTGTGTATGGTTAAATGGTATTTAGGGTTGAAGTAATTATACTGCATTCCGATGCAATAATTCTAACGAAAGACTCTCTGCTCTAGAACTTAAATCTTCCACTTCTGAGGTAGGAGAGCTGACCCTAACCAGGATAGCAACAAATATTTCAGAAATTTATGGTAAGTTTAACACTTCAACAAGTAGGAATGGCATAAAAGAAAAAAGGAATTTAAGGTAAGTTCTCATATTTCACCACTATAGCATCCTAAAGGCTTTAAATTCAAGACATGGTACTTGTTAAATGGTTTGAAAAGCGAAACAAAGACATCTTTGTCTCAAACAAAATATTACAGTGACTCTCAGTTTTCAACCATCAGACTTCCGAAAATTTCTGCAACAAAACTTATTTTCAGTTTGACTTAAACCACAGTTACTCACAGAGTGTTTAAAGGAGAGAAGACTGTTGAAGTCTTTGTTCTGTTACCAACTCCCAGTTGCTATATAATAGATCTGTTTACACAATAATTTTGCAACTTGTGTTGGGTTAAATAAAAATGGCATCCTTCCTCATATATTTAATCTAGTATGTCTGAAAGAGCTATCAAAACAGAGCAGCAACACAAAGGGTCAGGTTCCATAGCCACCAAGAACAACATGATGCTAAATACACATGCCTGTTACACATGGCATCCTGGTAGATAATATTAATGACTTCTTATTTACTTTAAGTAAATTATTTACTGATCTTTCATTATGAAGAACTTTGCAAGCTAGTAAACCCAAGTTCCTGTGGATGAAATTAGTAATGAAAACTTCTACAAGGTGAAAGACCGGATGAATTGAAACTCCTATGAACTGATCAACTAGGTTTTGATATACTTTGTCAGCACCTGCCACTTCATTTGAAAAATCAGATATTTGGTGTTTCCTGATTTCTTTGAGAAATTCAGCGCTTCAGAAATCAGCACTGACAATATCAGCAGGTAAGATGTTTGTGGGCATGACCAGTTTGGCAGATTTTGGTCTTTTTGCCTTTGCATAATTTATTATACCTGGATTGTAATTTCAAAATAAGAGGGATAAGAAAAAATGTCCTTGCATGGAAGGATAATTGGGGAAAAGACAGGAAGGGAAGGTGTGAAGGGAAGTCATTGGTGGGGTTCTGTAGTAATTCATATTGGGATTTTTTTTGTCCAGCAACAACCTGGAAAGGGAGGGAAGCAATGAGATGTGATAGTTTGCCAATATATGAAAGTATCCAGAGTAGTGAGAATGAGGGAAGGTGTTAGAAATGAGGCCAGAAAGACCAAGTGAGTGGTCAATAAAATGACAGATAAAAATCAGATAAATGACGTATATAGGAAAAAAAGAGTCCTGGCTTCAAATACAGGCAGGTGAACTCTGAGTTGGAAATTGCCACTCAGGAGCAAGATCTCGTTCCCACCATAGACAGTTCCATCAAAGTATCAACTCAATGCACCGTACCATCTTTGAGCCACCAAGTTCAGGTTTTACCCTATCCAGTCTTTCAGTAGTACTATATACAGTTTAAACCACTAGCTTACATAAAAAAGCCTAATGGCTTCCTAATACTCATCTTGAATGAAACAAATTCATGTACCAAATTTGACATGATTTAGCCTAACAAACACACTCAAGTATTACAACTTGTGCAGGAAGGAAATGAGATTTAACCTTTTATTCTGACTCTTAATGTTCTGCTCTAACTCTGTCAGCACTTCATTCATCCACCACTTCAGGGGCTGAGCCTGGAAACTGGTGAGCCTCCCTGGGAAACTCCTGGAGTTCCTCCTGGGAAACTCTACCTCCCACCAAATAAACCCTAACGGGATTACCCAGCTTCCAGGACATGCTAAGCTCTGTGAAGAAAGGGCCCAGAAGAAACAGAATAGCATTTCCTTTTTTTTTTCCCCTCCATGAATCAGTTCAAAGTATCCAGGCTAAAGAGTCTAACTTAAGTACGAAGGAGTTTTAAAGGGGATTTTGGTGAGAGGACAGTAGCTAAAAATGCCAGAGACAAAAAGGAGATGAGATGGCGGTGCTAATATATATTTATTTTTTTAAAAAGACAAATAGTTCCAGGTACTGAAAATTCTTAGCAGAACTCTTAGCAAAATAAACAGAGTTTCTGCATTTGCAAATGAATGAAATGAAGAAAACTTTCCAGGGTTCTTTTTTTTTTTTTTTTCCTGATAACTTTTTTCTTTTACTTTCAACAATTCAAGAGAAAAACTTTTATTAATGAGTATGAATTAATCCAGTGGACAAAATGATTGAAAAATTAACAGGAAAATAATACCCTCAGTTACACATGCAGCAACTATTTGCCAGATAACATAGACTCACACTTCCTCAAATAGCAGCAGACTCTGACCCTGGACTCGGTGCCCCCATGGTTCAGAACATCCTAAGACAGTCATAGCGGATGGGCTCCACTAAAGTAACACACTGGCTGATCAGTCACCTACTGTATGCACCTCTATTCTTACATAGAGCTGGGTAAAAAAAATGTTTTCCTACCCCTACAATCCAAATGTCTACTCTCAATGTGTGATGTGTGTCACATCCAAGCGCCCTTCCCAAAATCGTAATGCTACAGTAAATATCCCTGTAGTAGCCGGGCTTTGCCTGTTTCCCTGCTCCGCAGAGGGCGATGGCCAAAGGCTCTTTGCAGGGATGGTTTCGGTGGGCGGCTTCCCCTGGCAGGTCCCGCACTCCCCTGACCTGACAAACGCAAGGAGGCCAACAGAAGGCTGAGAATGTCACCATGTAGGACAGCTTGCCACACGGCATTCTGGCCAGTCCTATAAATCAATACTATTTGACTTTTCAAATTATTTTCAAATGTTAATCACAATTTAGAAAATACTTAAGTGGGTTTCTGGGGAATGTTATTTTCTGCAAAAGAGGGAAAACAGACTTCCTGGCCTTTCTGTTCCTCTTTGTCCATATTCACGTGGCTTCAATGCATGTGGCCTCTTACTAAGGCTTCTAGTTAGAAGTTTTGACTTCTAACACAATCAAACAAAAATAAGACAGACTAATCCGTACTACTATAAGGGAAATAAAATTCAGTAATATTGCATCCTAACAAATGTAAAATAAAATTGCTGATGCAAGACATTTCAAAATGGCAGCTTTTAATGAAGTAGTTTGCACAGGTTCAATTCTTGTCGTAAGACCTCTCACTTTCCACGCTTGTCTTGAAAACTGTTTACAGAAACAGTAGTGTGCATTCAGTTGATTCAACAGTGGCTTGGTACCAAAAAACAAAACTGCCTTTATATTCACGTTTTGATTTCTTTTAATACATATATGCCACATGGATGAAAAGATGTTGCTTGAATCTTTTATTGTGTATTTTTAAATTTACTAGTCCAGGTGATGAGCCATTAGAAGAAGGAAATCCACTCAAAGCATATTTCATTTTCTAAAGCAAGACGCTTCATTAATACTTGTGCTGTATGTATATAGAGGTACATGATACATATGAGTTTAGCAGTGTCAATAAACTATATCAAAAGAGGCTTTCTCTTAGTTCCAGAGAATCCTAAATCACATGCTTGGAGCAAAGAATAGTCAGACACACTCCTCAGTCGGTGCTCAATACTCAGAAATGGTGTACATTCAAATTCAGGATACAGACGACTTCGCATCCCACTCCTTTAAATCTGGCTCAAGAGCCTACCATCAGAAGCAGCGCTGCTCCAAAGAGTCCCTATGCACAGGTAACCAGGAGACTGAAGACTGCAACTTTAAAACATCTCCCTCTGCCTAAGCCAGCAGAGTAGTGCTTTACAATATGGAGTTTAGATCACCAGAAAAAGAGAATTTTTAAATCCTCATCAGCACCTCTCTGCTGGTTCTGCCATGCCCTGCTTTATTATGATTTCATTTGAAAATCTGTAATGACGTCATATAATCATTGGGCATTTGAATAGGAAAACTACTCATCTTCCCTATGTCTTTTTTCAAGTGCATGTGAAGAAATTATTGTAATATTTAAACCATTCAGGCACTTGTGAATGACCTGGTGTCTCAATTTAAACGTATGCTTTTGATGAATTTAGACATACTCCAGTTTGTACTGGAAGTGCTTAATCCTTTACTTCTCATACAAGAAGAACTGCTATTGCCTTTAAAAGCGCGACTTGATTTCCATCACCTTCCTCTTCAAGCCAGTCATGTTTGCAACTAATCTGCCGGCTCTGAATTCTCTCATTACTTTCTGGTTCTCAGTGCCAAGACCCAAATATAACTGCAGGAAGAACCTGAATTCATAAAGCCTGGTAAGAAAAATGGAAATTTTTTTCTGATCTTCAGTAGCAAAATAATACTCACCTGAATAATATTCACCTAAAGGTGAAATAATATTCACCTTCATTTTGAAGGTGAAAGAGTAGTACACAGAAACAACAATGACATCGGGCAGTAATTTCCAGTCGGGTCTTATTAAAAAGCGCTGCCGTATCTATTTGGACAAACCGAAATAAACACCACAAAAACCTCCTTTGCATCTATATTGTAGCTAGCATAGTGCCCTATTGATCCACACAACCTATTAACCACGTCTCTTTGTCTTCCTCCTCTTCATCAGGAAGGATTCAAGATTTGTTTGAACTACTATGCGCAAAGTTTACCCAGCCTACTTGTCTTGCTTTGTAATTAATTGCTGCTGTTGCAATTGCAGCAGCATTGCTGAGCACGTAGCAGATCCAAACCAGAAAGGTGTCTTTGTCCTATCAGCAAACTAAGGATTGTTTTTAACTCTCCAAATTTTCTAGTCCTGATGCACGCGATTGCATAGAGTCGCAGGTTGGTTGCACAGAGTTGCAGCTTGGTTTGATTAGATATCTGATAATACTGATGCCAGCAAGGGACCTGGCTAACGTCCAAGTTTCGGCAGGGATAACAAGTATTGGGTTGTGTGCTTCAATGGAGCTTGTTCCCAAAAAACTCTGGGACCTCCCACTTCGTAAAACCGCAGACGTGCTAAGATTTGTACTGAGCTTTATGAAACGTACAGTCATCCTAGACCAAAACCCTGGTTACTTCATTTTGGTGCAGTCCTGCTGCAGAAGTGAGTCTGAACTTCTAACTTCCCCAGGTAAGAGAACTCGTACCTGTGGTGGATGCTTGTGCGAGGTGCCAGGCAGGATCGTATAGGAGAAATGACACACCAAAGGTCATCACAGATTTTACCATTTTCCCTTATTAAGAAGAATTTAAAGATTGCCCATAACAGCACCGATGTAACAGGAACAAAGTTTATGGGGAAAAAGTAGATTTCTGATGAGGTTATTATGGCTGATTTATTGGTTGATTATTGGAGTAATTTCAAGAAATGCCTTTTTTTTTTTTAAATAAAAAGTCTGGAAACAACTTAAAAGCCTGATCCAATTATGTGCTTGAGACTCTGAATAAAAGCTGAGGTTGAGACGGCTAAAACATTACGAGAGCATGGTGTACGGGAAGAGCGCTTTGCTGATTTCAACTGCAAATGAAAACCCAGCGCCATATCTGGGGCTATCCCTTTATTTTCGGCATTTCCAGTCCTGTAACTGGTGGTGTTTCAATGCAGTTAGAAATGTGAGTGTAGGTAAGATTTATTTTTTAAGTGGTCACGGAGTTTACAAGAATTAATCCCGTTCGGGGAATTAAACAAGTTTTTTTAAAAAACGAAACCAAAAAAGCTAGGAAGGGAACACGCGAGCAGCTCTCGCTCCCCAGAGGCAGGGATTCTTGCGAAGGTCCAGTCACGGCAACCCTTGGGAAACGCGTCTCGTACACACACGTGCCGTTGCCAAGGTGGGTCTCGGCATTTTGTTGTGGCTTCTTAATTACTTATGCGACTCTTGGAGAGTTTCTAGAGGGAAGGGCTCGGCCCGGCCCCTGGAACGGAACCCCGGCCTTGCCAGGCCCGGCCCAGCCCTGCCCGGCGGGACCCCCCGCCGCTGAGGCCGCCGCTGAGGCCGCCACCGCCGCCGCGCCTCGCACCGCGCCCTCGCGCCCGCCACGGCCCGAACCAATGCCCCCGGCCCGCAGGGGGGGCAGCTAGCGGGCAGCGCGGGCGGGCCGGGCAGCTGGGCAGGCGGACCCCCCGCCAGAGGAGAGAGGGTGGCGGCGTCCCTTGCCGAACCCAACGGTGCCCAGCCCCAGCGCGGCCCGGCAGGTGGGGCCGCGGGCGGGCGGGGCCGTGGGCGGGTGGGGCTGCGCCCCGGGCCGCGGCTCGGCTGGGCAGGGGCAGCCGCCCGCTGGCGGGTAAGGGTTAGCGGGGGCGGGCGGGGTCCGCCGGCGCGGCGGTCCTGGGGGTCCTGCTCCCCTGCCCGGCATGGGCGGGGGGTGGGCGGGTAACTGCAGCCGCGGGAGCGGGGCTCCAGCGCCCGGGCTGGCCCGGGGGAGCCCCGCGGGCCCGGCGGCAGCGTGGGGCAGGCCGCTGGTGGGGGCCGCCTCTCCCCGCAGCGCCCGGCGCCGCTATCCCCAGAGGGAGATGCGAGCGGGAGAAACCCTGTCAGGAAAAAAGGACCCTGGGGTTACTGCTGAGGGGAAGGGGTTTGGAAGTCGCCCCGTCCGCACCTGTATGGTTTGGGGGGCCTGGTTTTTAAGGCCTTGCAGCCCAGCCTGTCAACAAACCCTTTGCGTGTTCACACAAAGAAGTATCTTTTTTCTGTGTGACTGTACCGTGAGTTGGCGTGGACTGTTTCTCATAAATAAAGCCGAGCTGGGGAATGGTCTCGTGGCTGACTTTTTTCCTGACTTGCACTAATCTTCCCTCCGGCTTAGTTAACTGAAGCAGGGGACAGGAGAAGCTTTGCGATCCATTGAAGCTCTGTTCAGACAGTCTCAGCTGATATTAGAAAGCAGATGTGGTCATGTATACCCATAAGATTAGTAAGAAAAGAACTACAGTATGTGGCTGTCAAACATTTACTGTTGGTGTATGAGGAACCATGTCCATGCTCACAGAGCCGCTTTTCATCAATTCTTCTTAATGTGAATTAGTACTGGGTGGCCAGGCTGCCTGCAGTACCCGATACAACACAGAAGGGGTTTGAACTCCAGGTCCCTGTTAGATGCTGTCCTCGTTTCTGTGAAATCATACATGTCTTCTGGTCAAATTACTGCAAAACATCCTGAAAGCATTTATGATTTTTTTTTCGTTTCTAAGCACAAGAGTTTCAGTTTGGTTTAGGTAATCTGGTACTTTATTCTAGTGAAGAATAGTGCTTTCTCTTGATAGTGCTGCTTGTTCTGTTTCAATATGGCTTCATAAAATAAATTTATGTTTGCTCCATGGATCCATCAGTGCTGCATCTAATCCTAGGGATGTTGGGGCTTAACTCCCACCAGAAGCAGCTGTTTGTCTGAGGCCCAGGACCTCTGTAAAGAGACAGTACAAGTTGCTTCTGCAGGGTTAGCAGCTCTCAGTTTTGGGGAGCACATCCTGGCAAAGGAGAATGAGATGTGGCCTCCTCCAGATGAGTTGCCAGAATTCAGGCAGCAACGCTAGTCGGTTGTCTGGAGCATGCTGGGCAGGGCGGGCACTGACTTGTGCGGGTCTTGGAGAGGGGAGGAATGGGCTGACTGTCACCTGTGTTGGGGAAAGAGAGTTTGAACCGGGGAATGCTGGCTCAGCATGCGGCATTTCATGGCTGCCTGCTGGAGGAGTAACAGCTTGTGTTCCTCCTTTCCCCTCCAACCCTCTCTGCTGCCGTCCTCCTTCTCCACTATGTTTTGTGTGATGGGGCAGGAAAGGGGAGAGGAAAAAAGGATGCTGAGCAAGTATGTCTGACCCGGGGAGAAGAGGTATGTAATTTATCCTGAGGCATGTGGGGAGCACAGGGAAAAAGCTTGAGAATGGTTGTACTAAACTAAATTATGTAGCAAAAGAGAAGATAATTTCTGTTTGGTCAGAGTATCACCTTCTCTTTTGGATTTTTAGACCGCCAAAAAGAACAAATTCTCCTAGTCTGTGCTGTTAATCCTAAAATATCCAGAACTATTTGTCAGCACCAGATCCATGCTTAGCTTTCTGTGCTAAAGCTGCTAAATTCCTCACAGTTCTCTTGTATTATTCTT
Source organism: Ciconia boyciana (assembly GCF_034638445.1). Classification (NCBI taxonomy): domain Eukaryota; kingdom Metazoa; phylum Chordata; class Aves; order Ciconiiformes; family Ciconiidae; genus Ciconia; species Ciconia boyciana. The sequence goes on from NC_132938.1 coordinate 27,000,535, forward strand.
TCCCAGACAGGAAGACTAGGATTTTTTTTTTTTTTTTAAATCTTCCCTCTGTGACTAAATTTGTCTTGGCTTAGCCCTCTTCTGAAAGTTTAACCTAACTTTTAAGCCCCCAAGCATTGTCATAAATGCATGTTATAGCAACCAGAGCAAGTAGGGTAAATCCAAGCACTGTGATGGATATACTTTAAGTAGGTTTTATGTGGAACTTAAGCATATTTTTGGATTCAACTAACACTGGGGCTTTTTATTTTTCTTTTTCTTGAAGCCCAATTCCACCTCTGGGGAAGGTGATTTTTATTTTATTGTTTATGTAAGATATGTAGAAAATTTAAGAAATGCCCATGGGCTTATGGAGAGTTGGATAATATCTTCAGACAATGTTAGAATGGATTTCCTGCATTTAAAATTGTGCTGTTTAGGTAATACATTAAATACATTAACATTTAGGTGATCTCTACTATCCATTTTTAGGAACAGATATGCAGTTTAGTGGACAAGCATGTGGAATTCACTGCAACTCTTTTCAAGATAGTTCTTCTTTGGAAGAGATGATAGCTGCTTTGAAATTTCTGTAGTGTCTTTTTATTAAAGGAGAATTCCTAGTAAGAGATACTATTCTGTCTGCAGTAACAATGCTTCTTATTAGACATAGAGAATCAAATCTCTGCATATAGTCAGTTTAGGATCATTTATTGTAAAGCACTGGCCTCTTTGAAACAAGTAACCAGTCTTTGTAGCAGCATTAGTGAAAATGAATAAGGTAAGAAAACTATTATAAATACTTCTCTACTATATGTAAGATGATAGGCGTATAGAAGTATAGATGATACATGTATATATGTATTTGCAGGATTAGAGCCTAAAAAAGAAAATAAATTCTATTGAAAACCTGAAAAATAAGGGAAGAGTGTATTCTAGTGAAAGAAAACTTCATAATTCAATACAAACTTTGTTTTTTGCAGAGGCAGCAGGATTGTGACTTGCACTTACACAATCAGCAACTGGAAAAATGCCAGGTTCTAAAAGTAACTTGGTGTCTTTACATGAGGATGTTATAAATGACACTTCGGACCTGAGTGAAATGAAAATTTCAGATGAAAAAGGATGTGTTGAAAAAAGAACAATGACTCTGATTGAGAAGAATGGCTATCACGACTCCGTATACAGCAACGCAGCTAAGATTTTTCAAGGCATTCATACTGAAAAGTGTAAGGATAGAATATTGGTGCGGTATGGTGATGACTCAGTATCTCCCGTGCTGACTTTTAAAGACGAGTATTCCCAGCGTGTATCTTACGAACTGGCTTTCAATGCTCTAAAATGTAAGTACAAAACTTTTCCAAGAATTGCCAACAGAAATGATGCAGCAGAGGAAATATGGAAAAACAAAGTGTTTAGTTTCTGTCTGACAGCAGAGATCTGGGGAATTTTCTGTTAAACTACAGGTTACTACTAGACTACTCATATCTCTCAAATACTTAAATATATCTAAGTGTTAGCATTTTGTGAAATCAAGCATTTAAACTCTGTACTTTTTCATGTAAAGGAATTATACTTATTTGGAATTGCTACTGTTTGTGATTGCATTTCCCTCAATTTTCGTGGTGGTTTAAAATTTCAGCTTTTTCTTTGAGTGATTTGTAAGTTTTTCTTCCATAGAATCTTGTAGATTTCATAGTGTAACTTGTCAATATTTTCTTTTTTTGCAGATCAAGACCTTCTTGAAGAAATATTGTTAGATAGTTGTGTTTACCCGTGCCAGTCAATAGTAAGTAAACATTTTTGTGAGGAAATAAATTTTGTATTTTATGAGTTGATGTAATTAGAATCTTTTTTGAGGATTCTGCAACATTCTTCAAAACATTTGTTGTTTTGAAATATATGGTAGCCTGAGACTGAAATATTGCCATCCTTTTTAGTTAGTTGTCTAAAGCATCAATCTCCAAGGTACTAGATATGTTGTTTGCGAGATTCTTGTTGCACCTTACTGCTGGGAATCAAAATCTTCAAAGAAAGAAGGCAGGAGAGTAAACCATAATGCTTACTGCAGTGTAATACTTGCTCAGTGATTTTGTCCATGAGCCAGTCCATGTCTATGTGCTTTCCTTCCCTACTGTGGCCCCTTGTGAGCAGGGAAAAAAGTCATGTTCCCTTCCTGTCCCTGGGAGTTGGAAACATGGAGTGAACCCCATCAGACAAAAGAATGCATTGAATCCATGTTTCATTTCCTGGGAAAACTGTATTATATACAAAGATTGTGCTTGTACTGGCAAAATTTGGTCCAGTTTACTCTCTCAACGTGCTTTCCTGCTTTGACATGAAAAGAAAATCTAGAGCTGGCAGAGTAACTGCTATTCCTTCCAGTTTAGTCTTTGATGCCTTTGAAAATTACAAGATTAATTTGAACTGATGTTATTCGTGGAGATTGATGTGAGCAGGCAAATGATCTAACACATTTGATTTTTGGCTTGTTTTTGTAAGGAAGTAAAGACTTACATGGTAACATTTTGTGTTTGGTGGTATTTTTCTCATAACGTGAGTTTTCTAGCCAATTTTGGTCATATTTGTGAGAAGGTAAGAATTTTTGAAGGCGTAAGAACTGTAGCAATTTCATGAAAGACAAGAGTAACTGATGTGCTGTTAATTACTGTCCCTAAGAAGGAGATGCTCCCTGTTGTAAACATTTAGACATGGGAAGATTTTACGTATGTCCTAACTGCAGAATGGTTGTTATAACTGAGCTTATCGGTTGTTATATACCGAAGAATCCCACAACAGACAAATTGATAGATAAGAAGTTTTTGTTAGCTTAGCTATTCCAGGAACTACTTCATGAGGAGAAAATAATGTCAAACTTTAAATTCTGATAACATTAAAAGTTTTTAAGATACAGTCATTATCTGTGTGTATGGAGAATGTTTTTAATTTTGATAAGCTAAATAACTTTTGTGTATTTGAGTTTTTAAGAAATTCTTCAGTGTTTTAGTAACTCTCTATGAGGAATTACTTTCTTATTCTTACAAATAAGTGCTTCATTGGAGTTTTTAATGCCTCTTACATGGGAAACTGCTGGTTGATATGGATCTTTTTGCAGAAGTAAGGCATGCTTTGTGTCACTGTCACTTTCATATCCAGTTGCTTTTCTGTTGCAGCCAGATGAATTAACCAGCTTGCTTGTTGTGATGCTTTATGACCTACAAGACCGAAAGTTTCAAGCACGAGAGATTTTTCATGAAGAGGAACCTGTAGCAGAAGTTCGGAAAATAGAGCGTTATCTATACAGGTATATGTGCTAAGAACTTTTTTGTTGATAAATATTAGCAGAAATACAGATTTGTATAACCAGTGCCTTTTTTTTATAGTTGTCAATATTACAGATGTCTTTCAGCTTCAAATTTTGTGGGCTTTGTTTTTATTTTTAATGAAAATCTAGTTTGAAGGGAAACTTTCATATTCCTATAGGTAAGAAAAACACCGCTAACAAACCATTGTGGACTGTGGATTTGTGGATTATTTTGCTAGAAAAAGGTATCTTATTTTGGATACTTTGGAAACTTTTTTTGGAAACTTATTTTGGAAACTTTTTGCATATAATTTTAGAAAATAAATTAAATACTCAGTAAACATTCATAAATATGAGTGTAATAGAGTCAAGAGGTCATGGAATGGAATAATATCCATTTATTTAGCAATACTGCTATTATGGAACTTTGTTAAATATTTATTATTTTAAGTAATTAGAACAAAAAAAAGAGGATATGTAAAATAAACATTTTAAGTAGTGTTCAAGTATTTCTTTTATCAGTCTGTTGATGAACTCAACAGGCATTTGTTGGACAAAATTGTGTTGCTGCTGGATTTAGAATAGCCCAAAAAGTTCATGAATATCATAAGTGCAAGATATTCCTGGAAGGCAGTAAGTTGCTCACCAGCAATTTTTATTTGCTTTGAATTACCACGTATCAAGATTATGCATAAAGCTTGTGGGGAAAAAAAGACTGGAAATATTTCCTCTGAGATTTTCGCGTAATAATAATAAAACAGACTCCTGGTTGCCATCATACTTGTGTTGTTTCTGTACACATTTAGAGGTTAGCTTTCATCAAATGCTCATTCTGCACATATATGTATTTATATCTTCAAACATACAAAAAAATCTGGTGATTGTATTCCACAGATTGCAGTTCCAAAACATATTTGTGGTTTTCTTAGCTGTCTGAGAAAATTGACGTATTTGAGAGTCATCTGTCATAATTCTGGTCCCGTGTGCATTTAAGTAAAATAGTCTTAGCTATGTACCTTGCATCGACTGTTGTCTGCGGTAGAAAATGTCCTATAACTGTGTATTTTCTGTAGCAGCTTGCAAATGAGGCCTCACTTTTGGTTTTGGTTTCTGAGCAAGATAGTATTGTAATAGAAATATTGCGTGTTAATAGCTGGTGTAAACATTTATACAACTTACTAAACTTGTGATTATGTTTTTGTAGTTTTAGGACCAAATTGGCAGCTGCACTAGCAAGATGTCGCATCAAACATGATGCTCTTTCAATTGAATACATTCTACCAGAAACCATACGGAAGCAGGAACAAAGGGCTTCTGCTTTACCATTATGTGTTTGGATAAACACATTTAAAATTAGGTAAGGTCTTTAAAGTATCATCTAATATTGACGTTTTTACATATGAAGTGATATAGTTTGCTACAGACTTGTTTTAGAATTTCCAGGTTATATTATTAACAGTAAATTAAGTTTCTTATAGTAAATTCTGCTTAGTCCAGCAACATTTACTTATGTTTGTAGTTTTTAGATATTGCAGTAATGGTATTCATAAACTGTAACAAAGTTGTGAAACAGTTTTTCTTACTATTCTGTTGCTTGTGTGGGTCTTTCACCAAATAAAGGAGGAAATAAAGTTAGAAAAAACTATATGGGTGAGTAAACTCTGTGACGAAAAATAGAAAGAGAAAACTTCCTAAAAAGTGGGTGTATTACTGTAAGCCATAACATTGGGAAAGCGTGTTAAGATAGGTACAATAGTTAAACCTGGTGTTTATTCTGTAAGGATAGTGTAAACTTGAAATAAAAACACACTTTTTAAAATGCTTATATTTGGTGGGCTACTATATATGTAACACTGGCATTCCCAGTTCTGTGCTAACTGATACATGAACCATACCAGGTTATGCCGTTATCTATTTTGTTAGACAGGTAATCCATTTTATCATGTTTTCAATAATTCTTTTTTCAAGAATTCTTGTCTTGGACCAGTGTTCTGTGCTTAGGTTATAGGCTCTTCAAGATAGAGAAGGTGTCTTACTCTGGTTGTGATTTTGCAATCCTTAACTAAGACTGAGCTGAAAGCTGCTGTGTTGACCCTACATTTAATGTACCATATAAGCTTATGGCACTGTCTGAAACTGCATTTCAACAAACAAATCTTGGCGTATATACCTTTAAATCTTTATGATATTTGAATTGCAAACCTCAGCATTTATGCCTTTATTACACTTACACAAGGATTATTTCAGGTATCAGCCATTAAATTCAGTGGTGAGCTGGGCTAAATTGAAAACAGTTGAAAGAATTAAACTATTCTGGCAGTAAATTTGCTACAGTGTCTCCTGAGCACATGAACATTTATGTTTTGATGCTTTGAATCATCCTCTGGAGACACATACCTCTTTCTTAATTTATTTTATCAGACTTATTAACTTAGTTGTTTCAAACCAGAATTTATGTGCCTAAAAGAAAATGAATTCCCCTCCTGCATTAGGCAGTATTGCATTTTACATGTATATGTGCACACTAAAAAAATAAAAGGCAAAAATCCATATAATCAATGTGAACTATATTGCTTAAGTAACCATTGTATATTTAATACTCAGAGTTGTATGTTAACAGTCTTCAAGATGTTTTCCGAGATTTGAAGAAGAAGGGATTCACAAGAGTTGAAACTGTGTCAGACTTTGACCATTATACGTACTGTGTGGATCAACACTGCCATGATGTATTGGTTTTTCCTTCCTCTCTTAAAGAAGAACTGCTTAATTTAGATCTTTTTGCAGATTGTAAACTCTTACTGCAGGTGAGTTGATGTCACCCTTGAGTAATATGACCTGCAAACTAAAATAATGCTTTGCATTAGAATGAGGTCATGTATTGTGTGACTGTCCTATTAAATCAGTCAGGCAGCAACATACTCTCCTAAGGTTTTGGACGTTTTTAATAATCAGAAGATTAGAAACGGTTTCACTTACTAAATTTAGCATGCAAATGTTAATGCTTATAATTGATAGCTGCAATTAAATTAGTAGAATGTTTTAAATTTAATCTTAAAACTGTTGAAATAAACATCAAAAGTGGTCAAAGAGGCAGTCTCACTTCTGAAAATGTGAGGAAAGTTTCTATGTAACTCCATATGCAGTACCCCAGTTAGTAGATAATGGTATATTATAATATCTCTTCCTTTTCAACTGCATATTTGTGATGGGATGATGATGCTCTTTGTATTTTGTGCAGTGTGGTTCCTAAATCTCCATAAACCCCACTGGTCTTTTTCCTGACTTGCCATCATTAGCCTCTCCAGGCAAGATTAGTCAGAGGTTCCTGTTGTAGAGCGGTGGTTTGGAGTAACCGAGCAACAACACACAACTGCAAATTACCTGAAGTGTCTGATGATTCTTGAGTGCTTAGCAGAAACATTTCAAAGGGCATTTTCACTTGATGGTTAGCATTTTCTGGAAATTTTAGCCTCAAAATTTATTACCCAACTTACAAAGTAATTCAGTATTCAATATTCAATTTCAGTGTGATATTTTGAATAGAAGACTTACAGAAAAGAACTATACATGAGAGCCCCATAGGTCACGAGAACAAATTCTGAGTATTACTACTTAATATTCAAAGTGAGGAAACAGAACCCTCAAACACTCCATCTCTCTTTGGTGGGGTAGGGTGGTACTTGAATGCTGTAAATGGATACGTAGACACTGATGTGAACTTAAAGGTTTAGTGTCGTGTCCATCCGTGTCCCCCCCGTCCCGCCCTCCCCGTGTTTGCCAGATTTGGTGCAAAACATGGTATCTGTGGTCCGCATGTTCACTCTTTGCCTTTTAAAGTAATTTGATGGAGATAATGTTTGATAGATCTCTTTTCTCTTCATCACCTGTAGTATGAGATCATTTACTCTTGTTGAGAGGTCCCTGATTCAAATCTGCCTCTGTGTTGTTCAAATTTCAGCAAAATCTTGGTCTTTGATCTGTAAGGGCTTCATTTCTCCTATAATTATTGTCAAGAGCTATGTGAATAGTTTTGCATTTTCTCTGTTAAGCTGCCTCTGAGGATGAATTCTGCAGATTGTGGCCTATGTTTGTCTTTTCTGGAACTGGCTGTTGCTAAGAGTTCCTCCTTATGGGGATGATACGCACTTACATTCTTTTCACCTATAGATATTATGCTTTCTTACGCATTAGTTAGAATTAAATTATTTAAATTTAGTGAGTGACTTAATAAGATGTTTGGGTTTGTACTTTATTTAATCTTATATTAGCGGCTATCCCTGATTAGTTTTTTTCCTCCCTTCTTTCCTGTTTGTCATGAAAACAATGAAATACTTTCCTAATTTGGAAAATAAGGTTGGCATTCATAGAAACCAAATTAGTTGGTCATACTTAATTTTTGTATCATTATTTTCTAGGATAAGTCTCGCAGCCTTGCTGTACACTCTGCACAGGCACTGTTGAATACAGGTGACGACATGGTAGTGGCTCACGTAGGTTCCCATCTGACCATTGCCCATATGTCAGTGCTGACAAATCACAGCATGTCCAGAATTTTTGTTTGCGGTGTGACATCTTCAGCAAAAGCAGCAGAACTGAGGAACTTGTTCAGTCACATGGGATGTAAAAGTAGGTGTTAAAACAGTTGGTATGCATAAAATATTGTAATATGGGTGTTTGTGATATCTATAAATATGGCATAATTAATTCTATCAGAATTCAGAGATCCCTTGTTTGAGGACTTGGGGAGGGCAGTAACCACTTATTTTTTGTCACAAGGTGAACTGACAGCTCTTCAGCTACAATCAAGTTAATCAAAGGCTGCAGATTAACCGTGTCATAGATGCAGGCTCCTGAAATGTCAGGGTGAATTTTTCCATATAAGTAGTTACTGTATAGCAGTTGGTGTAGCTGATAGCTGGGAACTTTTAGGCCATTTATTTGGTGTCTTGGCTGTTGGTTTCAGTCTGATTTTTCAGCTGTTTGAGAGTGTTAATCCAAAAGCCATGCACTTGTCCTGTTTACTCAGAGGACAGATCAGAACAGAATGCACAAGACTCTGGAACCCCATGAGCAGTCTTTTCAGTGGAAGATGCTAAGGTCTACTAGTCCTTCAATCTATTTGAAATCAGTGGGGCATACTTTGGAGGATCTGGGTCTAGCAGGCTCTAGCTCTATGGAACTCTGTGTAACATCACTGTCCCTTTATCACATTAAAATTAGGCAGGCTTGCTTGCATGTAGAACTGTTGAGTTTTTCCCTTTTTTCCAGATATTCAGTTGTTACATGAAGACTTTACTGAGATTGGACCAACAGACCCAAGACTTCAAAAGGCAAAAGTTATTTTGCTGCTACCACAATGCTCTGGGCTGGGTGTTGGCAATCCAATAGACTTTATTTTAAATGAACACGGAGGTAACTTTTGATACAATAGCTAGCTCATGCTTTCTGGTAGAAATAGTATTCAAGTATTGTGGTCTGGACATCGTAGCTGCTTCAAGTAAATTGTATCATTTTATAAAAAAACCTTTCCTTATTTTAACTACTGTAAAACATATATTAAATAAATTGCATAATTCTGTGTGTCTGCTTCAAGCTGATAGTATGAAGTTGGAGGGTTATTCTGGGGAGCAGAGTGTATATAGCCTTTCTTTTAAAGTAAAAAGACAATAGGCAGAAAATTTATTTCAAGATACCAATGTGTATATAATTTTCCATTGATTGCATTCCTTTATCGACTGTTTGTATAAGTCTATTCACTGTACAATTTTCATTAAACAGCAGCAAATAAGAGGCAGTAGTAATTACAGATAAAGAGGGAAAGAATAATCATTTAGGCACTCCTTGGTGTTGTAATTTGTAAAACCTAACTTCCTACTGCACTAGTAATAACCAGGTCTGTTACCAAAGCATTTTCTGCAAACAACTGAATTTTAAGACACTAATACAAGTTGCAATAATAACTTTACAACTCTTTGCATTTAGATGCAGGATTGCTAAGAGACCTTTTCCAAGGATCTGTATCTGAGGATAAACTCAGTATTCTTGCTGAGAGGCAGCTTAATGAGTTGATGCATGCAATGAAATGTAAGTGTGCTAGCTCTCCAATTTTTGGGAAGACCTTGTGCTATCAATTCCATTGTACTATCACCAGTTTTTAGATAGTTAAAAATACACTGATTACTCTTAGTTAACAATAAGTGTGGAACCAAAATCCCTAAATGATGATCTCCTCGAGTCTGAAGGTGTTTCTGTGTCCTAGTATTCACCAGCCATTAATACAATAATCTTCAACATTATGTAGAGAACTAGCTTACTGGCTTAGTCATACTCTGCTTTGGAAAAGTTGTAAATGTAGTCTGACTCCATCTTCATGCTGCCACGTTCTTTCCCCCTCCTTTGGTAGCTGTGTGAAAAGACTGGATGCAGCTCTGAATTTGTGCTGAAACCTGCAGATATTTGAAAATATTTTAATTATTAAAAACCACTAGAGATTGAACACTGATGTGTGCAGGAGGATATATTTTATTGGTAAAAGTGATATCCAAGCATAATTTTTATGATGCTTTCAGTTCTTAATAAAACCACCATGTGTATGAAGAATTTAAACAGTGGAAAAATTTTGTTTGTTTGTTTTGTAGTTAACAAAGTACAAGCTATTGTTTACTGCACTTGTTCAGTTTACCCAGAAGAAAATGAACTAGTAGTGGAAAAAGCACTGCAATCTGGAGTGGAAGGAAATAAAGTACAACCATATAGGTATGGAATGAGTAGTTTTGTCTATGGAAAAATTGAAGTATACCTTTAAATTGTAGCATAATTCTTACCGTAGACTGATCTGTCTTGCATTAGGTTAACATTTAAAATATTTTTTTGCTGCCTCTCAGTACTCTCAGAACATCAAAAAGAATGGAATAAGTAGCATCCTCTTGACTTTTTCATCTAATATTTTTTGTTCCCGTCTGAAATTGAGATGGGAGGAAAGCATCGCTGGTTGGAAATAACATTGTGGTGAGCTTCTGATAGAGCTATTGCTGTCAGTATTCAGAGAATGAAGCTAGTTTAAGGTAAAATGGAGACTAGAAGTCAGGGAACTTGCTAGCATGCTCTCAGCTTCAGACCTAGAACAATCAATCAGTTCCAAAGGAAAAAGAAACCAAGTCTTAAAATGTGAGAATACTATAGAAGAATAAGAACCTCTGCTGTAGGATTGCTCATCCCTGTATTCAGATTAATGACTTCAGGGGGACAGGTTACAGTAAGAGAACATCCTGTGCAATCATAACAAATACAAATATAGATGATAAAAGTATGTGTTTGTGTATGCTTTATACTGTATACAACCTGTCAGCTGTCATCCCTGTCAGCTGGAGCAATTGTTAAAAGACTGATGGGTACTTTCTGGATTTTCCTTTCAGTCACAGTAGATAAATGCAAACAGTTGGCACTTGCTTGCACATAGATATAATAGTTGATTACAGGACGCAGGGTAAAAGAGTTTATGTTGCCAAAAGCACAGGAGAGTAATACTGTATTTTTAGATTTTATATTATCTTAGATGATGTTAATGACTTGGCCATCGTGGGGAAAGGTACTGTGGTTCAAGATATCATTCAGTATATTTAAATTTTGCATGATTAAAATGGTAAATGTTAACTGTGGCCAGTCCAAAGAATTTTAAAAAGAGGTATGTTAAGATACAGTACAACAAAATGCACCTTTCTTGCAAGTTACCAATAGAAAAGAGAAGCCTGCTTAAAATTTTATGCTAAATGGGATGAAATCAGGGTATGTCTTGCCAATGATGCTATGCTAGTCCAAAAGCATTTATGGACTCTTGCTGTAAACTGTGTTTTCCTTTAGGATTTGAAATTTTGTTAAGTCTGTCATGTCTTGACCTCTATGCAGCTATTACTCTATGGAGAGACCGAGAGGGACCTTGGAACATAATGGTCTCTGAATTATTTGAACACAAATAATACATAAAATCATGATACATATAACAGAATTTACATTAAAAAAATGCTGATTTTTTTTTCCCAGAGCTTTATTTTTTTCAGAAAAAAATTCCCCCTTGTCTAAAACACTCCTCTTCCTCCCAAACCAAAACAAAATCTATTCAGTGTTTTGCAGTAACACCATGAAACTTGTCATACCACCAAATTGTACTTTTACTTTCAAACAGAAGGCAATATCAGATGGTAAGAAAGGGAGAATAAAATTACATTAGGATTTTTGCAGACTGAAGACTGGTTGAACTTAACTTAATAAATGACGATTCCAAAATCAGTTCCTCCTTCACTGTCATGCGTGTATCATCTTGGATGTTTTCATGCCTCATTCTTGCTACAATAAAGCTGCTGGTAACCAGCATAAACAGAGCGATAATAGAACACCATAAATAAAACACACAGTGTGATTATGCTTGTCTTAAGATGAAAGCTCAAGCCATTTAAGATGCATGTACTACTTACAACAGTTCCTTGTACGCTTTCCTTAGAATTAATTAGGTAACTTATTTGACTAATAGAATGCAGGATAGAATGAAAAACTCTTGCAGTATTACTAGCCCCTGTGTTCACAGTAGTGGCTTTGAGAGGCAAGTTTTACTAATAAAACATCATGTGTGATCATCACAGATCTACTTAATATTAATTCCTTTTCCAAGAAAATTGAGGGCTTTCAGGAAACTCTTACAGAAAGTGTGCTTATGTATATTATATCTTTTAGAATTACTCTGCAGTGCTGGAGTGGTGCTGAACAAAACAAGGCTGTGCTGGAGTTTGGGGTCTCATAGAGCTGGTCTTAGGGCTGTGACATCGTAAAGGTGTCTAAGCTGAGCTTACCTTAAGGATATGACAAACAGTTTATAGCAAAGACTTTACCTTACAGAAGGGTATACATGGCGAACAGGTGTGTATAGAGGAGACACTAAACCATTCATGCATTTCCCTTCAGCCTATCAAATTTGAGTTAATTTCTGCATCAATTTTTAGGGCCAGACCATCTGTTAAAGGGATTCCTGGTAACAGTAATCTGTATACATCAATCAAAGTAAAGATTGTCACTTCTTTTGCATTGGATGACCAGATCTAAAAGCAAAAATCTCCTATGTGTCATAGGGCAATAGAATTTTATTTAGTAATGCAAGGAGGATGTAAGCATTGTATTCTGTTTTACCAAGTTCTGAGGGACATAAAAAAAAATTCAGATTATGGTGAAAACTTGGGAACAAACAGTTTTGCAGACTTCCCATTAGAAATGGACTAGCCAGCCAAATTAGGATATTGTTTACAACTATTGAATGCATTTCTCCATAACCATCTTTGAACAAAGCTCTGTCTCAAGAGGATCAATGGAGCATTGAGGAGGAGCTGTACCTTACAGTCCTCAGCAATGCGAAGAGAAGGGGGTAAAAATTGCATTAAGAGAATTTTGATAGTGGTTCTTCTGTACTGAAACAGCTTAGTACTAGTTTATCAGCCTTATGAGCAAATTCCTTGAGGCCTGTTTATAACAGCTAGGGATTACTGGAATACAGGCAGAACATGAGAAAAGGCTAGTTCTTCCTTCCTCATGGATGCATTGCAAAACTGTAAATTTGAAAAAACAGCACTCAATTATTACAAATAGGCAAATTTTTCTAACCCAAGATTTTTATCTTAGATATATTATTTATTATGAGCATATACTTAATAACTCAAAGTCAACACCTTTACAATTTCTGTGTACTGCTCAGTGTTTTCAGAGCATTCCCCAACTTCATGGACAACTTGATAAACCAGTAATTGCAGGCCTGAGAAAGAACAATGTTCATACATATTTATTATCTGGTGATTAATATACTTAATTATTGGAAAAAAATTAAATTGGAATTATTGGAAAAAATGAAAAAAGGAATTAATTCTAAAAAGATGAATTCTTATGTCTTTCTTGAATTGCAGGGTTTTTTTAAAATTAAGATAAAGCTCTATAAAAGTGTAATTGAAAGACATTACTTTTAATATATCCTTGTTTATTTCCTTTTATATCCTTAAACATTATCTTCTGGTCATTTGTTTACTTTTTACAGGCTTATTCCTCCTGTTTTTTCTACATGCTCCAATTCAAAGGCTTCCACTGAAATTTTTTTCAAAATGGAGCCATCAGAAATTTCCAGTGGCTGTTTTCTAGCTATTCTGGCAAGAGAGGTAAGGTAAGAAAATTACCATTTAAAAATGCTTCACAGAAAAAGAATATTGCCATTTTCCACAAAAGAATATATGAAATGGAACATTTAAGAAATTTCCTGGCTCTTCTTTAGTTGTCTTAAAAAGACCAGGGAATAGGTGAGCAGTTGAAACGTGCAACTCCTAGAGTTATGAAACTCTAGGAGCACAGCTCCTACCTGAGCACAGCTTTCCAACATGTGCCTTCTCGTCTGGAGCTGTTTGTGATCAGAGCAGTGTCTTGATCTAAGTCAGTGCTAGGAACATTTAAAGGAAATATACTGTTGCTGTCACACCTTGAAATGAAGTACACAGCTTGATTAGACTCACTCCTGTTTAGTAAAGTTATTTGTTATGTCTGCATGTGTCACCAAGATTTGCCAGTATCCAAGCAGACAGTGTCACCAGTAGGGATTAAGACTTCACTGTAATTTGAATAAAACAGGTATGAGTATGTTTCCTTCCAAAACTAAGGCATATGCAAATCTGGCTTGAAAGGCAGGGGACTTTTGCTGAGTAAATGGAAAAGTCTCGGCATGATTCCTGAAGAAAGGCCTTAAAGGGCTAGTTTGCATCTCTGAGCATCAACATTTTCCTCTCGTGTCTGAGAAAGGTAGGACTTTTTTCACAAAAAGAGGAAGGGAGGAGCTAACTAGAATTTCATTGAAAATTAAAGATATGAGATCTTATTTGGTTATTTGTACCTCTTTCTGTCATACTGCAATTACAATGCTTGAAAGAAGCTTGTGTCTTGGGGAGAATTAGAAGAGGAAGATTTTATTAGAGAATCACACATGAAAAGCCTTTCAAGTTATCTATTATTGACCTCTTTTCAGTGTAGAATATTTTCCAAACTGACTCCCTGAGCTAGGAAGTTTTAGTTAATCATGCTGTGTACATCTGTCTACCATATTCTCTCCCTCCAGAGAAAGAAACACTTTTGTTTCCATTACTTGATTTGAGTAATTTTTGAGTCAAATTCTAATACACAGAACCAATTGGTCCCAGTTGCATCAATGGCCAGTTTTTAGGTAACTCTGGAAATGAGCATTTTCTGTGAGGCATAAAATGTGTACTAAGCAGCATAATTTCAACTGAAATTTCTGGTTTTCAGGTACCTACCCCTCTTCTTGGCTTGCTGTAAATAGTTTCTTCCCCATTGCTTCTCTTTACATATTTGGATATTGACCTGGTTCCTAGTTAATCTAGTTTGAGAGTTCCTTGCTTATGTATTACGAGCAAGGATTTTCATTATCATGAAAATTATGCATGTTTAATGTTATTGATAATATTTCTGTATTTTAGTAATTATTTCTGATCCACACACGTACATATATATGCTATTACAGATAACATTACAGAGGAAGTCAGTGTGGGGGTTGTGTACTACCAAGTCCAGAATTCAGTTTCCGCTGTTCAGGCCTGTAGAGGGCAAAGTCTCTGAAGAGCAAATGCTCAGATACCACTTGTCACAACAGTCACGTTCTTAATTTCTTGAATAAATAGTTTGGTTAGCATTTATCACATGTGACAAGTCTTTCTGCTAGATTCTGCTGTAGTTTTCTCGTGGAATAAATTCTGAGGAATCTGGGATTAAAGTATTGAGTTTGCAGCTGTCTGTTGTGGCTTAGATTTATTGTTGTTTCCTTTGAAATTTTCAGACAGATTCTTCTGAAAATGTGTCTGTTAAAGACATTTTGGCTCGTGCTGCAGCAAAAGGACTACTAGATGGCATTGTTCCAGAAAAATCAAAGGAAGGGGAGAAAAAGCAACCAAAAGTAACACAACGTAGAAGGAATATTACTGGTGGTGGTATAGAGCCAAAGATTGCAGAGCTCCTTCACCATCAAACTGTATCTAATATTAAGGCTGATGTTTCCACGTCTAAAGCAGTCAGTAACATACAACAAAGGAATGTGAACCGAACAAACGGCTGTGTTCAGCTGAAGAAATCTGTCAGCCCCGTTACAGACACAGCTCTGCCTAGAGTGCTGAAGCACACATCTCATTTGTCACCTATGGGCAAGGTGTATGAAAGACAGACACTTGCTAGGAAGGCACGTGCAGAACATAAAAGGGTTGTATTGAAGCCTGTGGAAATTGTTTTGCCTCCAGTGATAACACCACATGTAAGTCCACAAGGAAACAAACCCAGGATATCAACTCATCCTTGCTTTTGTGGCTGGACTGGAGCCAAGGGTTCGAGTCGTAGGATACTTCCACCACCTCTGTCTACAGCGATCAAGCCAACTGTGCTTAGCCGTCCTCCACCATAGCTGTAAGAATCTTCAAACTTTTCCCTACCTTTATACAGAAGGTAAAGATTCCTGTATATATTCATCCATACACTTAGATTACAGTATATCTTTATGCAGGATAATCTTGCTGTGGGAAAGAGATACATTATGGGATATTTGTATGGAAATATCCATCTTAGATAGACATTTTGAACTGGTAATCACACTTTAAAGCAAATGCAGCTCAGCTGTATAAGGCTGATAGACCGTGGGGGGAGTGAGGTGAAAAAACTATAGCTTCTTGCTGTACACTTTGAAGTGACAAGTTAAAGCATACATTTCCCCCCACCCCGTGACCCGCATAGATCTGTAGGAATACTCTATCTCAAATGGAATTTTTTAAAGTGAGACTGCATTTTGTAAGTGGTTATTTTTCTTTACAAGTGCTAGATACCGTTTTTGTGAGTTACCATTCAGACTGTGACACATGGCAACTAAGCCTTGCACAGTAAGCCAGTTAGTTCACCTTTCTTTCTAAAACTAGATGTGTACTTTTGTACAGGCAACTGGCCAAGTACCCTAAAGCTCATGCACAGGCTTTCTAGTACTTACTCTCTTGGTTTCTACTCGGGTGTGCTTCAAAATACTAACAATGAAAACTAGATAAAATATCTCATGCTAAAAATACTGAATTGTCATGTCAGACTATGTCATGCTTTTCACCAACTTTCTTAACCCAAGCAGTTCTTAGTTAAAAAGACCTGCTACTGTCAAATTAAGTTATTTTTATAAATGTTACTGCTAGTCAGCTGAATACATAGTAGTTTGTCTTTCTTTGGAAACAGCTGTGGGCTTCTAACCTGCTCCCTCTTGCTAGCAAATATAAAATAAAATAACTGTAAAATATCTACAATTGTCTTATAATCTGAGCAGAGGATAAAAGGGACACACAGAGATCCTTTTAACAAGAATCTGATTTAGTATTAAATATGGACAGTATAAAGAAGGAAGATGGTAAACTGACAGAATGACTGTAAGAGGAACCTCAAGAATTGTATTTGTTTAGGTTACACTGCTGTAGAAATGAAACAAAGACAGCATAGCAATATAGAAGGGCAGAGGCAGCTGTGGCCCTGAAAAGGAGTTTTCTTCTAGGAGAACATTTAAGATATTTGGGAAGAATGTTGCCAGTAGTGTTGACAATATGGTATGGAATCTTAACCTATTTGATGTGTAACTGAGTCTGGATTTAGACCCATCCAGAGAAAATGTTTTAACATCTCTATTTTTTTCTTCACCCACACCAGTCAATGTAGCTGGATCAGCACTACCTTTAGAAGAAAGGATGTGAATGATACTACACCAGCAGCGTAGACAGCGGGCTCTTGTTCATCAGATAAATATCGTTGCTTCACTGAATCAGTGAAAATTTATTTTAGCATTTTCATCTCAGCCACCTGTCCTATTCAAAGGCATCACTCACCTGCTGTATATCCCTGTGAGTAACTCGTGCTCCTTACCTGCTCCAATAAAAAGATGAACTCTGCTCTTGTTTCTGAACAAACTTGTAAGAATAGATCTAGACTTGTGTGCATGCAATGTACAGAACTGAAAAAAAAAATTAAAAAATCCCTATTTTATTTCAAAACGATCTTGGAGGAGGAGAGATTCTACATGTTAGATAAAAGGAACGGACAGTAAGGAGATTTGTTTTTTTTCAATATGGTCGTTAAATGCTTAAAATAAGAGATTCTGCAGTTAGAGAACTAAACTGTTTTTTTAAAATCAAAATCTGTATCATTCATTTATTAAACATAATTAAAATGACTTCTAAATTAACATACATGTGTCTGACAATAGAATTTCTGGGCTACTTACATAAGACGCATCGTGATGTCCCACACTCAGCCTCATCTTGCTTTCAGGAGCTTGAGTCTTTGACATGGTATGGAGGCTAAACCAGTTAGAATCTTGATGTCTTACCAAGAATATCAAAGAGCTGGTAGTGAAGAATTTGATTCTGCAGGTCACCAGCTTGCTTTGTATGCACTGAACATCACACGGTGGCAACATCTGGGGCTGACTTAGATGGCTTGTAGGTAGAAGCCTGTATGCTCAGTTAAACACTCGATGACTTTTTACAGTAAAGCTGTATCTTAATGTAACTAATTGTCTTTAATCCAGTTATGTATTTGTAATTTTCAACTAGAAGCTGTTGATTCAGCTTTCCAGATGCAAAAGTGTCCATTGTGCTGCTATTGCCTCTAAACAACCAGTATGTTTTTCCCTCCCCTCAACCACAATTTGGAACAAAAGAAATAATTTCCCAGTTTCATGGACCAGTAACAGTTGAGACAATCATTTTATGCAGCTAAATTTATTCTCAGAACAGATTACATTTAAATGTGGAGAAGTGGTCAACAGCAGGGAAAATTGTCCTTTTTGGTGTCAATCAGGTGCTTTATGTAAGACTGAGCTCTGCTAATAAACAGTGGGTGTGTTTCCTTCTTTCTTACTGCTGTTAAAATAAATCAAACCTGCTTTCACTGACTGTACAGCACAAGCTTTAGCAATGTATTAATTAACCTGCCTAAGAAAGGAGTAATGGGGTTAATGGTAGTGCTGAAAGGCTGAGCCCATATTAGCTGTTGAAATGAGAAAGTTCTCTTTTCCATGGGTGATTTGCTAACAATTTTAGATCCCTAGTTAAATCATCTATGAAATGCTTGATAAAATTAAAAGAAAAGGGATGTAGAACTCTTAGTGACACAGAACTGGCATAAGCTATTAGATACTCCACAGCTTTTCTTCCTCTGTCACGAAAGGGTATATTGTTTCAATAGGTACAGGTGACTCTGCACACAAAGTATACGACTACGAGCTCATTTTACTGTGAATGGATTCTCTGCCCTTCCATGCAATTTTTGTTATTCCCGTTTAACCACCCTGTAGGTGGCCTCCGTAGCCTTCCATCTCCCACACCCCCTTGCTCCCCTTCAAATGAACTGCTAAGTGGCTTAAATAAAACCTACAGCCAGCACTGCAGATTTCAAAAGAAAGGCTTTTATCTCTAGTCGTTGACTGTGAATATAAATCTCCTTGCTTCTGCAAGGGAGCATATTAATGACTTGACTGACATGTGATACTCACCTCTAACTTACTACTTGCATTGAAAAAATTAAGAAAGTAGCTTTGCTTTACATGATTTTTCTACAGACTTCAATAAAAATGTGACTACAAATAATTACAAAGCCTGCCTTTTTTGAGGCAACCTACAGTATACGGTGTGGAGAATGTTAGAAGCGCACATCCAGTAAAGACAATACATCAACATAATAATGCAGGATATTTCAGTAAAAATAGAATAAATAAAATAAAAATATTTTAAGCCGTATTTAACAGGTTAATTTAAAATATGGCATCAGACATACAAGGCATAGTGAACATGGCTGCCTGCCTACAGAATCACTAGGTATTATAAAAAAATGCATAGATAACTGAAGGGTCACTATAACGTCAACTAAAGCAGTGGCAGTTGCTCAAACACACATACCCTGTACATACTTTTTTGGCCATGGTAAAAAAAGAGTGTCTTATTATAGTGTTTAACAACAGATAACTGGCTTTGCAATATTAGGCTCTGATTCTGCAAACGCCTGGGTGTATATTTAATCTTTTGGAGAATAAGGAGCTCTACTGAAGCAAAAAGGCCACATATAGTCAGACCATTAAGCACACTACTTACATATTTGCAAAGTCAACAACATTTTCTTAACAGACACAAAACTCTTAAAACGTATATTGGCAAGTGACCTACGGCTTTTCATCTTTCACCTTTCTATCTTCTCCTCAGCCCTTCCTGCAATTGCACACTTTGCTACTGAAAGCTAACCAGATGTTCACGGCCTTGACAACACCAACATAGAAGAACCTTTACACTGCTGTTTGCTAAGTGTTGCTTTAGTTTAAAGAGAGTCCGGATCTCTCTTGGGGAGAATCAGCACTGTGCAGATGCAACTACAAAATTTAATTATACTGTTTAAAATTAACTGTTTTAGAACAGTTGCAAATCCCAAATCCTGGCGTTTCCAGCCAGAACTTTAAAAAGACACTGTCCAAGTATTTTCTGTAATTTAAAATAAAATAAAGTCAAAGTTTGAATCACTAGCACGATGATGAATAAGGAACCTTTTCTCTCTTAACTTCACGATCCTACCTAAAGGTACATTGTTAGCTGCCACGTTTTGATAGCAGTCATGATAGGAAGTGAGTTTTTACATTGCTCCTAGCAGACGCCACTGGGATCAATGCTAGAAACTAAACAAGCATGTATGCAAGCTGCCGTCTCCATGCTTTGAGATCTGGCTTCGTGGTCAGTTTAAACCCCTGGTACTGCGGAAGGGGGTGGGTTTGTCTGTGTCCCCTCGTCTCCGGTTCTCCCTGCCTACTTGGCATAAGCAGCTTCTCTTCCAGCTGTACAAGCAATGGAGCTGGTGCAAAGGAGGCAGCAGGAATGTGAGCCTTGCGAGGGAAACAATTGCTTCAGTGCAGAATCACGGTCATAAAGAGATTTGAGATAGGTGGAGGATCAGCTCTTCCGTGGGTATTCTAGAGAGCTAAATTTAATTACAATAGTTGCATAGCTAGCCTTCACCTGACACTTGCTCATACATCACGCTGAGTTTAGTTTAATGTTTTTTCTGCATTTTTCAATGCAGAAATTTCTTGACTCATCGTTCTTTTCCCCTTGTGTTCCTTAGTTGCTTTGCCCAGGTGTTACCGTTAATTTCTTTAAAAAAGGAAATAAAAAGAAAATAGTTTGTTTATAACAGTCTCTTGCATAGTAAAATAAAAGAAGAGTTCTTGTAATAACGGCCTTGCCCATGTTCTTTTAAAATTACAGTATGACCAGATTTGCAGACCTGGGAGACAGTTACAGTTTGGAACATATCTATAAACAGAGGCAAAACATTTTTAATGCTAGCTAAAAATATCTTTAATGTTCCATTTCCAAAATTTGTACCAATCGGCAGGTATAGACAGAAGATGGCAAAGGGAGAGACTCAAGATGCATAACTGCATCTGAAAATTAGCCTGAGGTACAATTTGAAGGGGCAATAACTGGGCTGACTTTGTCAGGGTCTGCAGTAGTGTGTAAATCAAAGCAATTAGATGAAGCCTTCAGAGCAAAAGCACTGAAATCAAATTGTATCACCTGAAGCACTATCCTGTTAGAAAACAACTCGCTTCTTACTTTGTCACAAGAGCATTAAAAGAAATTTCATGGAATTTTGTAAATAACAAGAAACATGATTGTTCTTTTTGTGGCACGTTAAGTATTCAGCAACAAACTCTGAGGGGAAGGGGGAATTGTGCAACCAGACGCTGAACTGAACATTTCATCAGACACTTGTATGGAAAAGGTATGGAATATTTTAGTCTCTGTAAGAGTTGTAAGACAATAAAATTACTGACTAGTTCTTTCTTACTCCTGATTGGTTTGAGCCCTGCGGGAAACAAATGGTATTTCTGATGAATTAATGACAGATTTAGGAGAATAAATTTAACAGCCAACAGTTGCATTTGTATGTTTAAAGCTGAAAAGCTTCAGTGGATCACCCTGCAACTCAGTTACTGAAAACACTTCTGGATTTTTCAGCATTTGTTTGGTATTAAACACGATTCTTCTCTAAGACCATAATGTATAACCAGGAGATGAAATAATGACACCATGATTCAAAAGCATGTCAGGGAGATGTTAAAGTGGTTGCTAGACCAATGCTGACAAACAATTCCAAACTAACAGGTGCAGTTCTGTAAAAAATAAAACTTGGTATTTAATCTACAGTAATTCAATGGTAGCTAATACTTGGTACCTACTCCAGTGTTGAAAACAGAGCAAACTGCTGTAGGATTTAAGATTGGTTTGTGACAAATCCAGCTCAAGACGGTGAAACTATCAACTCGGGCATCATTCACTCCAAGGACTTTTGCATGAGTTCACTGGGAGGGACGTGGCCATATTCTTTTTTGTGTGAGTTTAGGTAATGTTCATGTATTTACAACCAAACAGACCTTCCATTGCTCATGATGTAGCTCACTGACAGCAAAAAAATTATTCATGCTTCTTTTCATATCACACGATGGTGGCAAGAACGAGAGAACATGCTTGTCTAACATTGTTTGGATAAGGGTAAATTCTCTGAAGACAAAGCATCAGCAATTTGAAATGGAAGGCCAGACACCGTCAGTTCATTTTCCTTAGGGTAGCTACTGTTATCTTCAGTTAAACGTTAGGAGAATCTTCTCTCTTACGCAGCTATGGCATCTCGGTGACAGGGCGTTTCTGTTTCAAAGTGTCAATGAGTGACAACACTCCTCTTTTTACGTTAGTTGTAACTCTTCTAGTCACCGAGTCTGCAGGAGGTGGGGGCGGTCGAACTTTCTGTGAAGGAGGTCTGGCTACTAAGCACTTCTGATACCGTAACTGCAACAAAGCAAAAGCATTCTGCAATCCTTACTGTATCCAATACTTTCACAGAGCATTTTAAATACACTTTTAATACTTTCTCATTAAATATAGTCCAACTTCCATTTTGGCCGGGACAAACAACCCAGCTGAAGTTAATGGGACATTGGTCTGTCAATCTGTGGGCAGAACCTGCTCATTAGCACACGACAGATACTAAATCATACGAACAGCCCTTTGAAAACTGAAAAATAAGTTTTCTGGGTTCAGCTATGCTTGAACAAGGATTATTGTCACTGGATTGTATAACACAAGTCCGAGCAAAATGTTTTTCCAGCATTAGATAACTGGTGTCGTGAAAGAACAGATTTCTAACTTACACAAGATGTTGCAGAGGTTAGGAGAGAAGATGATTAAAGGGGCATTGTTCACTAAATTGAGATTTCAAACTTAAAAATGTTTGGGTTTTAATTGATTAAATACATCAGAATCCCAACTCCTATTTTTATCTGTTCTTTCTTTTTCTGTCTTGAAATTAATGTAATTGCAAGTTTGGAAAAATTATTATTTATGGAGGCAGTGAAAAATCTAAGTGCTATTAGGTGCCTTTGAAGAAGGTCACATACCATACATGCAGCCTGAACAGCTTCTGATACATTGCCTGCATTTGGTTCACACCAAAAAACGTGGCACTCAAAATGCTGGTTTCCCGTATCCATAATGAAGGCGAATGTGTGAACGTCCTTGCCTACTCCCATGAAGGACAGGAACCGCACACGACACTCCACCATGACTTCCTCTTCATTCTGGTAATGAATCAAATGATTGATCGTTACTATTGGATATTCTGTGGAACCTTACTTTCATTTGTAAGTTGATTAAATGGAGGGGGGACACTGATGCAGTATTGTGGAATTCCTTTTTATCTATCTGCATATACCCAGCCCTGTGCTCAGGCCTGGACTGGGTCTCCCCGTCTAGGCTATCACCAGAAGACCGAGGCTTTGAGCGTTAGCACCGAGCATACGTGCATTTTAAAAGCTGCTTGTTTCGTGAAGAAACAAAACAACATGGCTATCATGGCTCCAAAACATGCTCCCCAATCACTGGTATGTTACAGAGGTGTTGGTTTAGTACCTCATCAACAGACACATATAAAAGACATTCTTTGAAAGTTTCTTTGTATTAATCTCTATGGAGAGTGCTCTACAGAAGGACAGTGCTGTGAAATGCAGATTTTAATATGGCTTCCATATCAAGAACAAGGTAAATACAGTTTAGAATTTAGGATTGCTACTTAGGACTTAACTTGCAACATTTCAGGCTCAAAATTCCTAGAAAGGATAACAATGAATTTGTTTTAAGTATCTAATGAATACTTATAATAATTTATTTCTGAGAACATGCTTGGAATGGTAAATAAAGCTGAAGCTGATACAAGCAGTTAAGAGCCTCTGCAGATTCTGGAAAGAAAGAAAATGCAAAATAAGCAAATGAATTCTAGTGTAAATTAACTCTTTCTACCAGTGTTTCTGTGTTCCTGGTTTTCAACACTCGCATCACGTTAACTGTGTTTTAAACAAGACAGTTTGCCTTACTCTTTCATTGATGACTGTGACAGTAGCATCAGCAACATTCATGGTAACTGGCATCCAGTCTTCTTTGCTAGAGGAAGCCATTAGACTTTCAATGGCACTGTTCAGAGTATCCATTCCTAAAAGAGAAGAAAATGCAATAATGAAAAATAAATAACTGAGTATAAGTAAACAGAATTTTTATTTTCACGTGGTAATACAGAAAACAGATTGTTTTGGACTCCTTATTAAAATTAATTTGATGATGGAAGGAAGGGTTATGAAGTTGGTTTTCTTCATCTGCAAAAACAAAACAGGTGCCTCTGGCTTAGAAAAAACAAGATAGCATCTTGTTTAGCTGCTGCACCATTTCAGTTCTCTAGGGCCCTTCTCGTTTGTAGCAGAGCTCATATTCAGAGAAAGCAGTAGAAAGAAACTCTGCCTCCTTGGCAGCTCCCAAAATACTCTGGTCGCAAAGCACATGTTCAAATGAGGCCCTGAATATTAGATGTCTTCATGCCTGACCTGTATGACTGAAGTACAAGAATTGCTACCCTTCGAAAATCATGCATTTACACTGGGCTAGCCAGAGTGCAGCCTTTAGAGTTTATGCAAGGTACTTCAGAAGTCACTTCAGTGTTACATACCCACAGGTTTAGCTACAGGTAGCATGCCCAGGTACTGGACGTGGAACTTCTGTACCAGTTCTGTCTTTGGTGTTGGGAAATCTACTGCGTGGGAACAAAAATCAATTTCTGTTAATCAGTATTCACAGCAGGGAAAACCACTTTCATTTAATCAATAACATAAAAGTTTACCCAGCAATTGTACTCTGAAGATATTGTATTGATTAAAACAAATTTTTACTCCTTCTGACAGGAACAATGCCCAATAATTTCTAAAGGAATTAGGGATAACTTTGCATCACCTAAATCTTGATCTATGCTAAGAATAAGGTCACATTATATTGCTGGCACATTAAAAACCAGAAAATATAGATGAATATGTCTCTGAGACATACAGACCTAAGTTTCACTGCATAACTATGTAAAATCTGGAATCTGTTTTTAATACCATTCCTGTTAATATGTTAAACACAGTCTACAAGTAATCAATACTACTGTCTGACTAGACAATTACACACGTTGATGTATGGATTAGGGGTAAGATACTCAGTATAAACTGGTGGATCTAGAAGCATATAATTTCCTGTAAAGCTAACACAAAGTGTGTTTGTTCTCCTGGAATACTTTCAAAATAGCAACTATTAAGCTATGACTAGTAAAGGCACGCAAAGGCAACTTTCTTCTACCATGCAGTAGAGTGTGCAAAAGACCCTTAAGTTGGATGACAAGCCGCTTGCACCCCTTGTCTTGGAAGTCGCTAAAACAGATGCTGAAACCTAGGAGGAGTCCTCCTACAGCTCCTCTGAATCCAAGTGATTAACTGGAGTATATTCTGTTTTGAAGGAAGATTTGGCCAATTTGTGCAGTCTCAAGTCAGCAGGTATTTTGATTTGAAAAGGACAATATGTGCGAGTAGCCACAAATAAGTAAGACTGCACTCGCAACACTTGGATTTCAAAATAAAAGAGGAAATGCACAAGCTGACATAACTGAGCAGGACTCCATTACTGTCAACATAACCAATAAAAATGTTTAATGTAATACAGTAAAAGGTTACAGTCAGATACAGTAATTAAAAGACAGGATCACACTCCTGACCTCTCCACCTAACATGCTCCATTTTGGTCAAAAGCAGCAGCAGAAACAAAACATATCTAGAATAGGACCATCCCAAGGACACTAGCTGTAACACACAGTACCTTGCAGAGGAACATCAAGGGTGACATTTGTCCTCTCTTGCAATGAGCTGCAAGCCATAGCTTTAGCATTCTTCCGTTCGGCCATAATCTGAAGAAGAGAGTGATAACGCAGCATTGTTTTTGAAAATACAGTACAGTAGCGACTACAAGTATAAATTTACTCCTATTATAACCCTAGTTTCTGAAATCTGAAATAAGGCAGAAGCTACATGACTAAACAGGTTATTCTCTTTAAATAACAACTTTAATTTTCCTCCAGTTTATTCACCATTCCTTAACTACATGAAGAACTTAAGTGGTGTCCAAGCCTAGATGAAACATAGATGGAGGAGGAAAAAAAACTCTAGCCATTTTTATCAACTGCAAAATTGCAGTGAGGAGTAATATAGCAAGAAATACAAATATTTAACACACAGAGAAGAGTGTTCATTATTCATGTTCCTCTCTGACCTATCTTCTGCTGTGTATAATTTTTCCTCCATTTTTATGTTTCTTCTGGAATTAAAAATCCCATGCAAAATACAACCTGTTCTTCCCCCAAAATGTATAATATTAGCAAAAGAGGAAAAAGAAACCCACACTTCAAAATAGCCACTTTGGATGATTATTCCCTACAAATATATGACTGAGAAGGGACCCAGGGAAGCTAATAAAGTTTTCTGAAGCTCATATATGAAGCATTGCTATCTGCTTCTGTACGCTATGACTGTTAATTGTAATTAAGCTATAAAGGTAACTGGTGTTCCAGCAAATGACACTTGGTCTGAAGATGGTTCTAGCCAATTTCACTCCCCCCCTTTTTTTTTTAGGTTTTATATTTTGAAAGTATCTTCTGTTACAGGGGTACATGATAATATTCCTCCCTGTAGATGAAAAACAATACACGCTAGCTTAGGAAGAAGCCCTGACTCAGCACAGAGGTCTGGTGTGTCAGTTAGCACATGCCAAGTGCTTCCCTGAATCAGGATTATATCTATTGCTCAATTACGAAGGAACATGCTCTACTTAATAACACTATCCTGTTTTATTCTGTGTTACTAATAGCCATGGTTTTAAATGCTTAGTTGCTCTCTTATCCAAAATTAATGCCAGGAGTTTCATGTCATAGTTACATATGTGACAGCTCTACTCCCTGTGTATAGCTACCATGGCATTTACTTGATGTTGACCTTACTGGATAAAAGCAGCTGTGGTAGGGCCCGAGTAGCATGTTTTTCCCTGCTAGACTTGCTGGAAACCTCTGTGAGAACTGAGAGTTGGAGGAGAAAGAGAGACATAACAGGTCTAGGCTTCTCCAGTCAGCCACTGCTCCAGTCCCCGGTGTTAAACTTCACCAAGCACAGCCTGCAGCTCCCTGGCCAACCTGAGCAGCCCCCTGAGCCCGGCCACCTGTGTTTCCTCAGGCACCCCAGCCCAGACAGACCTGCCAGGCTTTGCACAGCTACTGGGCTACCTTCTGCCTCTGCCTCAGGCAAAACTCTGCTGCCCAGAAGGTTACAGTCATGCACGCTCTGTAAATGCTCACGTTCTTTGCATGAAACATCACAAGTTTAGTAGCCATGCCTGTAGTGTTGCAGAAATGAAAAATTTTTAGACTATACAACTGGCTACAGAGAGGAATTTGACATCACTGATTCCATTCACTAACATGAAGACAAAATGTAAAAAGCAAATGACAAGCATACAGTAAATCAGCAGAATTTTAAAACCTGAAGGTTTCCTAACTAGCTTTTCTAGAAGAGCTGTGACTCACGAGGAGGGACAAGATACACAGGGATAACCGGTAAGGTTATTCATCCCCACAGCCCACTTTTCCTGTGGTGCAAACTGACATGTTTTAAGGAAAACCAAAATGAGCAGCATAATATTTTTAAAAAGGGGGATGCAGCCTCAAATCCACCACAGCTCAATAAAAGCATAAAAAAGAGTTTCAAGTAGATTGGTTTAACTGCCTCTCTATAAAGTGTTTCAATCAGATTTGCCTGCTGTAAAGGATGTGCTGCCTTGCTGCTGCTGCATGAAATGACCGTACAGAGGACACTCATGAACTGATCATGCAAGAAAACCAAAATTAATAACCAGGGAATGGTGGCAAATCTGGAACGTAAAAGGACTGAAAAGATCAGTCCTCTCCAGTATTACAGACAACGCTACCCCAAGCAGGAACTAAGATCCTTTAGCATTTGTAACTAGAGTAGCTTAAACCCCCTCTTCTCCCTGATTTTTTCTTAAGTGGGTAGAGTAATGTTAGCAACTATTTTCCTGCCTGTCCTGCAGGATAATACCATCGAATAATACCATTCAAACAAGGTCTTATTTATTTACAGGGTTTAACATCACCATTTATTATTAATTGAAGCTGTGTGTTCTTTTTCCATTTTGAACCCGCAGCTTCTTTATTATTCAAGAAAACCTTCAGTCTCTATACACACTTGTCAAATCAAAAGCACATATCATCCTCCTCAAATCTAAACGCTCACCCTCCCATTTGCATCCTTTCCTTTACAAATTCTCTACACCGTTTCTCGTTGCCCATGATACAAACTAAACTAACACTGCATACAATTGCTGATTGTATGTATTAGGCTCAGGGACCTCTAAACAGATGAATTCAGCTGACTTTAAATCCACTTGCCTTTGAGCAGATTTCGTGTAAACTCGTGGCGATGGCTTTTGCAGGTGTGTCACATCGAAACACATGACATTTCAGAATTCTTGTGTCTTTGTCTCTTGCCACATAAGCAAAGTCTCTGTGTAAACAAAATAAATTGACACATTAGAAACAAGAAAAATGAATTAAGGCATTAGAATCAGTAGTGTCTCCCAAACAGCAAGTCCTACTTCAATTTAACAGGTGTATGTCTTGGCTGTCAAAGAATAAAACACGTGCCTTAGACAAAGCAGATCTACAAATGTAATAAACTGCATACCCATGAAACACGTATCTAAAGTTTGGTGCTTAATCTGTATAATTAAAGAGCTCATTAGTTTCCTAACCCTGGCAACTTACTGAACTTACAACCTGTAATTCCAACTGCAATTGTAAATACACGCCAGAATTTACTCAAATATTTCACTGAAGAGGAAGTGGGGAGAGAATTACAAATTAAGACAGAAAACACATGCAGCTCTTAAATGCTAAAAAATCTGAGAAACAGCATACAAGATTCTAGTTAGAGAAAAATCGTATTATAAAGGACTGTATAAGTGTTTAAAATATGCAGACAGTAATTAGAGATCTGGTTGCATAAGGGAGATGTGAACCTGCTGAGCTTTGCTCACACTAATTGGCCTAAATTTCTGACCCTATTTTTTCAAAAGTTAAATAAAGCTGCCCTACAAAAGAGATTTTGGCATTGTACTGGCTAGTCACCACAGCATAGTATAGCTTTCTAGCATGGGTGATGGAAGTGCCAGGATTATGTTTATGTGTTCTCAGGCTGTTTAAGAGTTGGAGCTCTTCTGAAAAAGTCAAAGTGAGTCGGGAAGAAGCCTGGCTTTGCCTGGTTGCTATCCTTGCTATCCCAGACTCTCTGCTCCCTGGTCTTGCACCTCTGCTTTTTCATGTCCTCCGAGCAACCACAGCGAGCGCTACTTTGTGACCCTCCTGCTATCTCCAGATTTCTTTGGGACTCTGCATCCCTAGCAGAGCTATGCTGAGTACCTAACTAGAATTAGACCAGACAAGCGAAGCTGGAGCTCCCAACAGCCTCTTATGCCTTAAGTCTCTTTTCAGTGCCTTTCCTCTTTACATATAAATAATTACCAGCAAGATTCTAACTGGTAAAGAGACAGGGATATTCCTAAACCACAGGTTTTATATACAGGAATACTTCAGCTCATACTAAAGTCCATTGATATCCCAAGCAGACTTTAACATAGCATGGATTGCCAATTTCTTTGTTCATTGTAGATGCTCAGTGAATTGAAGAATTTTGTACTGAAGTTATCCAGGGAGAACCAGAGACTGTGGCAGGCGGATAGCTGGACTTCTAGCTCTGTACAAGATACGAACGTTGACCTGTAGATAAGTACCTTACCTGTATCTAATTCAGCAGCACTAGATTTTGTCATTAATGAGCCCTTGCAATGAAAGGGGCAGTTGCCCATAGCCTGGACTGCTCAGTGACAGGCACAGGTTGTTCCTCTGTTTAACTGCTTTGCAACCTGAAGCCTGCTGAATAATACTTAACCCCCCACCCCCCAACTATCAGGAGCTGAGATTTTGAAACAATTCCACATGACAGAACCGTGCAGAACCAGTGAAGCTGGAGGCACCTCTCCATCTTGCTGCATCCCAACATGTGATGGCACGCATTAGGGCACAGCAGAGACAGGAGGCAGCGGGGCAGCACGTGGAGTGTGTTGCCACCTGAACCCTTCCTGCATGGGGAACGCAGCCCACGGGCTGCATCAGCTGTCGCTGGCTGCAGCACTGCCCTGCCAGCATGTCTGAGGCAGGCACCTTGGGGAGGGACAGTCACCCAATTGCTTGTGACTTGCAGGAAAAATCACAAAGCAATAAACCAGGAAGGTGCTGTCTATTACAGAAGATGCCCTGAGGTTTCCTAGCTCCAGCTTGACCCCCAAGCACCTTGGCCACAATCTGCAAGAGCCTTTTGGCATGTTGTTCCCTTTTGCTGCACTGCAAGTTCACAGAGATGCAGGGTTCCAGCTGGAATCTTGCTCCTGGAAAAAAGCTGATGCTTTTTGGCTTATCTGTACATGTGCAAGCCTTGTTTCAGAATGGTTTCCTCCTAGCTTAATGTTTCAAAAGCAAATTGAAGACTCCTAGCTGGACTCTAGTAATAAGACTGAGAGAAGGGAGCATGGCTCAGCTATGGCCTATGAAAAATTAGCAGCTATAGGGAAAAAAATGAAACCAAGCACCACCTAAAAAACCTTAGAGACTTTAGCCTTTTGAAATAAGCTTTCAACATTACTGATGCTCCTGAAAGATCTGCAGAGCAGGTATTTGGAAATACTCAGGCTCACAAAAGTCCCACATAAAATGTCCTGAGCTCTGAAGAGATCTTGCTTGGTTTGAGACCTGTAAGTGAGGAATTTCCAGACATCCTAAGCATTTGGGATTTTTGTTTTCTATGTGTTTGGCTTTAGCTGCCATCTTTTAAATGCCCTAAGTTTCAGACTTCACATTTTTGAGTCTAAATACCTTCCCTTACAAATATTTTAACTGCAATACGAAAACATTGTTCACTTAACAGACATGGAATTTGCTACCATAACTTCATTAATATTCCCCCCCCTTTACATGCAAGAAAAACTTGCTGGCAGCGACCATCACTGCAGGGTAGCAAAGACGCATAAACAAGCAGACTGCTGCGCACACCTTATTATTGGATCAAGGTCTATTCTTTCGGAGTACAGACATAACAGCTGAAACCTGTTTGCATTAAAGTAACATTGAAAGCCATCTGTGTCACCATTACATGGCTATTTATTACCATTTACAAGCATCTACCTCAAATCGATACTATTCCTTTGAGGACTTGTAAACAAGTGATTTATGCATTCCTTTACAAGATGATCCTAGGAAGAGCATCCTGTGTTGTTCTGCCAAGTTGCTTGCACTGTGCAGAGGCCTGTTTGAATAAACAGATACAGCCCCAGGAGCACTGTACAATACCAGGATTTCTAATATAAGGTCACCACCTTCAAGGAGCTGCACAAATACAGGAGGTAACGTGCCCCTTCTGTTAGCCATACAGCTATCTGTTAGAACCTTCTTTCATTGTTAATAAAAACTAAGATGGGACAAAGCCACCAAAGCAAGGCGGCTTTGGTGGCTTGGAGGAGCTTGGAGGACATAACACGTTGCCAGCAATACCCATTTGTAACAGTCCAAGAAACTGTGGTCCAACCTTTGATCAGTAGCTCTGGCAATACCCTGGCACACCATGACTGTCCCAATAAACAACCGTACTTTGCTGTAGGAGACCTCGTCAGGCACGGTATCTCCACTGCGCTGCAAAGTCCCTGATGCATGGACAACCCCTGAGGCCACATTAAATCTCACTCTGCAGATCTGAGACCCAAGCTCAAGTGCAAGGATTTTCAGCCTTAAGGGAATCTGTAAGATAATACTAAATGTGTTTAGTCAGCACGTTACCTCCCAGGGGAGGCAGGACTCAAAGAACTGCAGAGATAAAAATGAGCCAAACAATTAAAACTGTGTTAAACTAAAGACTGAATTCTGTCAGGATCAAAGATTTTGGTCATAAAGGAACACAACTCATAATTATGCCCTGTAAGTGGGAAACACCTTAGATGAGAGTATTTTCAACAGCATTTTAAAGGCAGAGAGGCGGACTGGGGGCAGCCTGCTGAGTCTCATTTCTCTCACAAGCATAAATTTAATTTTCTGATCAAAGGAGACCAATGTGGAGGGCAGCGCTGACATTTAATGAGCTCGTGTGCTTTTTGGTAAGAACATTTCTGTTCCTAGAAGGCTAATGACAACCAAATGAACGAGCCACCGCACAGAGCCTGGCTCAGTAACCTCTCTGAATGGCAAGACCTGTGGTGAGGGCAGGGAGAAGGAGTCTGATGAGTGTTATGGTTGTGGTATCTGTAGTGGGGTTCTCCAGGTGACAAGGGGGCTCACCTGCCACTTTAGTCCTGCCATAGAAGTGCCTGCAACCCTTCTGTCCCTGCAAGAGGAGCATTACAACAGTCCTTCTGAGACAGACCTGCTCTGCACTTGCCAAAGGGCAGATACTGCCCATAGAGATGTTATTTTTAGTCAAAATGCAACGTGTTGATTTTCTGACGGAGCTGGTAGTGACCCTACATATAAACCACCTAACGCTCTCCTCCACGGACTGCTGCAGGACTTTTTTTTTTTTTTAATGGTTTGGGTTGGAAGGGACCTTTAAAGGTCATCTAGTCCAACCCCCCTGCAATAAGCAGGGACATCTTCAACTACATCACGTTGCTCAGAGCCCCGTCCAACCTGACCTTGAGTGTTTCCAGGGATGGGGCATCTACCACCACTCTGGGCAACCTGTTCCAGTGCCTCACCACCCTCATCATAAAAAATTTCTTCCTTGTATCTAGTCTGAATCTACCCTCTTTTAGTTTAAAACCATTACCCCATGACCTATCAGTACATGACCTATCAGGACATGCCCTTGTAAAAAGTCCCTCTCCAGCTTTCTTGTAGGCCACCTTCAGGTAACGGAAGGCTGCTGTAAGGTCGCCCCGCAGCCTTCTCTTCTCCAGGCTGAACAACCCCAACTCTCTCAGCCTGTCCTTGCAGGAGAGGTGCTCCAGCCCTCTGATCATTTTCATGGCCCTCCTCTGGACCCACTCCAACAGGTCCATGTCTTTCCTGTGCTGAGGGCTCCAGAGCTGGATGCAGTACTCCAGGTGGGGTCTCACCAGAGCAGAGTAAAGGAGCAGAATCACCTCCCTCGACCTGCTGGCCACGCTTCTTTTGATGCAGCCCAGGATACGGTTGGCCTTCTGGGCTGCAAGCGCACATTGTCAGCTCATGTCCAGCTTTTCATCCACCAGTACACCCAAGTCCTTCTTGGCAGGGCTGCTCTCAATCCCTTCATCCCCCAGCCAGTATTGATACTGGGGGTTCTTCCTGAAGAAATGCTGACACCTCTACTGTTCGCAGCAAGTCTCCAGCATGTGGCCAGGAAAGCCCCCAAGGCTGCAAGAAACCTCTCGTCTTTGTCCCGTGAAATTCCACTTGCGTTGAGTCACCTTGAAGAAGTGCCAGAAACGCCACTTCCCACCCGCAGGGGTGTTGAAGGGTGCTGGGAAGGCGCTGCCAGGGGCACCTGGCCCACGCCTCGGCTCAGCAAACACTGCCTCAGTACTGCAGCGGCGCACATGATGCTTCTGTCGAGCCTCTCCGGCACTTGCTCCTGCAGCTTCTGTAAATATTTCTGCTTGTAACGGTATGCATTCATAAACAAAGGCAGTATAGCACAATTACAGGAGAAAATGAAACACCAGCTAGTACATCAGTTTCAACTACTGAGAGCTAATAAAACCCTCGCAGTGGTGTTTCAGACACACACCAGTGTTTCACTTTAAGTACCTGAACAGCTTGAACAAAGTAAATCGGCTAATTACATGCGTGGATTGTGAATATGCATAAACCTTTAGATCATCAGGGCCTGCATCTGTAAATCTGCTGAGACAGAGGAGGAAATGTGAGTTCTTCAAAACCTGCATCACGCACAACCCTGCTAGCACCATCTGTTTTCAAATCATCAATCAAAATCAGGACTCGAACCATCCTTCTCCCTTCTGACAGTGCACAAACAATACTACTGATTTCATTAATTCATTAAGTCACCGAGATGCCCATGCGCTCATATGAGCGGTCCTACATGGCAGCCCAGTAGCCAGGACCTGGAGATGGTGGTACAGGCTGGTGGCACGGGCTGGTGGCAGTCAGCTTCTCCAATGCCAGCGGAAGCCTTGCAGCCTTGCTTTGGACATTTGTTGGGAAAAAAAAACCCAGCCTCCATGCTCCCTCTTGGAGAAGAAGGGTATGGTTTTGGGGACTCCTGAGTATCTGCTCCCTGCAGCATCAATCACAAAGTAAAACTTGGGAAAAGTTTTGTGTTTCCCTACACAGGAGAGAAGGCAACGGCTTCTCGTTTGTCCAAAGCCTTGAATACCAAATAAGCCCAAAGACTGCTCTCTGATTCTTCTTTCACTTCAGATCCCTTCTGGGTCACTTCATCTGTAAACCTCCATTCGACTGCAGCTTACTTGAAGCTGATTAACATTTAAGTGAGATTTATGTGCAACCAGCCCCTTTGATAATGAAGATGTGCCGAGTAACGTGTTTGCAATAAAAATTTATTGAAAAGGGCAAATGCCTCCTTTTACCATTCTCCTGTCTTTACACCTTGCTGGGAAAACAAGGGAAAGAAGAAAGCCAAAAGCCTTTACAAAGCCCATGGCTAGATACAGAGCTAGCACAGGGTTAATAGATCACATCCCATCCAGCTGGAGTCTTCTCTGTCTCAATACCGTGTGTGTGCACATGAAATTTCTGGGATTTGAACCACACCTCCTGGTAAAGTTCCCTTCCACGTCAGTGAGGAGAGCAGCAAGGTGTTTAGTGGGAGAATAACGTATTGCATTGCAGAAAAAAGCTGTATATTCTTAAAACTTTACAACACAAGCGCACCACTTCTGTTGATACAGGATGATAGAGATGGGGTACTGCATAGTAGGCCTTATTTTTTTAAATCATTTGCACATGTACTACATGATCCACTAGTATCTTTCTGGTTATAGGAACTGGATATAAATCAGTACTCTGGAAAAAAGCTAGAAAATCAGAAAAATAGGTAAGAAAATTATTTTCCTGCACAAGTGGGCTGAACAGTTAAAACTTCAGTAGAAATTTCTTAATTTTGAAAGAGTACAGGACTACAGAGAGACATTTTAAAAAGCAATTTAGAGAATTGCAAAGACAATGTAAGGTGCTAAGTAGAAAGGAATTTCATTTTTTTTTTTCTCTTTTACCCTCTTTAATTGGCAAATGTCTACAGTAATTGACTAAACCTTAGATAGCCATACCTATTTAACACCTGGCTAAGCATCACTTAGCTGCTCAACACTGGATGAATATAATCACGTTAAATGCAGTTTATGCTAATGCTGTCCTGTTTGAGTAGCAGTCATAGCCATTTGCCACTATTAGGCTAAAGACCTAGGAGACATCCCAATTAAGTACAGCCTGAAAGAGCAGAACATCCTCCATTACTTTCTCACCATAAACTTACTTCTTCAAAGGAGTGTAAAACTGCATTAACCCTTTTTTTTTTTTTGGTTAAAAAACCCAACACCCTAGCCTTGAAGTCTGAAATAAGATTTTTTACTCTTATCAGTCAAAATTAAATTGCCGCTATTTAAAACAACTATATTAAAATTATACACATGCAGGAAAATGTAAAGTGCTTTACAGATTTATGTATTACGAATTGTAACAAGAATTCTTGAACCAGAAAATGATATCCTCTGGCTTGGCTTAAAATTGATTGAAATTCATCCAGAATAGCCTACAGAAGATGACCGTTGATTTCTACGTACTGGTGTGACCACACAGACTCCTGCGAATGTGGGGTCACAGAGCACACGCTGCCGGGCTGCAGGGAAACCATCTCCTGAGTCATCACCTTCAGGCTTCACTTTGCTTTCCTGCAAACAGCTGAGCAGCGATTTGTGAGAGCAGGAAGAAAAAAGGGGAGAGCAGCCACCACTCCAGCAGAGCGGGGTCAGAAGGCACCTGGCCAGAGGCTGCCATTCACTGGCAAGACATGAATGTCCATGGGAGCAGAGTAAATGAGCGGAGAAGGAGAAAAGCAAGGAAAGTCAGAGGAGACACATGAGAAGAAAAGTGGATAAATGTTAACACCAACAAGACCATGCTCTGATGGGGTTTTTCCATGACATGCAAATAGTCTAGCATCACAAACGGCAGAGGAGATGAGGTGCAAGAAACCCTGCAGTAATATGTATGACAGAAATTACAGATCTTCTGGATTAACACTTTAAATCCTTTACTGAGACTGCTCTTTTACATAGGAGGAAGGGAACTGATTTATAGCTGAAATGAAGTCTGGGACTCCGTTTAGTTCACTTGTCTTTTTACTAGGCTCATGTCAAGGAGTTTGAAAAGTTAGGGAGAAAAACCTGAAGGTAAGAAACAAGAACTAGATGAAACAAACAGCATTCACACAAACTGCAAAATCCGTTTGTAGAAGATTTACCGAGGCCCTTTCAACTTCCATTTCACCTACTAGATATCAGACGGACACTGAATGAAACCACTGCTTCCCTTCCACACCCTCCAAAGGAAACCCACAGCCCCTTCTCCAGGTGACTACGCCAACCACTTTGGAATCAAATCCTGCAGGAGGAGGAAGAAAAATAACTAATCCCACGAGTCTTCTCCTTCCCATTTCCCACAGATAGTCATGGTGCATTTAACCACATGTACTCCTCTCTCCTCAGTGATCAGAGTTGGAAGAGGTGTGGGGGAGAAGGAATTTCTGTACGTTTCTGACAGTTGCTGGCAATCCTAAAAACTTATGAAAACCTTGCCATTTTTCTTCACTCCAAGAGCTCCATCCCACAGAGCTCCTGCACCTCTTTTGGCTGCTCCCCAGCTACAACCCAGAATGGCAGACTTGGCCACCACTACATTATCCTGGTCATTAATTTTTAACTCAAGTAGTTAAGATGCCCTCTCAAGTGGAGACTTTTGGGAGACTTTTCTTATTTCAGTTCTCACACAACTTAAAAATGTGTTTTCCCTGCAGCAAAACACCAGTTCTGCATTTATGAAATTCTCCTCAAATGGTCTGGCATTGACACAGTGTAGCTTGTTTTTCTAATTAATGCATAAAGTTTGTAGGGCAAATTATCCCCTGCTGAAAGGCTGTTTGCTTCATTCCTTGATAACGTCACTTGCTAACTCTCAAGGAGGAGCTATGGCTACTTTGTGCGATACTCGGAGGCTTTAATCTGGCAGCCCTAAAACACACAGCCTGCCGGTTTTTCTTTGATGTCTTATCATTGCCACAGTTCTGCATGCTTTCAAAATTTGTTAAAACCCTCACAGAGCTGATATGTCTGATACCCAGCTCAGCCCTTCCGAGCCCAGTGCTTCCAAGCCTGAAAGCATTTGCACGACTTTCACTCCAATTTCCTTCCTGCGGCCTCACGAAGCTGCAGAAGCCATGCCCCCAGACGTGCTTCCCACTACCTACTTTTGCAGGGGAGGGGACAGGACTCCCATCAGCCTTGCCACGGCTGCCTCACTGGCTCTGAGATGTTACAAATCATTTCCCTTTCTACTACCAAGGTTTATATTCCACCCCTGCAAAGGGCCACAGATTTACCTTGATGGACTCATGTCAAAGCGCGACTCGGTATCTAAGCTCTCCAGATCCATGAGCTGTGTTAACATAGTGGCAACAGTACAGACTGTACAGCTAAGATTTATGTTCCATGCTGGTCCTCCTTTCCAACCTCGCCTCATGATCATATGGCTGAAGTACTACTGTCAGGGCAAGGAGGACAGTCTATCACATATGCCGTGGTCACCACCAAGACTGCCCTGGAGACTGCGCTCTCGTAGCACTGGCAGCACGAGAGGGGCCCAGCTAACAGTATGCCACATCCAGCTGGTGCTTGGGGGTCAGATGGGGCTTCCTGCTACTCACCAACTGCTAGACAGACACGGCAAGTTGAAAAGTCAAGCAGCAGCTTAGACCTCAGCTTGTTTTTTAAATGAACTTAAAGGAAGACAGAACTTCAGGGACAAATCCTACTAAAATCACTGACCACTGTCTTTATTGCCCCAAATTTTTCATGGTGAGTGTTTTTTTTTTTTCCTTAATTGCTTCACAACATTTATGAAATATGCACGGGCAGGGGGCTGCCTTCCTGCCCTGTGCTGCACAGTTTCCAAGGTAAGGGCACACAAATGAGGTAGGCTGTCAAGGCCATTGTAGTTGCTGCTCTCCTTTGTGGCATCGCAAAGTGGTGGTTTAACTCCTCAGGATGGCCAGTCCAGCATTTCTGATGAATGCTGAACTTCCTTAAAACAGATTAATGTGTTGTTATGCCTGTGAACCTCTGAACAGCCTCTCTGGAGCAGATCCTGTAAATTTGGTTTTGACAAATTAGTATTTAGCTATTTTTGACAGTGCTTCTATCTTCCAGATCTAATTGGAAGACGTGGGCCTTTGTTTATAAGGAATATTTAAAGATTTAATAAAGAAATACATCAAGTTGAGATGCTCAAAGCACTACTACAGATTTAACTGAAGAAGACAGCAGACTACACTAGAACAGTTAATCTCTCTAGTGTGATTTGTTTTATAAGCAATGCTTACTAGTTCTCCTTTGTTCTTTATTATTCAGACAGAGAACACAGCAATCGCACAGACACTACCCACGAATCTGCTTGCAGCACACTTTTGCCAGTGTAAGTCTGGGAGGATCATCACTTCCCACATGCATGAAATCTGCATTAGATTGCAAAGCCATAATCAAGAAAGTTCAAACATTTCCCTAGGCCAACGCTGCCTAAAGAATTGATTAAAAACCAGTCAAGCCTGGAAACTGTTCTCATTATATTCTGCAAAGCAAACGCGAGGAACGGTCTGCATCTCCAAACCACATTCCTTCCGCCCAGTCCCAGTGTCAAGTCCTTGCAATTTAGGAGAGCAAACAAACCCCAAATCTCATCTGAGGGATGCAGTTCTATCAGTAAGAGCCTTCGGAGCGGCTGCAGCCCTTGTGCTGCAAAGCACCTGACTACAATGCCTTACTGTCTGCGCTCCCATGAAACGGGAAGCATTGTAGAGAATCCCAAACGATCCCTTTGTACATCCAAACAAATCAAACATACTGGGGACAACTTTTCTTCGAACTCGAAAGACAAGCGACCAACCCAGCCGGATCCGAAACAAATACCAAAAATAGGAAATAAACATCGACGCTTCCAACTCTTGCTAAACTTAGCTCTTAAATCCCCTGCTCTTAGCATCCTGGTTTTAATTTATTTTTCTTTACATAAAAGGTGGGATTTTAATACTACTTTCCTGCACTTCAGATTACAGAGAACAGCAACATCTAAATTTTAAACTCAAAACACTAGAAGCAAATATCAAAACCCACTGCAGTGCATGACTTTAAAACTGTTCTAGTACTTGAGGGTTTGGGACCTGGAAAAAAAACCAGCAGGCAATTCAACTTGACAAATACTGTTAATAGCAAGGTGAAAAGGTGACAGAGACATGAATTAACTCACTGAAGTTTAGCTTCTGTTCACTGATACAAGCAAACCAATACAAGCATTGTTTGGTGCATGCCGAAAGGATAAACACACAGAATAATGGAAAAACGAAAATCATTTACCTCTCTCTGAATCCAGGGAAGCATGAAGAAACAGAAAGAGCAAGTTAGAAAGCACTCACGCAGACAGAGCTCCAGCATATGATGAGACAGAGTAGCTGAAAGAAGTGCTGTACATTTAACATTCGTTGTATCCAAGTATACTACCACTATTTCAACACTTATTTTGGTTGAATCCTGTTGCTCTGAAGTTTGTATTTTTGGAAGCATGCAATGAAGCCAACAGGCATCAGCTGAATTTAGAGAGGCAGCGCAGACATATCAACACTGGGAGGTAATCAAGCTTAAAATACCACACACAAGTCCGGGAAGTAGTATGAGGAAAGCATAAATAGACATACAAAGTGCATGAACCTTCCTTCTTCCAAAATAACACTATTTAAAGCAGACACTGACAAAACAAACAAGAATAATTCTTCAGGCTGTGAAAACCTTACATTGTTTAAATTGAAAGAGTAGGAAGATTGTTATGACTTTTTTTTAATGCCTTTTCCAAAAGCTCACGCCCCAAGGTCACTTGGGCTCCTCTGAAAGTTGCACCCTGAAGAAGTGACAGCCTGGGTAACAACCTCACACGAGCACTGAGCTGGAGCCAGGATGTATAAAATCACTACACACCTTCATTTCTGAAGCACTTCAGCAACCACTAACTCTTGGTACAACTTAACCAACACCCTTTCCCAAAGGCGAAGGCGGGCAGGAGAGGCACAAGCTTCCCTGCCTGGGGGCTGCCCTTCTCCACCTTCCTGCAGAGCTGCTCTGCCTGCCCTGCTGCCTGCCCTGCTGCCTGCCTGAGCCCCGGCTGCAGGACCCGGGCACCCACCGCAGCCGGCTGCTTTCCAGGTCACGCCAGCCACCACGAAACACCTGCAGTGGGAGTTTGCGGGTACAGGCACACTTCTGGGGCCACCGTGTGAAGAAAGCACACGGTTTCCCGTGACATTGCCACAAAGGGTTAGGTGCGCTGGGGAACAAGGTGGGTTGCTGCCTGCTTCTCCCCACCCCTCCTTAAAAACAGGACACCACTTTATGCATTGCATAGCATCTCTACAGGGATAATAACCATTCTCCAGAAGAGAGCTGTTTAGTTCTGCTCTCCCACCATTGCCTCCTGCATGCATCTCACAACTCCCCTCTTTTAAGAAGGGCTCACCTCCAGGGAGCATCCAAGCAAGGTTCGTGCACTGTGCACAAAAATGTGGGGCCCTACACCATCCTAGTTTGTAACTGACTCTGAGGAAAAAGTAGTGGAGTGGAAAAATCACTCTGTCTCAAGTAATAAGGACAGGATTAAAGACAGAGCACACTGAAGGGAAGGGATCCAATTCCCATTAGACATCTCACTTCAGCAAGCTCGCAAAGCTTACAGGGATTGATCTGTTACTTAGAAATGGTTTTGTGAGTAGATCTGGAATAAACACAGGCTTTCTAAGCCAGGTTTTAACTAAATGTGCATATGGTTAGCTAATGCATCCGTCCAACACAGGAGTGCAAGTCACACATGGATGCATATGTACATAGCTAGAGGTTTCATTTCTTTCTTACGTCGAGATGAAACTTCTTCTGGCGCAACTTGTACCTGTTGCCCCTTGTAATCTCCATGTGGCTCCTTGTAAAGAACAATCATTCACTGGACCAACCTCTGCATGGATGTGATAGAGTCCCCATCACAGGAGGTTCTCAGATGTGACTGGGCAGGGTGCTGGACAATCTCATCTGGGCTCCCTTTCCCATGAAAGGTTGGATCAGATGGTCTTTTGATGTTCCTTCCAACCTGGGCTGTTCTATGATTCTACGAAAGCAGCTAAGTTGGAAAGAAGATCTGTATTTACAAATGTAATGACATTCCAAGAAATTTTACAATGGAAGTGTGAGACTTAGCCTCACTGTAAAGAAGAAGAAACATAGGGCTCTCCGCTCTACTTCCTTCCACACAGTGAACTGGGAGTTTCCCCTTTCCAATATCCAGTGGTGACCTCCCCAACCAAAACCCCGCTCATTCCTTTGCTTCAGCTACGTGGGCTTTCTACCGGGCTTTGCAGAATCAGCAAGGACTTCACCATGCCTATTGCTAACATTTTATAAATTAAGAGTTAAAATTAGATCTCAGTATTGCAAATATTGGAAGTTTTTCAAGCCTAAACAGCCCTTGATTCTGTATTTCAGTGCCAATTTGAAAATCAGAATTGAAAAAGTAGTATCACTTTTACTTTCCCGGAAAATACAGTCAATGTTTCTAAGTAGTATGAGAAGCAAAATATATGTAATTTTCTTAATGCATTAATCACTGGCTCTATATGAAGTGGACAAACAGAGATTACCTCTCAGAACAAAGCTTTACATTGGAACAATCTTCCCGCAATTTAGACACAATGTACTGGGGGGGTGGAAGGGGGAGGGAAAAGAAATGTCTTGGATCTAGCAGATTTTGGACACAGTACAACTAGATGCAAACATGACCTGCCGGTGCAAACTCTTAAAGGGAGATCTGTTAATTCCCCTACCGTTATGCAATACACAATTGTACAGAACAATCACCATTGCAGCTGCAAGCACAGACAAAGAAAAAGCACAGGAGGAAATTCAGGAAGGTGAGAGAAAAATACAAGCAGTTGGGCTGCTGGGCTTCCCCGAGCAGCGAGGAATGAGCGGGGCTCCGGCTGGGGGACTCCCACACCATGGGATATACGCGAATCAAGGGGGGCTGTATCCTGCTTCTAACCAGTTAATTACAGCTTTCCAATTAACCCAGTATCTCCTCATAGAGTGTCTTGTAATTTATGAATTATTTTCAAACACAAGACTATTTGCCTGTATTCTCTTCACATTCTGGTAGCTCAAATATGGTTGAATGATTTACCTTTAAACTCAAAATAAATAAATAAATTTAAAAAAATCCACCCCAAGGCTAAAAAGCAGACATGGAAAGTTTCAGTTCAAATGGCAGATTTTGCTGATGGCTCTAAGTGCCAGAAACGCTGCAAGAGCAGCTGTGCAAGTGCTTCGGTATGGTGCTCTATATATCCTTTTCCAAGCTGACGGAGTTAAAAGGGGTCAAGCCAGAGCCTGCCAATAATGTGGGAATACGATACCTAGAAAATTGTGTCAGGGCTGCTACACAGGATTTGAGATTGATTTCTAAGGGGAAAAGGCCAAGGCCTCTGAGGAAA
Organism: Ciconia boyciana; assembly: GCF_034638445.1. NCBI lineage: Eukaryota > Metazoa > Chordata > Aves > Ciconiiformes > Ciconiidae > Ciconia > Ciconia boyciana. Next base: position 27,043,224 of record NC_132938.1, read on the forward strand.
ACAGCCTGCGACCTTCCAGCCTGCAGAGGCATGAGAAAGGAGCCCCCCTCCTAGAGTGAGCCCCGAGGGGACACTGCCTCCCTGGGAAGGATGTCAAAATATGGATATCAGCTCCTCAGGAGAGACTGTATTCCATGTGGATTGGTGGCTCTATCCTGGCCTCACTGGACACCTTTAAGAAAATGTGGGTTTCAAAAAAGGAATATGAAGAAGACGGAGCTCATGCCCTCCACCGAAAAACCTTCTAGCCCTGGGACCTGTCCTCAGTCTCCTCCAAAGACTCACTTTGGTTCTAAACTCTCTTTTCTGAGTCCGAGTGTCTGAGAGCTGCCTCTGTGTGTGTGGTGTGTGTGTGTGTGTGTGCGCGCGCCAGCATGCCCCAATGTCACTGAGCAAAGACAACAGCAGCAGGAGGGTTGTATTAGTACTACTAACTTCCTACTTTTTTTAATTTTATTTTTGTTGACAGTCTCCTCCTCCCCACCACTTCTGCCAGGCCCATTTATTGCAGGTTGTTTTCCACTTAGCGCCTTTGGAGGCAGCACATTATGGTACTGCCGAGGGTGCCTGCGTCCCTGATCACCCCCTTTCCCCACACTCCTCTCACCTCACAGAGGGTCGCACCCGGCCCAGGGACGCAGCGGAGGCAAGACAGTTGCAGAGAGCGGTGTAACTGACGGGGCACTGTCCTGCGGGACAGGTCTTCACAATACATGACAGTGACTGAGTGTAAGACAATTTCTCCTTCCAGCCCCAGGTTTTGTACATCAGTGACTGATGCAAGTTGCATCCTGGAGGCTCATTGTTGATATACAATGCCTGCCCCACAAGCTGAAGGGTAATAGAGGTTTCACTGGGAGGTGAACAAACTGAGAGGTGCAGTGGTAACACCCCTGAGCTCCAAAAAACACCCTCCACATGCACTCGTGAGGCCATATCTGGATTTCTGCATCCAGGTTTGGGCCCACCAGTACACAGGAGGGAGTGGCAAACTGGAGCAAGTCCAGCCGAGGGCCACCATGGCTGCAGGAACCACGCTTGTTTAGCCTGTAGACGAGGTGGGCTTGTTCAGCTTGGAGATGAGGTAACGGGGGGAGGATCTAATTAATGTCCCCCACTTATTCATGGGAGGGTTTAAAAAATAGAGCAAACCCAAGTTTCTTTGCCAAGAGAGCGGGTAAGCCCTCAGAGAGGTACTCTGAGAGGCCGCACAAACTCGGTCCTTGGAGATTTTAAAAAATATCAACCAGAAACGGCCCCGAGGTAACCCTGAACCCTGCCTGGCTTTGGGCAGGAGGCTGGTGTAGGTGACCTGCTGTGGTCCTTTCCAGGGTAACCTTTTTCCTGTGACTCTGTAACAGAAACGCCTCAACCCACAGGACGGAGACGTGCTGTGCAGATGGACATGGAGATGCTATGCTTATGCAGATGACCAGCCTATGGACTTGTCTCAGCAGTGGGCAGAGGGAGGCCGGCAGGGGAGAAACGACATGCCCGAGAGCCCTGGCGACTCAGGTCTCCTGCGCGCCCATCCATCCCCATGACCGGGACAGACGTCCTGGACTCCAAATACTCCATGGTTGTTACTGTTGTGTCTTCTACTTCAACAAGGGCCACTGTAAGACTACAATGTGATGAAGAGCAAACCACACCAACAAACGCAACGGGTTTTGTTCTCGTTGGCATTGCTGATACGGTATTTAAGGATCAAGGTGATGTTCCTGTGCTCAACTAGTGTTTCAATGGGGACCACACTGCACATGAGCCTGGGAGAGCGTTAGGAGACTACTCCCCTGTACCTGGCAGAGTGAATTTAAGTCTACAGCCCAACCATTTTTGTGACTGACACATTCAGCTAACAGGGTAAAGAGGTTAACGTTTCACACCTCTTCATTCCTGTAGCTTCCCCTGGAGTCTGGCTGACTGCAACTTCCCCAATTGTCTTTTTTGAGCAGATCAGAAGAATAAGGCTGCCATGTGTCACCTACGCCCTGAGCAAATACAGAGGTCTGCTCTCCAACCTCTGCGGTCCTTAAAACATTTTAACGTGGGACTACACACATCACCATCAGCTCTGGCCATCTCTCCCCTTAAGAGATAACGACTGGCTAAAATGACTTTGGAGAGTTTTAGTGGAGTAAAACACATTTTACTTGATTAAAAATAATGATGCATGGCACAAGCCTTTCGTCTTTTTTTACAGTTATAAGTACTTGCCCAAGCATATTCTCTGAGGCACAGAAGAGGCCCCACTCTGGTTTTCTAATTTGTAATTACGAAGTCTAGCAGCACTTAATGCAGCAAAATGTTTATATAAAATGTATTTACACCTCAACAACACACCATGAACAAATAAAGGAAACAACCTTCATTTCTGTGCATTTGGAAGTCTCTCTGTTGCTTAGACAATGATTATGTCCTTCACTTATGTATGCCATTAGAGAAATATAGTTGCTTTCACTGAAAGGAAAATGGCTGTGGTTTATCATTTTTCTAAGGGTTTGATAGCTTTTTAACCTTTTTTTTTTTTTAAATAGTCCTTAAGCCTTTTGTCTTCCAACAAGTATCAGACTATTCCAGCAGACTGGCCTTGAGTTTCTGGGCCCCTGTCACTGCCAGGATGGAGACTGAGTAGAAGTACAACTAACAGTTTCTGCAGAAATCCCCTGCTCACTGTGGGCCAGATTGTGCCATCAATTTTTAAGCAATTCTCTACTGGTAGCAAAGAAGACTTCTGCTTAAAAATTGATGGCTTGATCTAGCCTTCTGTTGCTAATCATATATTATGAAGACTACTATAACCTAGTCAGATTCTATTTTTAAAATAGAAAGAAAATATGAGGCAGTGTGACACATTATATGAATTCACATTTTGTAAAGACTGAATTCTACTCGTAAGACCAGAGGCTCTGAATCAGTAAGTCCCACTGATAGTTTGGGTGCTAGACTTACATTGATATCTGGCAGGCAAGCTGGTTCCTTGTTATTCCTCAAGTTCTCTCCATAAATAAGCAACCGCAGGTCACTTTACCATTTCTTCAGGGTTTCCCTCATCTACACACACTAAATGACAGTGACTGAAGACTCAAGATGAAAGAGTGGGTGCACTTACAGCTCCCTGCAGCACATGGCCACCCCAGGCACCTCCTCTCCTGATGTAAGCCAGGGGTCTCTTTCATAACCCACTGCAGACCATTGCTTTCCCTCTCCTTAGGACATGCTACATTTGGCTTGTTAGGGAAAATAAACATGTTTCTGGCAGTATGAAAAGACCTTGAACAGCAGGCCACCTTTTCCCCAAATCACCAGACCACCATTTTAGACGGATCAGTTTGGTACAAGATTTTCTGTTTTAATTTTTTAAAGAATTATTAAATTCAGCCATAAAGATATTCCAGCACATCAATTTGCAAACTTCTTAAAACACGTAGAGAACGCTTTAATACCACATCAAAATACACCACCACCACCACCGAAGTATGTTTTCTCTGGCAGGTACCAAACCAAATTCAGGCACATGCCAGTTATTTTCTAATAGGAAGAAATGAAACTGAACACTTCTTACTGACTTGATATTCCCTGCTTTAGAACTGTTAAATTTCAGGTTTTGACCTGGATTAACTTTACCCAGAGAATAAAGACATCTCAGCCCACCTCAAACTACACTGGAGCAAAGCCTGCACTCTAACACAAGTTAAAGCTATACAGAACAGTTGAATCAATACTAGCACTCTAGTATCAATTAGATCAGGATTTTGTCCACAGTAACACAGAGTTTTACTTCACATCACAAAACACAGGAAACTCTGAATGGTGAACCAGAAAGCCTTGCCCAACAGGATACCCAAAAGACTAACAATACAAGAAATACCACAGACATTCAATACACACCTTAATTATCTAAAATACTAATATACACAGTTTGTTTGATCCTCATCTGTATTCTAACTGATCAGTGCTTAAAATATCTTCATAGATAGGGTTATTTTATTTATTTATACACATCCACTGTTGTACAGGGGAAAACCAATCTGTATTTCATTAAAAAAAATTCTAACTACTATTACATAATAAAACCCCATTATCTCTCCCTTTCTCTCTTTTAACTCCTTATGAAAATAAATAAGCCAATTTTTACTGAGAAATGCTCCAGGGCTAAATAATATCCTTTTCCTCACTCACAAGTTGTTATAATTACATTAACTGCAAGGCAACAGCTACAAAAACATAATTAAAGCCATAGTTTTAAGAGATAAAACACTTCATATATTTCCCTGATAGAGATCAAGACTCAGCAATGTTTGGTATCTTCTAAGAAAGCACAAATTACTGCACAGAACAGGGGAGAGCAATGAGGTTCCATAACATGCGAGAAACCTAATTTAAGAGTGAAGCTGCTGAGTTTAAAGAAAAAGATAAATGTGCTTCCCTCCTCTCTGCACCCAGCGTACTGAGGATTCAAAGCTATATATCAATTAACAAATCAATGAAATTTCTCCTGCTGCAAATTCTTTATGAATACAGATAGGATTAAGCAAGCACAGAGACCTCAAGGCAATATATTACATTTAAATCATAAAGTTTCCTCTTCTGTCAAAAGAGCCATTAACCATTTCACTTCAGCTGAATATATCTTCATATGCACGTATCCCCACACATGGTGTAACACTTTTCTGCCTTTAAACATGTTTACTTCTTTTGGAGCTCTACAAAGATTTCAAATTGCACAATCTTCATGGTCAATTATGGGCTGAAAGAAGAAAGCCCAGACTAGCTAGGCAGAAGTTAGCTGGGAATTACACATAAATAATTATACAGGCACTGTATGTTTGGGGGCAAACACAGGGAGGTTTCTTCTCTTCAGTAAATGAGCTTTCTGCCGTTCTTAACTACAGCATCTTTTAATCCATTAATACAGCATTACCAGTAAAAACAAATTATGATAATCCTCTACAAATCAGGCTGGTCAACATGCAGCCAGTAACCGCAGCCAGTTCAGGAGCATGTAATTCTGAGCTGAACACAGACCCCGAAACCTATTAATCATCAAGATCCATTAGTTAGCTGACTGCTCAAATGAGCAACATCTGAAGGGATAAAGGAGAGGGAGAACGGAATCAAATACTTACCGCTCAGCGCGCAGTCCAGCATTTCTGCTACAGTGCTCTCCTGAAGGTTGTTAAGTGTCAGCTCTTGGAGAAAAGAAATCTGACTTGCCTTTGTCACACTGGGAGCTGTAATTTGCCTTGCAGGCATCCACACAGAAGCTTTAGACTAATGGACCATAGCTTTGAAAATACAGCTCGAGACAAAGGCTACTCCTGACATGAGATTGTTGTCTGGGGGGGACACTGAGGTTTTTTTTCTTGTCACTTTTTAAGTTTCTTACCTTTTTGTTGCAGCAAACAGGAATTTGATGCCAAGCACGTCATACACAAACACCCAACTCAATGCTCTGCCTGGTCCTCGTCTCCGTTAGCGTGTATCTATGCATCAGACGATGCAAAGTGCACTTGATGCAGCCGTGTACTTGTACTTCAGCGATGGGGGCCGAATACCCCCGAGAACAGCAGCTCATTCATTTTGCATCGAGTTGAAGCACATCATGTCAGCTCCCACTCTCCTCACGGACTGTGCACGCTTGTGTTCGCCGGCTCCAGCTGTGAGCGAGTGGGTGCTTCCCCCTGGAAGGCACCGCTCCATCAGGGGTGTGTCTCTTCCTCCCTTCCCATCGCTTTTACCATTTGAGTGCTCCCCGCGCTCTGACCCGCAGAAGAGGCCCCTCTCCTCCCCCTTTAACAAATCTTCACTGCTACGCGTTGTGTTTCTAGCCTGTAAACTTCCAAGATTAACCTGCTGTGACAGAAGCAATCTTTTGGGGAAAGCTGAAGTGCGCAGGGAGTCTTCCCCTCCCAATTTTCCAAAACCAGTGCAAAGCTTTCACAGCATGACTCTGAACTGAATGCAACAGAGGAAGAAATTCTCTTTAAAAGGCAGCAAAGATTTATGGCCAAATCCAAGAATTCACACAGAAGTACAACTGCATTTACTTCAATGAAAGTATACCTGCTTATGCTAGAAGTGAGATTTATCCTCCAGCTGTAAAAACAAACACACCAAATAATTTGATTTTCCAGAACTGACACATGCAACAACAGTAAATCTAATTTAGAGGTGTTGCTTGCACTAAAGGTGACAGTAAACACAACACTCCTGGAGCTCCTGTTTTTATTTGGCAAAACTCCCCATCAAACGTGCTCAACGAGCAATAGAGAGCTGCTTCCCCAGGGACTGCACGCAAAACGTGGCAGGGCTTAAACCCCATCCCAGGGTGTTCAGCTTTCACAGCTACCCACGGCATTGCACATCACTCCTCCTGGATGCAGGGGAGGAAACTCCGACCGAGGCACAACTGCAACGGCGTGAGGATGTGGGTCACCACTCTGCACATCACTCTTCTCCATCCAAGGGACTCGATCCTTCAAACGTGCCAGCGGAGCTGCTTGTGGGATCACATCCTGCCCTCCTCAAGGAAAACGAGTGAACATGGCAAACGCCCAACAACCAGCCTCTTTAAACTAGCTGAGCTCAACATGAGTGAAAGCAGGGCAGAGAATGTGACCACAGGTATTTCCACCAGCAGATTTGAGAGGGTGAAAATCAGTTAAGGACAGTTTTCTGGCAGTCACTTCTTCCAGCCGCACAGATGCATTGGGAGCAGGATGTTTGTTCATAGCCTAAATATACCCTGAGAGCCTAGTGAGGTTCCTTCCTTCCTTCCTTCCTTCCTCCTGTCCTTCCCTCCTGCTTATCATCAACAAGGTTTGGCAGGACCAGTTACGCTCAAGTGACAACCTGTGCCATCCCAAAAGCTTTCTGCTGATTTCCACGGGAGTAACAGGTTGGAATTTAATAAACAAATCTGTTGATGCTGCCTAAGAAAAAACAGATCCAACTCTTTTTTCTTGGATGTGCTGGATGCCCAGCACTAACAAGAATTCAAGGCCATGTAATAATTTTTGCACTGAAGCAAACAAGTAAGTTCTCGAAAGTCTTGACACAAATGTGGAACTCACTTGTAGGGAAAGAAAGGGGCATTTTTATGGACAAGCAAAATATCACCTGAAACTGGTTAAATGCAGTAAAATATACATGCACTACATTTTTAATCCAGGTTCCAATATGCATTCAACATAACTTGTTTAAACTTGCAAATGAAGACAGAATTAATCTGATAACTATGACAACTACCCTCTCCATTGCTGTTTTCCTCTTCTACTCTCAGAAAGTAGCATACAACAGGATATGGTAGTTTTCCAGCTGGCCAAACGACAGCACTCATGAGAACAATGTCACACTCCGACTTAAAAGGCTTCAAAGGAGAGAAGCCAGACTTTGCCGTTTTAATATGCTGGAACAGTTTGTGGGAGAGAACCACTCTTCCCTGCACCTTTCTTCAGTACAAGAAAAGAGATTCAGCAGAACTTCGGAAACCTGTAAAAATAAGTATAAATAAAACTATGTCCCAGTCTTGAAGTTTTTATCTGGCTATCCAGTAAATGAACTGGGATTGAATTCTAATCCTGTAATAGTTGTGATATTTTGGTACGTGATAGATGCGACACTGCCTGCCTGCGCACCTTTCAGTAATGATATGGCTAGATATGAACATGCTGGCTCCCTTGTTGAGAAGTAACTTCCCCTGCTATCAGCATTTCAGCTTCCCTTTCCCTTTCCCCACAGTCTCTGCTCCTCTAAGTCTGTTGTTTCTAGTTGTTGTCTATGGAAAGGGCAACAGATCTACCTCTGCCACCAGCAATAGGAAAGTCTCCCAGGGCTTGGCCAGTAGGCAGTTTCTGAAAATGAAAAACAATTTGGGCCCAGCGTCTTCCTGCTTGTGCACATACAATTTGCTTAGTAACTACAACTGTGCCTCGTGTTTGTCGTTCTGGCAAAACTTAGCTTTACCAATCCTCAATCCCACCCAAAAATGTGAATTCAAACATGAATTTAAAATTTTAGGTATAGGCTTTGGGGGGTGGTGGTGTCTGATTTCTGATTCCTTAGAGTTTACTTGGCCAAATATATGTATTCTGAAAACAGAAGGTGAAACTCACACAGAAGTCTTCTTTCATGAACTTTGTTTTAAAGAAAAATCATCAATAACTCAAGTTTTGAAACGAGTCATGGAAGTTGCAGCATTCAACATCGGCTGCCGAGTTTGGCTGACAGGCTCTCCCCAGCAAGAACTGCTACCATAAACCACGTGAAAAAATTTCCAGTGCAAACACTGCACCGACTCCCATTTCCCACTGCCAGCCAGCGCTGTGAGCTTGCAGCCAAATCACTAGGTAGGAGGGATCTTTTTACTGCACTTTACCTACAGGCTGCAAAAGAAACGAGCTTGCAGCAGGTAATGGATCAAATTTACAATGACAAAAAGATCACAAGCAGCTGGCCCTGGCAAGGTGAAAACTTCCCAGGAGAGCTCTCAGCTGATGAAGATCCAACGAATTCAACTCCTGCACTGCCAAAAATGCCAAATTCAAGGCAGCAGGGGTGTTTTGGGGCATGCCTGGTATATAAATACAACACGTGTTGTATATGTTCCAGCCTCTCCCAGCTATCACATGCTGCCCTCTCATAGGTCTCCAGCTGGGTTGTATGTCCCCAAGCTGCTGTGTTCCTCACTGGAGGTAAGGTCCAGCCAAGCTCATAATCAGGGAGTGGATATTTAACACTATAAAGAATCAGGGCAGATCTCCATGCACTTGCTAGTGATGATGTGCCCAACTCTCTGATTAAACTGCTGTCAAAGCCTATTTATCTGGTGAAAATTTATTCCATAGGTAACTCCCTCTATAAACAGCCCCTACTGTTGACATATCACCTGGGAGATGTGTAACTAAGAGTCTAACCTCAGTGCCATTGAAGATGAGGTGTGAAAGGCAGGCACCTTCAGTCGACTCCAACTGGTTTAGGAAGGAGGATGCTATTTTTTGTCAGCATAGCCTCTGCTGAGAGGAAGCAACAGATTGTGTATGCACCCTAGTGCATGACCAGGCAAAGTAAATAAGGTAAGTTTAAACCACCTTTGATCAGTTAAGATCAAAGCGTCTAACTGGGTGTTGAAAACAAGGAGGGCTGGGGAGAGCCTGGGAGCGGGATGTTTTCTATTCACAGCTATGGAGCCAGAGAGCAGCTGCTTCTTCCATCACTTGCATCACTGTTCTGCCACAGAGTTAAAGAAGCAGTTAAATATAGGAATTCAGCCTAGATGTAGCATCTGCTTGATTAACATACAGTGCAAAGGATAATAGAAGAAAGCATCAGAGTTCCACCCCAAACTGGCAGTCAGTAGCTCTTCTGAGCCACAGACACTTTCTCAGGCGGCTCAGGCTATTCTCGAGGGAGCTGTGTGATAGCCACTGAAGTTCATAGATTGCCCTAGTTGTATCCTAAAGTATTTGAGTTTAATAGCTGGAATCATAGGGAATGTGTGGAGATTTTATAGCACAAATCTGTAGAAACACTTTAAGCCAGGGACTCAGTCAATATGCTGTCTTTTTTTGTTAATCGAGACAACCTGACTACATCGTAGTGGTTATTTGTAGTCCAGGTTTAGACATATTATTTGTCTTAACTGAAAGCTTTACAGTTGAACAATTCCAAGTGCCATTTAAAAAGTCTGCCTTCCAGAAGAAACACTAGATACAATTTCCAAATTATATGCAATATTTTCCATTATTTCCTGAAAACAAGTATAGAATACTAAAGACATTCTACCATAAAACACTTAAACAGGGTTCTGTTTAAGGTGACTAAGCATTTGTTGCCATGCTCAAGCCACTAGCACAGCAAGTGACATGTTTTAAGTGGTTGTCTGGTTGTTTTTCCTAATAAGAAGGGTAGCCTCCCTCCTGCCATTTTTCCCACTTCTTTACAAGCAAATGCCACAGCACTACCCTGAGCTCTCCTTCAGGGGCTTCTCTGTTCCTCTCTCCTCTCCCACAGATATCTTTACAATTCTCCTCTTCTATGTTTGACCCAATTCCCTTGCTCTGTGAGACTTCTCTGCGCTTGTGCTAATCTACCAGCCTATTCTACTGCTACTATGCTTCTCAGCTGCTGTTTCTGCATTTAAACTTTTCAACGGTTACCAAATATCTATAGCTCCATGGCCAAAATTTTCCCTAAGCATATCCTTTTTTCTCCGCTGCTATCAAAGGGTGAATCCATCATTCGTAAGCACCTGAGCTGCTCACAAGACTCATCTGTAAAACAGAAAAATGCCTCACTGTGAAAAATGTCACATGTAATAATTTTTCATCTCATCAGTGACATTAGGCAGAAAGGGTAGAGTGATGTTGCCCTAACACAGCTGAAGCCACTGCTGATACAAAACCATCCATTGGTGCAAAACTACGGGTGCTTATTTCAAGTTAATATGGGCCTATTTCAATGCATCTTCAGTCTACCATGTCTTTTGTGTTAAATCCCTAAACTAAAATAAACCAGTTTCATTAATCAAGGTAAGAATGCACACATACAGCTTTTTGCACCCACTTAATTATATTTCTTTGAAAATACAGTAATTCTGTAAGCTTGACTAGATTTCCCCTTTCACAGCTGTATTGTTCCATTACCCCTTCCTATAACACGCTGCACTTGCACACAGTAATGTCAGGCCTTATGGATATAAATGGGAAGTTTTGTGTAAGTAATCACCTAAACTATTTCTTAGTGAGAGGGGAAAATGCTATCAAAACATACAGAAAAGGATATCCAGATGCAGTTGGCTTAGGGAAAGGGATAAAACAAAAGATTACTCTAAAAAAAAAGCTAAGAATATGGGTCAGAAAAGCCAGTAAAATCCTTTTCCTCCAGTGTAATCCCTCACCTATGCCCTATTTACGTGACTCCTCACAGTATGTTTTGCCCTTATTCCAAGGTTACGGGGACCGAGGGGAATAGGCAATATTGATTAATGGTGTCTCTGAGTTTGAGGAGTTCAGCTGGAATTACACATTCTTTGAAGGGTGTTATCTTTTCAGAAGAGCAGGTGCAAACACCATCTCAGTTTTAATTTATTTTATTTTCTGCTTTTCTTGACCACATCTCTTTAATGCAGAAGAGAAAGTTTATTATTCATTATCTCGTACAGCTTGATAAGCTTCTCATGGAATCGGAGAAAGACTCAATCTCACAGCACATTCCATCATCACCTCGAAGGGAAGGCAAACCCAGAAGACCATAAACACCTCCCTGAACGACGCAGCTATAAGCCACACTGCATCACTGAAGCTCGATGTTGTGTTGCTTGTACACGAAATATTTTCTGAGAGGGGAAACAACAAACTACAGATACAACAGGATACCCCAACCACACTAAACTTGTATTTATTGTCTGTTCTTCTCTTAGCTTTTAATTGTCTAATTAAGGCCAGGTATCCCTCCTAAAATCTCATGTCCATATGACAGACACATGCTGGAGCTCAAACTAGGTAATATACATAAATATGCAGTCTCAGCTAGGAAATAACAGATCATAACCCCATAAGACAGGCACTCGACCTGCAGCACAGCTTCCACATTCCCCACTCACCCTTTTTCTGTCCTCTAACAAACCAGTTCTTGCTCAGACACATCCCTACCCCTCTGAGCTTGAGACGCACTCAAAACTAAAATAAAACATTTAACCTGCTGTAGCACTGCTGCTCAAGTGAAAACTTCCAGTTCTGCATGTCTAGAGAAAGGTTCCTAAATCTGTATTTAGACATTTGATTTTGAAAAGACACTGAATATACGGAGATCCTATTGAAGTCAGTGGACAGTGCAGGTGTTAAACACCTCTGAAACCAGGCCATTTTTATGTAGCTGTTGACACAGCAAGATAGGATACTGTTTTTAATTCCCCATATTTTGAGGAATCTGAACCATCACTTTATGCCATTTCCTCCTCATCTTTACACAAATTTGTCCCATTTTCTCATTCATATCACCCCTACAGTTTTCTCAGCTCTTGCCCTAACAGCTCCTGAGATAACAGAGCTCAGGTAATTTCTGTTTTGTTGGCCTTACAGTATTATGTCCATCTGACTTGGGGTGTCTATCCATTTAGCTGTCTGCCCTCCCTTTCTGAGGCAGCTTGAGCCTCATTTGTGGTGCATCATCTTACTCTCTGCCTCTCCGCTCTTCTCCCCTTTTTGATTCCCAGCCTCCTTTTATTCCCTGATATCTAAGCAACAGGAAAACAGCAGCGGTTCAAAGAAGCAGGGCAATGGACATTCACAGACACAAAGAGATCCCACCACCACCACCTGCCAAAATGGGCATTATTAGGGCAGAGGAGGGAGCACAATGCTTTCACACTGTCTAGTTACAGAGCCTGTGATCAGAAAACCCCAATATCGGAGAATCTGCCTCTCCACTACTTAAGAAGCAAGAGCAACCGCCCTCCCTCCTCAGCCTGCCAGGGAAACACACAAACTATACAGAGAAAACAAACCTGGGCTATGTAATGACAAAGCTAGTGGATGAACAAAGACACGTGCTATGTGTTTTGTCCAGCGTGCCAGGTGCCCATGCCATCTAGCAACCAGTCGCATATTCAGTCCCATCAAAGCCGTCTCCTGAACCCACCCGCAGCCATCCTGGCCAGCTAACGGCTGAATTTTTCAGCTGGAATATACTGCTACTGTATGGAGACACCACGACAGAAGGAACCATGATCTTTTAGGCAATTAAAGTTCCATAAAGGTTGAGGTGGGCTTTGGATTGGTGGAAGAGCAATGAAGATAAAGGAGGATTCAGGGAAATGTGCTAACGGAAACTCTTTTACAAAATTGATGGGCCATTACCTTTTCTCTCTTCCTTGTTAGCGAGCTGCTCAGAAAGCAAAGGGCATGCACCAGCAATTGAGAAGGGGAGACAAAACCCAACCTGGGGAATGATTAATGTACAGTCCTGCAGCTCACAAGTGAGAAGAACAAGCCTTTTATAGCTTCAGTGGGCTAATATTTTCCAACATGCTTTTAAAGCCCAGAAAAAAACATGCCATGGGCATGTTAAGAAGCAAACATAGCACTGACAATTACTCACTGTATACCTGTGATACCACAAATCCTCCGTGTGACAATGACCTTACTGATCTTGAAATCAAACTATTGAAGCAAGTACGAGGACTTTTCTTATTAACAAATAATATTAAATGAATCATCATGGTTTCAGTACAGCAGGAGAGGAAGACTGTACAAACAGAGTACAGTGGCTTTTACTGTTAAAAAAACCACACAATGTCACCTAAGAAACAGTCTGCTGAAAGGACGGACAGGTACAGTATGTTTATTTTCCTTTAATGCCCATATATACATATCAAACTTAGGCGCTCGGAGTCTACTCATATATATACACACATATATACATACATAACCACCAACTTCTCTTGTGGGAACCTGCTTTTGTTCATGATTTTACTAAGGCACTCTGGCCTTTCTTTCGGTCAAACATATTTTACTGACTGATTAACTGAACACAAGGGTTGCTACCTTTCAAAACATGAAATCGCCACACAGCCTAAGTCAACAAAACGATGAAGCCTCTGCTTATCACAGAACTGTTTTAAATAAAGTAATTCTAGAGGTCAAGATAATAGTGTAACGTATGGAGAGAGCGATTACAGCCTCCTGGGAGACATTCCTGCCTGAGGTGAGTTAGCAGACACATCCTCAGATTAAACTTTCATCAGCAGATCTCTGTATTTCATCAATCTTTCATTACGGTGTAGCTTAGAAAATCATCTGGTCAGGTGTCACTAGAAAACCTTTCCATCTTCCAAAGCAAAATCTACCCAAATACATTACTACAAGCAAAATACAGTTAAAAAGGAGGGCCTGCAGATCATTATGGGGTTCAAATAGCTCAAAATAGAGGAAAACATACATTTCTTCGTTATTTTAAAATATAAACACTGCCTTTCACAATAAATCCAATATATTTTATTATATATTGGACCAGGCTCTTGGACCAGAAGACGTAGCTAATTAACAACATTCACGTGCAACAACTTCTGGAAGAGCTTCATCCCAGAAACTGGGATTTCATCACTTCCTGGACAATTAATCCACCAAAGCAGCAATGCGTTGCCCTCACTCTTCTCTGATGATGGCAAACTCATAATCAGGGAAAGTTGCTTTTACAATCAGTGAATGGCTCTGATGTTTCTCACCTCAGGAGCCATAGGTAATTTTACCAGGATAAGCCCAAGGACTGCATGCTAACATATACATGAAAAGAGATACAGTGCAATTTCCAGCTCAACAATATGGTCTTCTTAGCTCAGGTTCTCTTGTCACCAAATGCTTTTTTCTTGTGTCTTGGTGCATCTTCAGCAAATTCTACATCATTTATGCTACCCTTCAAAGCATGTTTCCTATACTGAACCTCTCTACACTCAAAACACATTGTATATTTGATTACTCAGTCATTAAGTGTGTTCTTTCTGCTTGTCTTTTGAATCTTCTACCTGCTATTTAACATCACATGCAGTCTGACTTTACTTATAAATAATGGCTACACTGTTTTACCTACAATCTTATTTTTTAAAATGGGTCAATAAACAAATCAAATTTCAAAAAGAATGGCCTCCAGTCCTGAGAGCCATACTGGACACAAGGTAGAAGCATCTATCAAAATTCTTACGAAGGGCTAAGAATAGGAAAGCTCTGAAATCAAACTTCTTATGATGAAAAAAACCCAGATTCCAATAAAAGTGGCTAAGAACATTACTGTGCCAGCAAATTAAATATTAAGGCTGTCTTTGTGTGTTTATATATCAAACCTTCAATAAATCATTTCTTGCTGTTGTTTACAGCAACCAATTAGGAAAAGTCATGTTCTCTAGAAACAAGAAATGTTCAGTTTCAGCACAGAAAGGCCAATTCCTTCTTCTGATAGTACAAACACGAGAAGAAGATTAGTTTATTTGCTCTGCTAGGTTCTCTGTATTGTCAATGTCACAAATAAAACCTCTTTTCAGGCAAAGAGTAGAGGAAGCTTCTACCTTTTATGACCAAGAACGAGATCACCGGGTTTGTTTTGTTTTGTTTTTTGACGTGTACTTCACCCACATACTCCATAACTATAATACTTTTCTTAATAGAGACATGAGTTTCTGCAGAAGTCTCAACAGAACTGGAATTCATCTTTGGTCCCCAGATATGGCACGAAACTGGGCAAGAATGGGATCAGAGATGCTATTTCCTGTGCCTTGTACATAGCTTTTGGTAAATGTTGTGGGATAGCATGGCAGGTCAGAACAGACAGAATGACCCACACACATACAGCCTTTCCCACCAACTCCTGTCCTGCTGATGGGGCTTATATTCATCTAGGAGAGTTTGCTATTGCCTTGCATCCCTGGATAGGTTTCACCAAAAGCTTATGACATTCTTGGTGCCACACGATTGCAAAAGGCACATTTCTCTTAAATGTCCCCTTTCAATGTCCACAGTTCTATGACCAGGTCTGTCTTTAGGAGACTATGTATCCAGTCTGGAGAAACATGACCCATTATTTTCTTTTATAAACAACATAATGGAATGATTTTATTTTCCAAAGAAATGTAAATATTTGAAAAAAGAACTACAGATGCTTCAAAAAAATTAATGAAAAGCAAAGCTGGCTTCCTTTACTCTGTAAAGCTGCATCACATTTAGGTGCCCCTTAAGATGCTCTATTTATTTCCTGACCAAAGCAAGCTACTACAAAATCTGACTTGAAGGGAGATGTGCAATGCACTCATTTTCTGAGGCAAACAAAGCACTGTAATGGTTTATTCATAAGAAGTTAAAACCTCTTTAATTCCCACCATTTCAAACTGGATCTGCCCCTTTTAGATCTCTCAAAAATCTGCACCAATGGAAGTGAAAAACAGTAAAAAAAAAAACCAAACCAACCATCAGTCATTTATAGAAGTAAAAAATTTAGAAAGATGGAATTGGGTCACTGAAGCACTTATCACCTTTCCTTTTGGAAATTTAGCCAGAGATAACTAGAAACTTTGTGGGGGATTAAAGAAGTTTCACAAAATCTTTTACTGGGAAAGATTTTTCAGCTCCAAAATGACATTTCCTGTCAAAAGTCAAAGACAAAAAAACCCACCTCTACTGTTGCAAATATCTCGATGATCAAACATGGACACAAAGAGCAGCAGTTCGCTAGCATGATTCAATCCTTACTGCCCATGTGACATGATGGGTACTGCCCAAAGATCCTGGAATTACTCAATGTGAATGGAAACATTTTTGATAGATGAAAATGCTCAACAGGACAGGGAGACAGCCTGCTGTCCTGCTCTAAATAAGTCACCTTCACAATCCTGTTCCCACAGCAACGTTACATGACAAAGAAGGATGCTACCAAAAGAAGAGCAGTCAGGAAGGAAAGCTAAGGAAAGACTGCCTCCAGGGCAGGAACGCCTTTAGCATGCACTCATGGTTGCTCCCTACGGCAAGGAAGAACGTCAGCTCACAGGCAGTCAGGTTTCAGGGACAAACCTTAGTTTTCTGCAACACCCTTAGGAATCTTCTTGCATCAAGATCTTTAAGTAACAGTAATGTCTTAAACCCATTACTTTTCCCTCAGTCCAACTTTTTTCTCCATCAAATCAAATATCTCTAGAAAGTGGAAACACGTGCATACAGTCAAGAGTGCAAGTAGCGCATTTAACTTGGACCAGCAGGAAGACATGCTTTCACATAGCCAGGAGAAACACACTTCGGGACATATTTGAAAACATGGTTTTATATAATAAAAGTATTATAAATATCTGAAACAAAATAATGTTGCATGTGCAGTTTTATGCACCTGGCTGAATTCATCTGAAAGGTTTGCTCAATACAGGTTTAGCAAAACAGCATGTAAGTGATAAACTATGAAAAGCAGAGATTTTAAAAAGTAACACCGGCAAGAAAAAGAAGAATTTACTCATCCTCTCATAGCCCCGGGACACAATTACTCAATCAAATGAATAGGTCTGATACCTAATTTGCTCCGGGTCTATGTGTACTCTGTATCAGCAGACAGAAATAGCACCAAGTCAAGAGGGATAAGGAAAGTGAAGACTCACCGGCCGTTGTCACGACCCACTCCCCAGACTCTGATGCTCACAATGGGCTGCGAATGAAGAACTGTGCGGTCCATGGGGTCAATCAGGTTCAGCATGTCATTTTCCAGTATAAGATACATGTCTTTGCCCTGCAACTCCAGACAAAGTACAGTTACACAGTATGTCCCCCTCTTAAACTGACTGGGATCAAGGTATTATGCCTACGCTGTTTAGACTTGCATGCTCTTAATTTACTCAAAGTTTCGGTTTGTTCCAAGAGCAACCAAAAACAAGTTCATTTACTTCTGGTGTGAAAAAGATCTAAGATAGTATCTTGCTACTACTATATTTTTAAATGATCCCAATCATGAAAAGCTTTGATGTCTTTTAAATGCAACTGTTTGACTCATTCAACCCCAAGCTACTGAATTATTCAACAAATTATGTGTTTATCCTTTCTCCACTAAATTCTTCCAAATATACGAGAAGTCAAGAACTGTTTTAATAGTAAAAGCTTACATCACAACCTGTACTCTTAGGGCAGAGTTTCTTCCTCCAAACAATGTGCTTTGTTTCCATAAACTTTAACCAATGGGTCATGGGAACAGACAGCAATTTGTACATGTTGAAGTATTTATAGGATACTCTTTGAAGAAAGATTAATTAAAGGGGGAAACCTAGCATTAAGACATGAATGGGAATTCTGCTGCTGACTGCAGAATCCTGGAGCCAGGGTTTCTCCCTAATTCTTCTGGCATGTAGGGACAAGGAGAATGCTTTTTCCCCTTAGAGGAAACAAATTTAGAGGCAATTTTCCTTTTGATGCTAATTCACAAATGCTAATCTTCCTTCTGTGGCTAGCATTTGCAAAAGGTCTGCTGCCTCTTCTATCACATGTAATAGCTCTCTTCTCAGAGGCTGTACATCTACTCTGCAGACTGTGAGATCCCGCGGAAATGATCCTGGACCTATTCTGAGAGGTAAGATAAGCTCCTGCTGATAAGAAGAAGAAGAAGGTGGGAGCTATCAGCTAAATATAGAGTAATTTGTTTCCTCTCTATTGTGCCAGAATCTATAAATGAACAGAAAGAATGGAAGAGGTCTGACTTCCTACTGACAAATGTTTCAAAAATTACCTTTTTCTTCACCTCAGTGACACAGAAACCCTCTTCCCGCTTGGTTACAGTGGCTCAAGTCTTAATCACATCTAATTTTGTGTCTGTGGAAGACGCACATTCATGTCACGCTGGGAGGGCCTGCCTCCAGGGTTTCCAGGCTAGGCAGCAAGAGGCAGGCACTGCTGGCCACCTCTCCCACCCCCCCGATCTCCCTCTCCCTCTAATAGGGATTCAAAGGGAGCTGTGACACAGAGCTGGCAGCGCAAGCGCCGAGAGGGGTGTGGGAAAGGAAGGGGACACAGGCTGGTATATGCCATGCCAACACAAGAACATTTTGCCTGATGGAAAAAGTACAGCTGTGGCCAAGATGCAAGGCTGGCTATATAGGCTGCTCCTAGAGAAGCAGAAACAGATGTAGCTGTGACAACCATGCATGTAAATGGGGTGAATCAGCAGCACTGAATGCTTGTGACATGCAGAAAAAGAAACAGGAAATAAAGGAACAGGAAAACACAGAAGCCAGGATAGCACCAGGCAGACCAGGATGATGAAGGAAACCAAACAGAAAACAGTCATCACAAAGAAAAAGGCTGAGAAATTTGCTTGGAGGTCAGAAGCAGTAAACAGATTGTGTGAAGAATGTTACCGAGTGTCACAAAGATTGCTTTTTGGACCCATCTTCTACTTATATATTTGTTCCAGAAGGAAATTGTTACAAGAAGGTAAAATCTGTTCATCATGCAAAATACACTGGGATTAGGGTAATAAAACCGAATCCAAATTAGCTGGAAAAGATTGGAGAATGGGCAGATAAGCAACATAAGTCACAGAAAATTATCCCTGCAATGCTCAAGAGATAGCTTGGCCGCGGCCAGAAGCAATATATTTTGCTAAGTTTTGTTGCCTTATTATACAAAAGCTATTTTAGAGATGAAAACACTGCAGAGGGCAAGAAGAAATAATTTAGACAGACTGGGAGCTTGAACATAGGCCTCAATGTCTCAGACTGCTGAAGAGCTGCAGAGACCTGATGGTCCAAGATGAGGAAGGCTCTCACGGGAAGAGCCACACAGGGAAACTGAAGGAAGGAAAGACAGACTCAGTCCCAGCAGTCTTTCAGGGAAGTGTTATATACTGTCGTATGTAGGTCAATGGCAACAATGTGTCTTTTTCATGTAAGTGATTTTGTAATGTACAGGAATATAACGCATGGCAAAGTACCAACGCAAACAGACGAGTTGTGTTTTTCTTCTTAGATTTTACAGAACTGTGGAAGTTAGAAATTTACAGGGCATTTCTTTTGGAGGGGAGCGGAGGGCGTGAAATCCCACATTAAAGCCAGTGACAAAGCTTCTGCAGGGTCAGGATTTTACCCAGGGTGTGAGGTTTTTTGTGTTTTGTGTTTTTAAATCATGAAAACTTGGGGATGGTCCTAGTCCCAATTTCACTTTCATTACATTCTAGCTAAAATAAATCTTTAGGCAATCTTAAAACCTCTATCTGCAGTCATCAGTTCTAGCTTCATAATAGATTTCTGCTGTATGTGCTCGATCTGATATGTCAGTGACAAGCATGCTTTTTTCAGATTCCTCTCTAAAACGTGCCTCTTCCAATCACTCTTGAAGCATTACATTGCCAGCAGAAAAATGTGGTTGTAATGATTTCTTTTAAAATCAAGAACACAATTTACTTCGGGGGCCACCTATTCAAGCACAGTGTCTCTCTTGTTTTGTCAGGCTAATTTTTTTTATTTTTTAATGAATAGCATTCTTAATTAAAACTTCCATTCAAGAGGACCAAAACTTTTCACCAGTTTGGCTTGAAAACCTGCAAGGGTTTCCAAAGAACAATGGGACTGACACAGAGAAATATGGAAAAATGTGAACATTAATTCTTAAACCAGTGAACATTAACTCTTAAACCAGAATAAAGCACATGATTTCAAAGTAAACAATATATTTCAAGTTGATTGACGTTCTGTCATCTGAAAAATGGATGGGATTACACACATGTAAAGAGAGTGGGGGTTTTTCCCTCCCAGGGTCAGAAGTCAGTCCAAAGTCCATGACTGACACACCGCTAACTGCTTGTCTAGCTATATTAACTAAATAAAACTGTTACCAGAAGTAAGAAAAAGGGAGACCAATGTTATCTTGTTCATTTATATGTACAATACACATTTCTTGCATAGAAAGACCCTTCTGAAATGACTTTAAATAGACAGGGCACTCTGAGTGTGTCCCTTGAAACATCACTACCACTTTTAAACAGGCACTTTCTCCCTGCTGCTCCTCTGAAGCATCTCTGCATTGTTGTGGTCATAGCCAGGACACTGGACTCAAACCTTAGACTGTAACAATAACTTGGGAGACTGAAGGATATTTTTCCTAAAATTTTTACAGAAATAGACAAGTCTTTCTTTTAATTCCTCTTCTGTTTGGCAGTGCCATTTCTCTTAGATCACACAAGTGAAGGTTACAACATTCATTCTTACATCACTTTTGCATTCACATCTTGTGTTGTAAATCCACATTAGCGTAACCCTCCTGAAAACATGTCAGGAGAAAGGAAGAGCATAAGATTTGGTTGAAGTTTAAGTTGTTCCATGAACAATGAAATAACAAAGATGTTTTCCTATGGGTTTGTCTCCTATGTCCTTTGTACGTCCCACCACTATAACCCCACCTTTTCCTTTCTTCTTGTTTCACTTACTGACCCCTCCACACCTTCCACTCCTTCATCTAACCCCAGCACACCTCTTTTCCAAGTCACAATACCTCCAGCTTCCTTCATGTTTCCCCCTGAGCCCCCACAGCATTATCCTGTCATTGCTGCCAATTCAGAAAGAAGCACAGAGCTTGCGTGGTTCAGCTGATGAAGGTGTACTGACCCATCAGCAAACCAAGGAAGAGGAGAGCTGGGCTCTCTGTTTTTCCTTCAGTGTGTGGGAATTTGGCATCCTTCAAAACCGGATGACACTGGTGAACAGATTCAAGAGTTATTGGAGAAGAATCAACAGACAGACTGATGACATAAAATTAACTTCCTTCTGAAACACTGATAAAATAATCATCTTAAAATACGCCATCTGTCCGTCAGTCTCAATCTTCTCATACATTTCAGAGGCACGGGTCACACCAGTCTAGGTTTCCTTAAAGCCCTTTTGTCACTGGGAAACCTGTGAAAATGCTGTTCCAAAGCACCACTCGCAAACCTCTGGTCAGGAGAAAGACTTCCACTGATTTCAACAGTTTGGCTTGTGTGTCCCCCACCACTGTTATTGCACAAGTGTGTACTAGCACAGATGTAAACATGAAGGTAAGATCTTTGTGGCATCTGCTGTCCTGAGCAGTCTGGAACAAAAACATCAACACTTTCCTTGAACCCTTTTATATTTTTTGGCAGTGCCAGGTAGGACAGGGAAATCCCAAACACAGAGCATGGACATACTTGCTTACAGACTTGTTCTTTCAAGATGTTTTCGACACAAGAGGGATGTTCCAAGAGGAGGAGAAGTTCACCCTGTTCTTACCTCTCCCCAAATGCCAACAGTGTCTCTGATGTCGTTTTTACAGTAAGAGAGTTGTCTGATGCAATTGTTCACAGCAACACTGCTTTTTCCAGGAGCCAGATCTTCTTCTGCCATTTCTACCCAGCCCAGAGATCGCACAGCAAAGCACTAAAAAGAAACCAGAAAATATCTGAACATGTATCGGAGCACACAACACGCTGCTGTATCCAGCTATGGAAATCTTGGAATGTAACAGAAACTAGTCAGTTAAGGTTAAAGATCCCCAGCTAGGAGGGGAACAAAATCAAGGCCTTGTAGATGAGCTTATGCTCAAAGATAAGTAAATTAAAATACAATTTGAGAGTGGCAAGGTGAAAACATTTGAAGGAACAAAGAAGAATACAAGACTTGCCAGGAAAGGTATCTGTGGAGGTAACAGTAATGCTTTACAATAAAATGGTTTTGTTAATATAAAGGAGGAAACAAGGGAGCAGTAAATAGTAGGACACACACAAACACAGAGAAATAAAGGAAACAGCACAACTACAGAAACAGTAGAACTGAAATTCTAGCTAGTATCTAGAGCTCTAATTGAAAAGAAAGAAAATACTATTGGATTATGTCTGTTGTGAGATTCACACTCACTGCCTGGCTTTTAACCAGAAAATTAATTTTTTTAATGGATTACAGCAATCATTTCTACAGTAAGTTTAAGTAAGGTAGCAAACAATAACAAATTCAAAGCACTAACAAAAAGATACAGTATCATAAGAGGAAAGCAGGCTTTTTCTAGAAGAAATTAAAAATGACCTTTAAAATAAAACAATCTAATTATACAGTTTTTTAGCAGAAGGATGTTTAGCCAACCAGAGCACTCAGTTGGCAGAACAAGCCAAGGCGACATTACTTTGCACATATGGTGCTTTTCGCAAACAAAACAAAATGGGAGAAATTGAATGGTACCATCTCTACCCTACATTTACTAGGGTAGAGAATAAAAAGCTTTAATTCTGAAAAAAACCCCGCACATTTGCTCTCAGGCTTTACGGTGGGTGAAATACAGACCTCACACTACGTCAATGGGAGTCTGTCTACGAGACCAAGCTTTTCTCCAGAGAACACTATGGGTATCTCTCTCTCAAATGGTAATGCACCACCAGCGAAGGATGCACAAGAGACTTGCTGTTGTACCTCCTTAATAGGCACACTAAACGTTTATGATGGGCCCTAAAGGTTCAGCAATAATGGTTCCTGAACAACCCCATACTAAATTCCTGCTGTCTTCTAGGTACTTATCATGGTAACAGACACTGCCACTGAACGCTGCCAAATCAAACCCACCCCACCTCTGAGCTCTGGCTTCCCTGCGACTCTTTGCTCGAGTCAGTGATTAGATAGTGCGCCAGCACGGACATGAAGTTGCACTCACTTCTTACAGCCAAATCCTCTTTGCTAACAGGATTCGGCAAGCACAAGTTCCAAAAGTAGAAGTGAGACACTTTACAATTAATGACTGAAAATCTGCCATCATATAACATCTCTGTTCTTGTAACGCGTAACCCCGAGCCTCCCCTTGCCAAAACGGATCAAGTACTGACGTCAATTAGTACTCAGTCCTTGGTACCCTGCTTGCTTCAGTGTTCTTCACTCGTTTCTTCTGACACGTTATGCCGTCCTGAAACGCTACGTTGTTCTGGCGAACTGACTTGCAATTGTTTCGGTCAGTCCAGTCCCCTGTTAGGCACTCAGCGCAATGTGGACCTTGCAAAGACCAACACTCGTTGCCCAGTGCTGCCGCCCTGTGCCAGAGAGCTCGCCCTGCTGCCGGCAGCCCCCGGGCGCGGGGCAGGCAACCCTCCCGCCGGCTGCCCGCAGGAGCCCGGCACCCGTGGCGGCGGGGAGCCGCGCCGCCCCCAGCGACACGCTGCCCACGCAGCCGCACCGCCCGGAGCAGCAACAGCAGGTCCACGCTGGAGTCACCTATTAGTGCCTCTTCTTGAGATGCAGCAAATAAATCAGCTTCAGAGCTCAAACGCAGACACTGAAGAGCCGTTTCCCGCCTTCTAAAAACTGCTGTGAAGTCAGTGAGGAGATCAAGCTCCCGCACCATCACCGGTGTGCCATTTGGGAACCACTGTCCTCAAAAAAAGACCCCCAAACACCAAGGTATTTTAAATATGTATAATATGTCAACTTTGGCAAAGTAAGGGAGGAATAAAATTCGTCAGTGGGTAAAAAGATTAAGGCGTTTCTCCTTCCTTCCCCTTAAAACTTCTCTCCTCCTCCAGCCGACTTTGCCACGCAGAAAACGCAGCCCAAGAGCCTGCCTCTTGCGCCTCTGGTACCTACTCCAACGAGTCTCTAATGATGCGTCTCATCTAAGGTATTCGACAGCAAATACACTCTGCAAATTGTGTGAAACCCTTGAGTGAGTATAGGTAAAAAATGAAAGCCTCCCATGCCTTCGGATTTTTTGTGGCTGGGGTTTTTTTGTGTGTTTTTGGGGGTTTTTTTCTTTGCAAACAAGGAAACCAATATGCAAATTCTCCTACGCTGTAGCTTCCTGACCCAGCTCTGTTGGAAACCCACAAAAGCGCTGGCTGTCCCATTTTAAAGGGAGATAAAGGAGAAGGTGAAAGAGGAAACAAAGGGGGGTCACCACTCAGGGGTGCTCTTCACTTCAGGGCTACGCGAGATACTAAAATATCAATTTTTTAGCAATTATTAAGGTCATCTAATGTCAAGATTGCAGAATTGTTTTTGGCACATCAGATGCTCATGAATCTTGCTGAAAGTGCTGCAATGCCCATTGGGGTATTAAATATTTATCTCTGCAAGCTTTTAAAATACAGATTTTTACTGTGCCAGAAGAAAGGGGTTTTTTACAAGTAGTTCAATATTAAATTGAGTAACAGAATACTAGGAGAGAGGAACATTTCTAAATCATCTTAAGAGAGGTGAAGAACTAAACACATACACTAAGCATATTGTTTCCTCATTATTCTTCATATCTCAACTACATCTGCAAGATAAATATAATATGCTTATATTTATAAGATAAATATAGTCCTTGCACTGAACAGAGTATACCTTAAGCAGGCAAAAAACTGGTGAAAGACAATCAGTTCAAGTTGACAGCAGGTAAATCTCTTATTAGTAAAAATGGTGAACTGTTCTGGTATTTCTTTCCTGCCCATTTTTATACTATGTTTAAAATCCTCCAGCGGTGGCATCCACTGTATTTCCTTCCCTTCCCAGCCCACTGTCATGACAGTAGAGCGAGCTCAATGGGACACTCTTCTTGTCCATCCCACGTATTCCTCTCTGTGTGAAGGCCTTGACTTCCTTCCCCACTTGCAGTCCCTCTCCGTGCTTCCAAGCCAGGTAGAGGTGAGAAACCCAGTTGGCTTCTGGCACCTGGCAAGTTTTTGTTTGTGTTTTTTACAAGAAGCCCTTACCATAACCCAAATAAAATGCTTCATAACAGCTTCATAAAAAAACCCTGAATTCCCAGAGACTCAGTACAAACAAAAAACCTCTCAATAAAACCCACAAAGCAACACAATGCCTATGTACCTGAGGATACACATACAAGAAACATTCTTTTGCTCAAAATACACTTAAAGACCAAAAATATTCTACTTCTTGGTTGGCTCTAACTGAATACACATGCTGGCATGACTCAGAAGTGATGGCAGACCTTCATGCAGATTTCAGCACTAGAAAATATGAGGACTCAGAATAAGATGTGATACATACCATGGTTCATTTATCATCAGTATAATAGATAACAGAAGTATACATACACACACGGGGGGTGGGGGGGGGGTGTGGAAGCGTGTGCACGCATGCCTGAATCCCTCCCTCTCTGTGCATTGCCAGCAATTCTAGATCTCTCTTATAAAGGATCCACTTCATGCTTTATTGTTGGTGGGTGTCCCCCCCACTTAATTATTTGACTCAGAGGTACTCTTTAAAACAGAACCACAAAACCCAGCAGAAACAAACCACCTAGTGTCTCCAATCAGGTATGACCTAATTCTTAAACCAGGGCTAGCTGAGCTAGCCACAACAGCAGAATTGCTTAGTTACATAGCACACTAATCCAGCATCGTAGTTGCCTGGCTCCCACCAACAGTACTTACCAGCCAAGAGCCAAAGTGCTTCCTTTGACCTGAAAGAGCTTTGCTAATGCACCCTCTTTTCTCCTGGAACTAGTATCTAGCGTCAAAACAAGTCAAGCTGAAAACCAGAGTGCAGCTCTCCTTGACTAAGGGTCTATGAGCTCAGTAAAACAGACATTCCTGGTAAAGCTAGTTGGTTAAGTACCTCTACTCGAGGCTCACATATAATTACTAGCAAATCATGATTATTGGCAAATGATAATTTCAAAGTAATCCAGATGCCAACTTTTGGCTTACAGTAGTCTACCTCATTTCTTTTCTCCCTTGGACAGTAAACAAATAACCCTTGTATCATGTTATACATTATTACTATTAACTTACAAAATAAAATCTTACAGGTTTTTTGTGCCTGGTCAGACCCTCTGCTTTATCTTAAAATCAAAACTCTAAAAAGGATGCTTAAATAACCACATCTGAATAAAGACAAGCGAAACATGCTTTTCCTACCTGCTTGAAACTACTGTTCCCAGATTTTTTCCAAGAGATGGCAAAGAAAACCAGGTTTGAAGAGAACAAAAAAAGCTGATAAATACAGCAGGATGAAAGACAGATTTAGGAAGTGTATACTGTATTTGGATCATTTGGATATTGCTGTTTGGGATGGGGAAGGATCAAAGATACTACCATGAACACTGTGTGTCTAAGACATGTGAATGAAAAAAATATATAAACCATGGTATGTCAACAACCTTGTAATTTTATCTCGACTGGAGACTTCACATTTCCTGCTAGGCTAACACAGGACGTCGTGCAAAGAAAATACACAGGGGAAAAAAAGGCCACCTTATCACACACTGCCCCATGAAAAGACAGGTGAACAGAAATGAAAACACAGGTATCACTGCTCAGTTTTACAGTTCTGGGGAACATATGTTTGCATGGCTGCAAATCCAATTAATGTTTAAGGGTTAATGATCTGTAGCCAAAGAACCAAACTCATAAATGCTGTAATCCAAACGCTGTAAAAGGCTGTAAACCTCCCTTGCAGTGCAGTTCTGATCTAAAACATCGCCTAAAGCTGGGGAGCTTTAGATTTGAAGGAACGAATGAATCGTGGTTCACACTTCTGCTCTTTGGCACTGCAAACGCTTCACCACAGGGCAGGGTTCGCTCTGCAGCAGCTTTTCCAAGAGGAACTCCAGAAGGAGCTTTGACAAGAATGCAGAACCATGACAAATCTCTGCACATAAGCAAATGCCACACTCTAGCTGTTGCCTCATGTAGTGCTAAGCATGTACCTTTAAAAAAATAATAATTAAAAAAAAATCAAGAAAACCGAAGCAGATACAATGCCCTACTAGACAGAGGGCAAGAGATCAATTACACAAGACTGATGGCAGAGTAGTATTGGAAACTGGATGGATCATAAGGGCATGGGTAGAAAGATCCCATTAACAGGGAAAAGTCAGATTAGAACATCAGTTTGAGAACAACAAACTAATGAACATTACAAATACACAGAATGATTGTTTTTCAGGTCACACAGCTTTTGGTAGCCACTATGAACATCTACATTAGAGTATGTTTGCCTTCATGATCTAAATATGTGCTACTAATTTCTTTTCTACTTCTGAGCCTAAAGGACTTGGATTTCCCATTGTTTCCCTTTATGTTTTCCCTTTTTAAAGATTGTATCTGTCCGCAGACATACGTAAATCATTACAGTATTTAATAAGGCCTTTTATCACAGACCACTGAGCAGGCTTATGCCTGAGACACAGCATGTAGGTCACATAATTAACCGTTTCTTATGCAGCCAACACAATCCTGGAAATTCCACTTACATTTTATTTTATAGTTTAAAAATAAAACAAACTATCATTTTATTTTATGCGTTGGAAGATCATGACTCTTAAAATATAGCCACCCTATTCTGAGAAAGAAATATGTTCCAGTATATTTG
This sequence comes from Ciconia boyciana, assembly GCF_034638445.1. Taxonomy (NCBI): domain Eukaryota; kingdom Metazoa; phylum Chordata; class Aves; order Ciconiiformes; family Ciconiidae; genus Ciconia; species Ciconia boyciana. The sequence goes on from NC_132938.1 coordinate 27,071,047, forward strand.
CCGGCTATACATGAACAAAGCTTGCGTTGATTCCAGATGAAAATACTGGAGATGATCAAAGCTAAACTGAGTAACAAAAGAGTAAAGTGATCTTATGCAATTAACGAACAAGCAAACACTTTCATTTAATCAATGCGAATAGACTGCAATGCATCCATTTTCTCAGAGAAATACTGACAGTTGTCACATAAAAATTCTTAATTACAAAAACTTCAAAATGCAGAGTCAAAAACATGCTAATAAGATTTCTCAACATTTCCAGCTTTCTGTTGCAGTTCATGTTGTCTTATTTGAATGCTGAAAATGTGCATGCCATACAAAAATAAGAACACAGATATTCAGGTCACAACAGAATTCAGAAATCCACTAATAATTGCTATTTCAAGCAGATGACTGTAAACTAAACTTCTGTGGAATAAAATATGAGGGCTTTACAAACACTGTAAAATAACCTTTATAATAAATTACTTCTCTAGAGCAGGTCAATATTGAACTTTCTGCTTCCATGGTCCCTCACTCATTCTCCAAGACACTACAGTCTCATTTTTTCCAGACTCGCAGACTCCAACACGTAGGATGACAAAAGTCCCTCTCTTGTTTTGAGTTTAATACTTCTGTCTCAGTGGTTCCTGCTGGCTCACAGCCAGAGGTCAAATCTGCTCTATCCAGGCAAATAAATGTTGCAGGACCATTGCGTTGGCTCAAGATTTTTTGAATCCCAATTTCTTATTCATTACTATATTTCTGAATCAAGTAAAAATCTAGTCAGTTGAGCAAAAATAGAATGGACACTATTATTCTCTACTAATACCCTTTTGCTATATGTAGCTCTGAAGAAATTAAAATCACCTTATTCTTTTCTCCAGTCTTCTCAGTAAAGAATAGGCTTTGATTTTAAATGCTTTGCAGATATCTTGACTTCACATCTTAAAGGGATGCGTTTATGGACTTTGCTTTGAGTTATTAAGGGTGTTTGGGGTTTCATTTTAATACAGTGAAATAAAAAACATGATTCCTCAGTGAAGAAAAGGCCATCATATTTTTCACCAGAAACTAATAAAGGATGATCGTTGCAATGATGCTTAAATTAGGGTCCATCTTGCAGAATAACTGAACTGTTAGGATAACTCAAGCAGGTTTCATTATTCTGCAACACACAAAAATGACCCCAACAAACATACGTATGCTTTGTCAGTAAAGACAAGCCCTGCAGGATTTTACGGGGCATGAAAGAATGCGTGCATTCATTCTTAAAAACTAATGCTCTGCACTTGTTATCTTTAACTTTAAATGTTGTATTTTTCTGATGAGGGCTCTTCCACAGGGTGATATATGTAAGTGGTTCTAATGCAGCCAACAGCACTTTATTCAGTATTGTGGGGCATAATTTCAAAGGTAATATGCATGACATCCAACTTAGAGGTTTAAAGGTTTTTTATTTTTTTATTTATTTTTTTTTTTAGGTGAACTCTCAACCTTACTGAATCAATGGATAAAAACCTTTGGACTTCACTAGAGTCAGGATTTCATGGCTCTTTAGAAGCAACATTGTTAAGAGTAATTTGTTTTCTGAGGAAATTATGTTTACAACAGGATCCAAAGCCAATGAAGTTAAATCACTTTTGATCGATTCCCACTCTTTGAAAAAGACTCAAATTAACACGAATCCTGAGTCCAGAAATCTTGAGCCCTGGTGGGCCTCCCACATTTGAGGACCCACTTACTGTCACGCTGCCCCCCTGCAGCACCGTGGAGCGATCATCTTCAAGCATATGGAATAACACACACCCGCGTAGGAGCAACATGGCATTATGATGTACTGCATATCTCATGTTTTTAAATCTCTTAAGAGATAAATATTACCTCCCACTCCCTTTTCTCTTTGATGAAATACAGGAAATTTTCACAAGGAAGACCTCTGTTTTTTTAAAGTTAAATTTAGAGTTAGAACTAATACCAAAATAAATATACATGCTGGCTAGAGCTATCTAAATATTGCTCTGTCATTCAACACAATGTTCCATTTTAATTGATTTTTTAATTAACTTCCTCCATAAATGTACCTTTCAGCAGGTCCACAAGGGACAAGTAACCCACCACGGTTGTACTATGTTGTTTTCAAACTGTGTATATACAATATATAACATATATATAATACATAAATATATATATATATTTTATATACACACACAAATACACACTCTGCACTTTTCATTAAAAATCTATGCAATGGAATGGTAAACTTTGTGACATTGCAGACTTGAGCAGGCTATTTCCGTGAGCCACCCTAAACTGTCAAGCTAATGTAAATAATTGAAGAGAAATACAAAAATATCATCTGATCTGTGCTGCTACAAAATGAACTATGATGAACAGACATTCAAGAGGCAGTTCACAATCAACAGGCCATTCTAAAACTGGAGCTGACAGAAGCTATATATTGTTTTAGAGGTGAAATGGTTGGTCTCCAGTGGGGAGTATGAAGGGCTGAAAGCTGTGATTATCTCTGCAGTGTATTAGCAAAGCTGCTGGCGAGCTGATGGGGAGGTCTGCCAGCAATATCAGCAGAGGCTGAGCCAAACTGGGAGCTCCCTGTGCACCAAATCTATCGGTCTGCAGAATGGCAACAGGAGCTTTTTGCCCGTGGGACGTGAGTACACAGTTTCTGTCCTCTCCCGAGGGCTCCTTCATCAATCATACACAAAGTACTGCTGGTCCAGAAAGTTTACTGTGCTGCACCACAAAACAGTGAATAAATTGTGATTAAAAACAAAATAAGAAACATTAAAATATTAGGAAGTGCAGATTTTTCCAAGGAAAAAAAAATCTCTTACAGCAGCAGCTAGGTTTTTCTTGTGTTCTGCACAACAGCCATGGTTTGTTAAATGGTTGTATGCAGCAAGATGCTGTGCGCAGACCCCAGGCAAGAAAAACTGCGCCATGCATCTCCATGAGAAACGGTACTGAAGATGACACTGGCACCTTGACCTAGTGAACCAACAGAAAACTCTTCTTAAATAGCCATCACTGGAAGAAACATCATCATTAAAAAAAATAAAAAATAGGTATATTCATGTTTTCTCAAACATGTCCGGCACTTCCTGGTTGAGTAGCTACAATTTTAACAGCACTGTTTCACTTTGGAAAAGGTTTCCCATTACTTGGAGGCCACGGGAGGGCATTCGGTGCCCCACAGTTGTGATTTCAGAGGCAGGGCACGCTGGCTCTGGTGCCGCCTTGCCCAGCTGGCAGCCAGGGAAGCTACCTCCCCACGGGGAGAGCCGTCACTGCCCTGCACCTAAACTGTCCCTGCAACCCGGCCGCCCATGGCACGCACAAGGTAGTAATTGCTTCAAGGGAAAAGTGTGACCCACACAGCTCCCATCTGCATCATTTATCCTCCTGTAATGTAATTGCTATCTAGGTTCTTACTACTCCAACAATTCCTGGTCAAGACCTGCGGCAGACAAAGTCGCTGTCAATACTGGAACTTTATGGGCCAAGAAGATATTTGGATTTGAAACAAAAGTGTTATTATATTTTATCTTCTCTTTTCCCAATTCTGTAGAAATCTGGCAGCCCAATGCAAACCTTTTGTACCGTATATCTTAATAAAGCAAATACTGATAATGCCCACAAATTCAAGACATAATTATTGCATTACAAACCTGGAAATTAATGGTAAATTTTAAAGCAGTTTCCATTCTCTTTCACATGAGGAATGGCTTTGCAATATATTTTTCTAAGGAAGGCTACAAGTAAAATCTCTCCCTCTACATCTCTCCTGCTGTTCAGTCACTCATGTCCTGATCCGGCACGAAAGGTTTGCATCTAATTAGGTCCCAGAGATACGTGGGATTTCTAACAGTGAAAGACATGTAACATCTTGCAGGATGCAATTATAAATCTTGAAGGGCTCAAGAAATTAAACTACATTATCCCAGATATTTATATTATACATATATTATAACTACTAAACATATTGTAACTCTGTATACCTTCAAAAAAAGTGAATTGCTTAGATATGGGAAAACGCTATGTCTTCCTCTGCCCTGGCCTAATCTTCATATTTGATTAAACAAGACTCCATTTAGGGACAAGGTGGAAGCAAATATCCTCTAGACAGAAATCAGTGAGGTTCAACAAGGCCAAGTGCAAGGTCCTGCACCTGGGTCACAACAACCCCATGCAACGCTACAGGCTTGGGGAAGAGTGGCTGGAAAGCTGCCCGGCAGAAAAGGACCTGGGCATGTTGGTTGACAGCCGCCTGAATATGAGCCAGCAGCGTGCCCAGGTGGCCAAGAAAGCCAATGGCATCCTGGCTTGTATCAAAAATAGTGTGGCCAGCAGGACTAGGGAAGTGATCGTGCCCCTGTACTCAGCACTGGTGAGGCCGCACCTCGAATACTGTGTTCAGTGTTGGGCCCCCCACTACAAGAGAGACATTGAGGTGCTGGAGCGTGTCCAGAGAAGGGCAACGAAGCTGGTGAAGGGTCTAGAGCACAAGTCTTATGAGGAGCAGCTGAGGGAACTGGGGTTGTTTGGCCTGGAGAAAAGGAGGCTGAGGGGAGACCTTATCGCTCCCTACAACTACCTGAAAGGAGGTTGTAGAGAGGTGGGGGTCGGTCTCTTCTCCCAGGTAACAAGTGAGAGGACGAGAGGAAATGGCCTCAAGTTGCACCAGGGGAGGTTTAGACTGGATATTAGGAAATTTTACTTCACTGAAAGGGTTATCAAGCATTGGAACAGGCTGCCCAGGGAAGTGGTTGAGTCGCCATCCCTGGAAGTATTTAAAAGACATTTGGATGAGGTGCTTAGGGACATGGTGTAGTGGTGGTCTTGGTAGTGTTAGGTTTATGGTTGGACTCGATGATCTTACTTTTCCAACCTATAAGATTCTGTGATTCAGTATTATGATGTACCTCACATCATGACATTATCACTTATAACATCACCTAATGACACAATAGATGTCAATAATAATAAGTATCAATCACGGAGACAGAATGAATGAGCAAACACACTCTCCAGAAATTCTGATGTACAAAATGAAAAAGACAGTATTTAAAAAAAAATTGTTGAGGAGATGTATTTTAGTGCTTTAGTCTGCTATTTCTAAAACTGCTCGTGAAGCAGAATGTTTTCTAACACCTGCACCATTTACCTGCAGCATCTCCATAGCTGGGAGGGTGCCTTAATGCTGCTAATGGCAGACAGCCAGATTCAGAACCAACCAGCCAAACAACCAGTTTAGAAACTGCCGTCCCCATCACTCACCATTGCTACCTAGAAGCTGCAAGGATGGAAAGATGGATAAGCTTTTGCTATACTACAGTAATTGTCAAGATTGACCTCTTTTTGATTATTCACTGGATGTTTCAAACAGAAGATCTGTGTTTTGACTCATAGTTTTGAAAGCTACTAAAATGACTACCCGGATGGTGAGAGGTGGAAGAAACTACAGGCACCTTTTTGTGTCTGAAAGAAACAAGGAAAAAACCCTAACCCCAAACTCCACTACAATGTTTATTTTGGTTTTACATTGGGTTTTTGTTTGAGGTTGGTTTTTTTTTTTTTAAGTTTTTATTCCCAGATTATCATTCTTCCCTCTGAAAGCCTAAGATAAGCCAATACCAAAAGGAAACAATTTTTTTAAAACTACTTAACTCTTACTCTATAGTTCTTTTGATTTAAAATACTTAAGAACATCATTTAGGAAAGATCCATGAGCAGTGAGCATAATCTGCTTTCCTGCATTTTGTGAAAGCTTTCCTGTATTTCCAAACTATCTAATCAATGCAAAAACCAGTATTTCCAAAGATGCACTTAGTTTATATTGGGAGTAGCTTAGTGTTAAAAGAACTATGTACGCACTGTTTACGCTAATCCCTGAAATACAAAATTCTGCTGTTCACAAGAAACTTTCAGCTACTGGCAAGAAGATCCTTTGAAAAAACAAAACAAAACAAAACAAAACAAAACAACCAACTCCCCCCTCCTGACCAAGGTGCTATGCAAATTGTTGAGATGAAGACCAGAACTTTGCTTCCGTTCATTCTTATAAACAATGCTTGTAATTATGGCTTAAGTTGCAACTAAAATGATTACCTACTCAGGAGTTGAAAAAGTAAATGAAACTATGTGTCAAGAACTTTCCAATAGAGAAGATGGACATTTTAAAGCTCCCCTACAAGACCCTGGAAAAACTCCTCTTAAGGTAACAAATCTGATGGCCCATGGTTAAAAATAAGAGACAGAAAACACAGAGCTGCTACAACAGTCAGGGAAACAGGGACTCATAAGAAGATGGCAACCCTCCTAGTCTCATTATGAATAATTAAAAGCACTTGGCTTGTTTACTTTAATAAAACTAAGCTGAAGAGGAGACATAATTGCTTGCTATAAATGCACTAGAAGATGGCTAAACACAGAATAAGAGGATAAAAAATGGCCTCAAAAAGTTTATGTTAAAAGCTTTTTGACCTTCAAAGGAAGGTAATACTTGAATCAGTTTGTCACTAAGACTAGTCAAGGCAAAAAAAAAAACAAACCCAAACCCAAAACATTTAAGAAGAAACTTGAAACTTGTGGTTCCCTATAAAGGTAAAGGAATGGGTTCAAGATTTCTTCCAGTCCTCTACCCTGTAACAGGTCCTATTTCCTACGGAATGAAAACCAAGGATTGTTTTTGAAAGAAACAAATTCCTATTCCGAAAAACAAGCAGAAGTACCATTTTGGAAGAAAAACTGTTAAAGATGCCTAATTTTTCTTTTAGATTTAATCTTTTTTTGTAAGGAGACTTAAGACGGAATAAACTCCTCCGTATTAATTAATTGCATTCAGTCCATTGAAATGAATTGAACTGAGGCTTTTTGTAGTGTTTCATGTGCTCATGAGAAGATTATATGCTGCATGAGGTGGACTGTGAAACTGCTGAATACTCCGTTTGCACCAATAATTTTAGAAGCTACTCTGACTGTGATAGACAATTATGGACTTCAGTGTGAAAAGATGATCCTTTCCTGGAATTACTAGACATGGCAAAAACTCCTCTCTGCTTAAGTGTCCACTTGCATCAGAAATCAGACTCATCTCTGTCACCAAGAAGACACGCTGATTATTTACAGGCCCAGTGTCTAGCCAGGATATTTGCTTCTGGAGAAACAAGGAAGTGTAGGATGTCTCCAAAACACACATACCTGCCTCCATAGCAAGAAAAGCAGCAGAGAGATGGATATTAACTCTTTGGGGGGCACATAGTATTTTGTAAAATGATTTCCATAGTGCTATTTACAGGCCACTTTCATGACAGCCACAAGCGGTCTGAAAGGTCAGCTTGTCAGAAACATCCCTCACATCACCCCAAAAACCCCCAATCCCCAGGTAATCTGTGGGAGTTCATCACCAACTCACTTCCCATGTCTCCAACTGTGTTTTCATTCACCTACAGGTAAATCATTAAATTTAAATACCTGATATCAGCACCTCCTACCTCTACCCCTTTTGGAAATAGTCTCCTCCTCTTCCTTTCTTTTGAGATCCTGAGCATTTACTAGCTTCTAAAGTAGAAAACAGACTTTTGGAGCAACTGCCTAGTACTTCCACAGGTATAAATACATTCTTCCCATTCTTAGACATTGATATATAGCCGAAACTACTCTAAAATGGCAAGGCTGGAAAGCGAAGCTCTGATGAACAGGCTGATGTGGACAGGGAATTCAAAAATCCATGCTTAACACAGAAAGACTAAATTAAGCCTTAGCAGAAAACCACATTTAAAAGGAGAGAATAAAGGCAAGCCCAAATGTCAGGCCAAACAGGCCAATTCTGAACAGATTTTGGAGAAATTGAGTCACACGCACTTTCCATTTTTCATCCCATTCCTAGGGACAGAGACAAATTTCCCCAGAAGGTTCAGTTTCTTTGCACAACCACAAGGAAAAAATTTAGCATCTTTCTATACTTTTGCACATGGCCTTCATATTTTACAACAATGTAAAAAGAGACAGTCCAGAGGAATTTACAGTCCAGGACTGGTAAAAGGATCTTTTTACCTCCCTTGAAACTCAATTAGGAAGGCGCAGGTTGCTCTATAAATTAACCAGGAAGGTTATGATCTGTCTCCTGGGAAGTACCAATTCAAAACTCATTTCCAGTTGTGCATGTTTCACATGCAGAATTAGGATCCGTGTCAAATGCAATGAGCCATCTCTTCAAGAAATTCCTACCAAAATAAATTACTGAAATCAAGAAGCTGGATGTAATCATTCTCCCCTTTCTCCCACTTCCTCTTCTCTTTTACGGCCTTGTGCAGACAACCTGCACCAGCGTGCCAAGGATATAAAGCTCTGAATTGCATCTTAAGCACATAATGTATAGAGAAACATTTGTTGTTTATTGACAATTTTGAATGCTTAACTGTGTTGCTGCATAAATCACTTTTCTTACAAGAATGACATGAATTATATGACACACTTTTCCCAAAACTGGCATTTTTGCAGTGCTACAATCGTTGCAGAAGCTGACAGACTCGGGGGGAAGACAACTACTTCAGCTTTCCACAAGGTGGCATGGTTCCCTTTGCTGAAAGCATTACTCAGTGCCATTGAGGAAATGTAATTTTTTTATTTAATTTTTTTTCAAATGTACTGGCCACTGTCATGAATAGGTTTAAATACGTTTAAGATCTCTAAAAGATCTCTAACAAGGTTCACTTTAACAAATTCTTCCAATAGAGAGTTTACTGAGTTAAAAAAAGCTTCCTTCTCTTATGCTGAAATGAAGAAAAGGTATCTGTGCTTGCTGCCACGCAAAAGCAAGCTTCAATCAAATATATTTCAGGCACATCATGTGGCAGAAGAGGGCCTAAGGAGCTAAAAAATCTGATTCTCCAAGTGTCAGGTCATCAGTTTCAAATCCTATCAGATTTCTTTCAGTCTCACAATATTTTCGGTAAAATGGGCTAGCAAGGAATCCACCTACTACACCCCCTTCCCATCCATGTGAGAATTAAAGATCCCAGAGCATTTTCCACAGGTGAAGATTTTCCCTGCTGTTTCCAGACCACTTCCCGTCCCTGTGGGATACGGCCATTCAGCAGCTGCTTGTGCTGTCCCCGGGGCAGCGGGAGATGCGCTGAACAGCTCTGCCCACAGCCTCTCCTGCTGCAAAGCGACATCAGCACCGCTGAGCTTCCCCCACAGGACCACGCATGCGGTCACTGCTGCCCCTGCACAACGGCCCCATCAGGCAGTGACAGACGGCAGGTAAGGTGCTTTGACTCAAGTGATTTAAAAAAAAAAACCACCCAAACATGTATAGTTTCTCATCTTTCTTGTGTTGCTCCTCTCAGCCACTTCTGTGAATGATTCAGTGCTCAGTTTTGATTACCCGTTTAAATGTCATCAGCATGGTTTTGCCTAAACAGGAGAGACAAAAACAGCTGTGATAGACAAAAGAGGACAAGCTTTTGGCGTTGACCCATTTCCCTGACACCAGATGGGTCTCAGTTCCATAAATTTTGAAGTTTAAACAGCAAGCCAGAGAGGGAAGGGAGATGATGACACATGAGTTATTCACCCACACAAATACTGCCACGGTTCTCCATACAGGAAGGGCTCCTAATTCTACCCAGTGCAAATCACCTGGGAAAGAGTCAGACATATCAAAATACTGCCTCCCTATAATGCTTTCCATACAGTAAGCCTTATCTTGAAAGCAACAGCTTTCTGGTTCTGAGGACTGGTACCTAATGCTCATCACTCCTCCAACTCCATTTATTGTGCTCAGAATTTACTGCTTGTCATTGTAACAAGCACAGCTGAAACCCTTGCTTTTTAACTGCCAGCCTGCCAAGCAAAACACATTCATTCACATCTGATTTAAACATCACAAGCCAAATAATCAAGATGACAAAGAAGTTTAAGTACCCCGATCAGTCTGTTTTCTCTCCTAAAATATATCATTAATGCTATTATAATTATTAACTCTGTTACATACTGTCTTCCTGCATTTAAGTAGCTTCTGATCCTGTCAGTCACTGCAGGTGTATGGCACAGCCAAAACACTTATTTAAATTACTTGGATTTACAATTACAGATATTCACATACATCCCTGAAAATGGATGCAAGCACAAGGCAAAACCATCAACAAGACAAATCTGGAGATATGTATACAAGCATTAAAAACCTTCTGCTGCTTCTTTCTCCTCAAAAACCTTAGATTACAACAGTTAAGGCTCCGATTTAATTACGGTGCTTGTTCACATAATGGTCTCATTTTTCTCTATAAATTTTATGCTCAAACTAGGTTACATTCTCTGTTCTAAAATACAAAGTTCCTTGTTCTAAAAAGTAACTTGCTTGTTACTAGCTGCAAGTTCAAGCAGCCACATAAACAAGGAAGAGTACTCAAAAAAGGGACAAACTCGAGAATAAAGAGCAAATTCTGTCACCAAATGCCCCAGGAAGCTATCCAGCCATGACAAACAACAGAGCCCTCTCTCACTCAGGACAGAAAACTCGCTTAGTTGTGCAAGGGATCAGTTATTCCAGTTGAACAGTAGAATCTTGAGCTGTAACATTCAATTTCTTGGCTTACATGATTTTAAAATAAGTCACACTTTCCTGAACAAATTGAATGAAGCTTTAAATCTGAAAATTCCTTTGATGGAATTAGTATTGCATGGTCAATCTACATTGTGCCAAGAGGAGTAGTACAGTTAATTTCAAAACCTGGGAGACATTCTGCACCTTGCAAGTTATGCTTAAAATTGCAAATTTGTAATTGTTATCCCATTGTGGATGTTCCTACAGACCTTGGCTTCTGGATCACTGTTGATGCTACAAGAATCATCATCATCAGATTGTGGACCATTTCTGTTACAGAAAAAAAAAAGGACAAAAATCAATCTTAAAATCATATAAAAATTACAGCACAGCACAAAATGGAGCTGGTCATTCAACGGAGACTTCTGAAGTCATTGTACCTGAGCTTCAAAGACGCATAGCGTAACGTTGCTCCTTCAAACTCCTTCAGACTTGGGTCTGGGTTCACAGTGGCTGCATGCAGATCCTAGAGATAGAAGGCAGTGCTATTAATATAGTATTAAGTGCTATTAATATAGTATTAAGTATACCACCATGTTATTTCTTATTTCAAAGGGAAATTAAATCCTCCCTGCAAAGAAGCGATAGTATTTCTGGCTGAAGTTGAAAAGAGGCATGCATATATTCTCAAGCTGCATTTCATTCAGTGCAGGCATCTTATTTGTTACATCATGGCAGTTGCCCTGCTATAGTTTAGACTGAATCCATCCCAAGTGGAAAGATCAGAAAAGGCAGTATGTTTGTGAGCTAGACATCCCTAGCAGTACCCCCATTCACTTCGGCCTAGGTTATGAATGACATTCATGGAAAAATAAAAGGGGAAAAAAACAGCCACTGCCATGCAAAAAACAAGGGTAATAGTATTAAAGGTTCTAAAATCTGACAATATACTTGCCTTCCAAATGTCACTATTAATCTTTCCCCCATTCAGTACAGCAAAATCACTCCATGGCTGTTTCTAGACACATAATTATTCACACAGGAAGAAGCACATTGATAAAAAAAAAAAGAAAGAAAAAGAAAAAAAACACAAGACACTGTTGTTAGCATTGATATTTACAGGATGGGTTAGGGAACAGATCACCTCAAACTTCAACTAATTACTCCACTATACCATGGCATTTGGAGGAAAGGGAAGAGAAGACATGCCTCTAACAGTTACTTACCAAAACAAATGATTGAAACAAGGAAAGTTAATATAAATTAGGAACAGACAATGAAATTACTCTTTAACTATGATATTAAAAGCAAGCAAAATGAATCTGAATATGAATGTTGGCCACAGCTGCTACAGCCTTTGATAAACAGCAATTAAGGGGAAACATTAGGATTTCCATTTGATTGGCACTTTTGTTAAAAGACCCTAACACTATTAGAAGTAGAAATACTGAAACACAATGGTATATACAAGGATAAGATACATATAAGGTAAAAATCAAATATTTCTAGAGAGAAAGCACAAGAAAAGGACAGTGAAGGGAAGGAGGATTAGTAAGGAGTGCAGAGAGATTTCTTGCTGAAAAAGTAGTTTTGTGAAGTCTAGCAGCTTTTTTAAAAAACAGAACAAAACAAAAAAAACCACCACACAAACCACCCACCCTCTCATTTTCCATTCAAGTTTCTCAAAATTTTCAGAGGAGTTCACTGGTACAATCAAGCAAGTAGCAGTGCATTTACCACTACAGCAAGGTGAGGTTCATCCTTCTCTGTAAAGCCTGGGAGGAGCAGCTGATGTTGGAGTTGCCCCTCTCCTCTTCCCCACAAGGACAGAAATCCCACAGTCCTGAGCAACAGCCAGGTGGGACAGGAGATCTGGCTGCTGAGACATTCAGAGCCACCTCTTTGCAGCTTCACCAAATCAAGTATTCCTGTAATCAGTGGCCCCTTTTAAGATGAGCTCTCCTGGGTTGTCCAGCTCAGCCCCAAGATGAAGTGGTACCTATTAATATGGCCCAATGCATTAATTTGCAGGGTGGACCTCTCACCTCAGAAGTGTTCTCAGTACATCCCTACTGGAGGAATTATTTGTGAGAAACAACTCCCAGGAGTAATTCTTCCCAAACATGCCTTTGAATTAATTGAGTTGTTCGCTTTTTCTACTAAGCCCCTCCTCTTTAATTATTAGCTGCTAGAGGTTGTTACCTACAGAAGAACTTCTAGAGGTGATCCAGGCCTGAGATCAGTCAGGCTATAAGAAGACACAACTACCATCACCAAATTCTGCCATGATCTCAAAGAAGCTCCTATTGAAAATTAAACCCTACGGCTTTTTCTCTGCACAGGAAACGGGAAAGAGGCAGCAAAATCTCTAAAATTTGGAAAAGAATGTTACAAAAGATGAGGATTCACAAAGGAAGTCATTTGGGAACACACAGGAGAAAAGAGCTATCTAAAACTAAGTCAAATTTAATCAGCTGTGTAAAACCAAAATACATTTTCATGCTTTTGAGGGGGAGGAAGAGAAGGAATGTTCCAGGTTATTCATATTTAGCACCTATTAGCATATTTGTTAAATCTGCAGGATTTTTGCATAACGCTTAACCCATAATTGCTTTGGATTGAAATTTACTGATTATCTTGTGAAAGAAAAATTGCCTTGCAGCCTGTGTAAAAGTAAGACATTTTTGCATTTTTTCCTTTTTAAAACCCTTTCTGCCATTTGTATGCATTACAGCATCACTCCTCCCTACTCATTTTTTTCTGATTCTCTGTTCAACAATAGTAAGTAACTGCTTTTCTTTATGCTGAGTATCCAGAGTAAGCTACAACATAAAAATGTCTGACTTGATCTGTTCTTTGTTGACTGCCCTCAGCTGTGAGCCACATTCTGTCAAATGAAGAAAAGCTTCTGTATAACACATCATTTAAGAGACAGGGACACAAAATAAAAAAAAAAAAGGAGGAAACAAGACAAAGGGTAAAAAGGCATTACTCTGGGGGAAAAAAACGTGTTTCGAAATGTTTATTTGACACACTTAAAAGCTGAAAGAGCCCAAATAAACTCATCTCAAGACTAGCACATGATGCTTCACAGACAAATGTGATAAAGATAAAAGTATTTTTTATGGACTCACAGAAGCCTATTGGGACAGATATGAAATGCTACCCATGCCAGTCTTCAATCCTAGATTATACTCTTTCATCTGCCTAAAACCTATATATCCCCCAACCTTTTCAGAAGAAAGCAATACAAATTCCAGCACATGGGAACGAGCTAAACCAGCCCTCCCAAACCAGATTATCTCGGAGCACAGGCTTCCAAACAGCAATGAGGGAACCAGCAGTACACAGCTCACACATGGTCCAACTTGGAGCTGGAAGCTGTCCACCACAACTGCTGCTGCCAATGGTAGTGCTGGGATAAAGGCGTTTGGGAGCCCCTATTCTAGATTGAATTCCACATCTTTTATGAAGTGTCAGATTGACTGTATCACAGATGTCCCGGTTAATCCTTCACAGGGAGGGAGAGCGGAAGCATTTTGGGTAGGCTGCAGTGCAGTGAAGAGGGACTGAAACCAATATCACCTGCAAGTGACCTGGAGATGATTAGGTGCTGGCAAGTATTGATTACAAGAGATGAAAAACCAAAGATTCATGACAGCTGACACTGTTAAATCTAGATTACAAATTATTTCATTACCTACCTCTATCTCTTAACTCCACACCATGGCTTATTTCCCTCTTACTGCTCTGTAGCAGGGTTCTGCTCAGAACCAGCTGAATCCCAAAGGATTTTTCCTCCAGTTCCCTCTTAATAAAGCTCAACATCTGTGGTTTCAAGAAATGCAAGACTTTTCCTAACAGTTATCATTATAGCTCCAGCTACCCCCCTTCTTTGTAGCAGTTTCAGACTTTGGCAGTGCACAAAGTCCCAAGCCCAATTCACACTCTTGTTTTGAACTCCGTTACTGTAAGCCTGCTGGTATTGTATTGCTATCTTAACAACCACTGAGTCAAAAAATCAGTATTGTTTAAATAATGGTATGTAAGATGCTTATCAATGAATGCAGAAACCTTCAAAAGACAAATGCTTTCGTCTATACCTACAATTCAAATAACCATATAATATCATACTAATACAAATTTTGGAAACTTGCTTATTTTCTGTATATCATCTTTTACCCTACAGTATATAGTCTTGAATGCTGCCACAGAACTGTATATGCATAAATCTTTGCCAGATCAAATTCCTTGCTGAATTAGAACTGCCATATGAAAACTTAGATGAGCGTACTACGTACTCACATAAGTGGCATTTTAGAATGACTCCTCAAATGCCTTATTTAATAAATCGACACTGGATTAAAATCTATGTTGTTATAATTCATACATTTTGTATTCTCCATGAAGCTGCTGAGAATTAATGATCACTACTTATAATCACAAACTATTCTTCATTTAAAGCAAACAAAATTGTGAAAGGTTAAAGGTACATCTGCCACATTACCAGTGGGTCTGAAATTTTCATTGTAAAGACATTTTAAACAGAGGTAGAAAAATATTTGAAATGAATATACGCATTTTCTCTCTCCAATTTACCAACCATACTGATTTCTGCGTTTTTGTGAAAGATGCCTATAACTTACTAATTAAAGCCCTGTTCTCCATATTTTAGAGTAAGAAAAATACTTAATGGTGAAGTTATATCACTCACGTGTACATTACAGGAATTTATACTGGAAGTGCGTGCAGCACTTTACATTCAGCATTTCTGGATTTTTTTTTCTTGTTTTCTAGCTGAATTATAACAATTGCTGTTCTTTCTCCATGAACCCTCTCAGAAATAATTTCCAGCGTGCTTGGTGCACAGTACATTCCACGGGAACTTGACTGATGTAAACTATAACTGAAATATTGTGGTCAAGTTTGCAAACCTTATGAGTAGCATTTATGAACATGTGGGAGCAATCTTTCTAAAATAATGAACAAGAATGTACGTGTTTAAGCCTATACAGGACAAAAGTTTCAGGGTCAAGACGGTAATACATACTTGAATGTCCTTAACTCCTCTTAACTTTCATTTAAGTTATTTTGGTGCATATGTCAACAAAATCAAGAACAGAAGAAATGTCATATCTAAATACATTTAAAAAAAAATGAATAAATAAAACCTAAGGATTGCCTGATCCAAAACTCAAAGCTAGTACAAAGACTTCCCTTTGTTTCATAAAACTGTGGACCTTCTTCTGAAAAGTTAGTATGAAAAAGAATTCATTTCAAAACAATTTGATTTTATATCAGTATTTCATTCCATAGAAGTCCTCCCAGCATACCAAAACAAAGTGATTGCATTTTTTGAAGCATACTCTTCTTTCTGATAATTTATTTTATTTTTCTACTTATATGACATCAATCAACCCCCTGGATTGTGCCTGAAAGGATTATTTTAAAAGGCAGTATCACATATTGCTCTTTCAATACATGTGAAAGAGAGAGTGCATTTCTTTCTGTTTCTAATTAAAGACTGGCTGCAACACAGTGATCCACTTGTGCAGATATGTTCTACTGGCAGGACGTTAAAAGATTTACACTTGAGAATACTTGATGTTTATTCAATAGAAACTACCCTGTAAAGGAACTAGTGTCTCAAATGAAGACTCATATGTCTTTGTGTGATACTCCTACCAAGTGAACCAAAAAGAAAGAAGATGCAAACAAAGAGTCCAGCCAAAAGACTGCTATAATGTGCAAAAATTTTATGTATCCTGTATCCATATAATGCAGCAACGCTTCAGCACATGCTACAGAACTGCAGTAGTTTCACATTAATCAGGCGTTGGCTGTCTAATTTGTTTGAGATATGTCTGATTTCATCCTACACATCCAAAGTTCAGGATGTTTCATGAGGCACAGCCATCAGAAAATGCACATAGAAAATAAATACTTACGACGTATTATCAACAAATAGCTAAACTTTGGGATATTATCAGGCCCCATATTCTAAAGCTCAGTTTAGCTAACAGTTAAACCTGGAAGTTCAGAAAGTTATTTCAATTTTCTTTACAGTATGCAGCCCACAAGAAGACACAGTGTGTTACCTCAGTTTCTGGAGTAGGAGACGGAGTAATGGAACCAAGTGATCCTTTCCGTGAGCCCTGGAGATCTGTTGGGATGGACACGGGACGTTGCCATTGAGTTGTTCCTGTTGGTATGTGCCAGTAGTAGATCCCAGCAATGTCATTGATTTTTTTCCAGCCAGGCGGTAAGTCTGGGTCTGTCTGAAATGAATGATCACTCCATATATCTGCTGGGAACAGAAGAGAAAAAAAAAAAAGGGAAAAGAAAAAAAAGAAGAAAATTAATTAATGTTACTAACAGTTCTTCCATGGGTCTGCCCCTGATGCAAGTGATGCACAGCTGGTACTGCTGTTGTACAGTTCCTGTGTAAATGAACACCAGAAAAAGATACTGAATTATTGAGGCTCAAAGTAAGGTGACAAAGCCGTTTAACTTGGCCTATAAAGAGAGGAAAAAAATACACTACTTGCCAAAGAGCTATTCTAATACGGCAGCTATCTAATACCATCAGATAAACTAGCTCTTCTAATAAGGTTTAGCTTCAAGTACATTAAATCACAGCATATAAAGAAAAATTTGGAGTTGTGGTATACTCTATCCTCTTCATCACAGCTCCTTCCCTTCTCAATGCATGGTAGCAGAGCATATATTTCTGCTAATCAAAGTCAGCTTATCAAAACAGAACCCCACACACACCAATCAAACAACCTGCACTGGGTTTACTTACAACATCTAAAAGACTGCTTGTTCAAAACGATGAGAACAAAAGAACTGAGCGATCGTTTTACACACACCCCGACTGTCACAAACAAACATACTGTTTTCAATTGGTTTTATAATGGGGTAGAAAAAAAAATCAAAACCTCATCCACAGTGCCAACACGGAGATGAAATACTGGCTCTACTGATATACCTCCTACTAACTTAAGAATGTGCCAGCAATTCATATTGTAGTTAGACATATTCCTAGATTTACCTGGGATTATAGATGCATAGAGGAGAGTTCACCGGTAGAGAGCATGCAGTGCTTTTTAGAAAGGCAGGGGCATCACCTATGTGCAAAACAGCTGTACCCCAGCAGGGACAGTTACCTTCTGTTGGATACATGCTTTCCAGAGGCTGGGAAGGGAGCCAGTGCTCTTCTAAACTTCCCAGCTAACGTGTTTTGGTGGTGTCATTATGGTATGTGCTATTAACCAGCTGCTATGGTCTACTCCAAGGACCGTCAAACTGCAGGGAGAAACAAGTAACCTCCCGCACTGACGTTTCCACCAGCACTTGAGCAGACATGATGAAGGCTGACACCAGCACAGTGAACTGAGCTAGCAAGAAAAAACCCCAAGAATAAAGGAAGCACCATACCAATGAGCCATGGCTCACCTCGTCTGGCAACTTGTTTCCAGCCTTCAAAGACAGTCCTCAGAACACCTTCAGTGGACAACAGATGAATAAACTGCTGTTATATTGCTCTTTTTAATCTCTTTTTTAAATTAAAATTTCTTGTTAGTCTATCGTCAAGCCTCTTACTAGGTGTTTCATCATGGTTGCTTATTTCTGAATCTCTCTCATTTCTGCTACCCACAATTACGCACATACACACCTACACGCACAAACAGCATGATAACTTGAAATAACGCTTACACTCCATGGCACAAACCAGACTATTTCTTCCCCAGAGCCACTTAGAGTTCTTAAGTTACTGATTTACCACTTAAGGACTAATCTGAGCAAATTCTGCAGAAGAAAAGCTAGACAATATCATTACACTTAAATTCAATAATGAGCCTCACCCATGGCCCAATATCTGAAATCAGCAACATTCATATGATCAGTTCGAGAAATTCCCAAGTATTCTAAACACCCACGTCTAAATGTCCTCCGTTATAGCCTCTACTGCATTCAAGTGTATGTAGTTCCTGACTCCAAGGTTTTACATGTTTTAAAGCCCATTCATCTTCAACCTTGCCCATTTTTATTTTCCAGCTGAAAAAGTAAGCTGCATTCTTCTCAACCATATAAAAGGAAGATAAAAGCAGAACAAAAGCAAAACACTTTCAATAATTTGACCACACCATGCAAAAAGTGACGTGCAAAGATCAAATATCTAAACGTCACGTTTTAGATCATGGAGTGATCATCATTAAGTATGCATGGCAACATCTGCAACTCCAGATACGCATGGGTAAGTTTAAATAACTGGTTTGTAAAACACCCAAATATCAAAATAACGTCCGTATTCATAAAACTTACGTATTGGGCCTTTCAAAGCTTGCTGGAATAGGAAAATAATAAGCTTTTATTATGCAGGGAGGCAAAGCTTCAGATCAGTTCAGGTTCATACAGTTTACAGTATTAAACAACCATACTTCAACATTGCCAGCACATGAAATGTTATTCTCTTCTCTTTAAGATAGGCACTACTTCTGTCCTTGCTATACGTACGTATGTATATGTACACATGTATTTAAACATACAGTTAGCAAAGTGTTACACTATGGCTGCATTAAACGACTCCTTTCAAACCAATCAACCAAAGATGCAGAGGAACCAGAGACACAGAGGAACCAGCATACTGTTATTTATTGTTGTAATGACATGCAGTACCAGACAGACCTAAACAGAAATTACTTTTAAGTAAAAGCAGACAAAACTCACAGCAGAAAGAAAATTGTTAACCCAGAGACTTAAAACAACAACATTTCTGCAACATTTAGTTAGAAGAGAAGAAATTACCTTGTACATGAATGAATACTTGGAAGGAAATAATGTAAAACAGCTGGGAGCACTCTGGGATAAGAAAATATCACCTAGCCAAATAATATTAATTTACTTTGAAAACTTATCCACTAGTAAAAAATACACCAAAATACGTTTGCATATAGTCTGAGATAAAACAGGAATTAAACTTCAGATTGCTTTTCAATTAATATAGCTCAGGACTTTCAAAGAGCTGTATTTTCCAGACAAAACAACTATGATTGACACCTGTGTGTGAGATGCACGTACTCCCTGTGCAGAGGTACTGACCTCAGACCGTCTGAACAGGACAGAGCCAGATCTCGCGTGTTCACACTGAAACACCATTCCCCGTGTTAGCTATGCAAACCTACTTGAAAAAATGAAATGTGTGTGTGTCCCCCATCCCATTTGTGAACACACCTCACCATCAGACAGACTGTCAGGGATAACCTTTTCACAGGCTGTGATTTCTTACTGGCATGAACCAGTAGGAAAACCCCCCCAGTTTGCTGACTCTTCTAAAAGATGAAAGCACTTGGTGTGCAAGTCAAAGGTAATGAACCATTGTCCTGGTTTTGGCTGGGATAGAGTTAATTTTGTTCCTAGTAGCTGGTATAGTGCTGTGTTTTGGATTTAGTATGAGAATAATGTTGATAACACACTGATGGTTTAGTTGTTGCTAAGTAGGGCTTACACTAAATCAAGGACTTTTCAGCTTCCTATGCTCTACCAGCTGAGAAGGCTGGAGATGCACAAGAAGCTGGGAGGGGGCACAGCCAGGACAGCTGACCCAAACTGGCCAAAGGGCTATTCCATACCATATGACGTCATGCTTAGTATAGAAACTGGGGGAAAGCTGGCCAGGGGGCCGCTGCTCAGGAACTGGCTGGGCATTGGTCAGTTGGTGGTGAGAAACTGCACTGTGGATCACTTATTTTGTAAATTCTTTTATCATCATCATTATTATTATTTTCCCTTCCTTTTCTGTCCTATTAAACTGTCTTTACCTCAACCCATGAATCTTGCCCCCCCCCCCCCCCCCAATTCTCTCCCCCAACCCACTGAGGTGGGGGGAGTGAGCGAGCAGCTGTGTGGGGTTTAGCTGCCTGCTGAGTTAAACCACAAGAGATACAGCACAAGAAAGATAAAAGTAAGAGTCAACATACAAAAGCTGACAGGACAGATTAATGTGCTTGCAGCATCAGAGACCTACTACAGGACACCAATGGCTTTTCTTTATTCAACTATGGAATTGCAGGTAGTAAAATAATTCTCCTCTGAATTTGAAAGAAACTGTTCAATGACATGACATTGAGTCAAAGTGTCTACTTTTGGTTGCATGGGCCACTGTAAAAATGGTCCCTTATCAGAGAAGCGTTTGGAGCCCAGAACAAAATGAAGGCACCACACTGATATATATATCCTGTTACATTCAATGGCCTTTTCAATCTCAATCTTATTGTAAAAGTGACAGCCACAAGACGGGGGAGAAAAGAAGCAGGTATCTGTACATCAATCCAATTCTGTTGACACAGCATCAAACAACTTGCATGAAACAAACCCAAGAGGAAATAGAACTGAACACACTGGACTTCTTCAACTGAAATCAAGAACTTCTCTTATGTCTGCAAGATTTTGGAGGTAAAAACATTGCATGGAAATGGTCCCTTTCGGTCTATGGATGACTAAGCCCCACATGCTTCCTCACTGGCAGAGGATTTACAACGGTCAGGAACTTTTCTCCAAATCCCTCCCAGTCATTCCCAGGAGGTGAGTTCTACCTGGCATCTCCTGGCCTTTTCTGTGCTCTTCTTTGCTTGTTTGTTGGTGAAAGGTCAACGAACCAGGACCATATGGTTGCTCATAAAGCTTCTGGTTTTGAAAGTATTGTTGCTCTGATAATCAGAAAGCATGGCTTACTACAGAAATTTAGAGCATGTAGAGCACAAAAAGAATGTATCCTTTTGTATTGGGGTTGGTTTACCTACCATGTGTATTACAGTAAACCATGATCTCCTAAAAGGCTATACTGTGAGACATTTCTTAAATAAAATGCATAAAGCAACAGGAGTAAGAAAAACTATACTGAACTAGAATAAAAGAGAGCCACTGTAGCTAAGCTGTACGAGAAAGCAAACACTGGGTTTCTTTAAGAAACCTGGATTCATATTATCTCTATAACTTGTCTTTCTACAGCAAGAAAGACTCAAATTCTTATCAGTGGAAAAACTATTTTAAGATGTAACCGATTCAAAACTCTGCACAGGAATGAGGTATATCTTTACCCAGGCATCATGCAGATTCACACAGCACTGCAGACCTTTGAAAGCTGACTCTTTTTCTGGAGAAAGACCTTACTGAACAGGGTGGCTCCACTGCCTACACACACTCCGGAGATGAAGTCCAAAGTCTTCATCACAGGAGACTGGGCAGTCAGCTTGCAGCTGATCCTTCACCTCACTTTCTATCCCTGTCTGAACACAGGGTGCATGAGAGCTGTCACTAGCAAGGCAGGCCAACTCTCATCCTAGATCCGCCCACACTGGCACGGACACGCCGGCGAGCCCTCATCGGCAAGCTGCTACCTGGAAATCTGCCTAAGATAAGTGTGAGCTGTCACCACCTAACTTCTGAAATCAGCCCTACCAGCTTAAAGGTCAACATATTAGAAGTTCACAGCTGGTCTTCTGCAGGCAGATTCACGTGAAAGGACAGGTCGCAGAGAGAGGACTGGTATTTTTCAGTTGTGAGTTTTGCCTCACTAAAGACAGAAGACTAAAGCCTTGTCCATACAGGGGAAGATCCCAAAACCAGCTGTTCATGGGGATGTTATTAGGGAAGCACAGGACAATTCTGGCAAAAAAACATCACAGTAAAAGAAACGTGGTAGAAGATTTTGAGGACTAAAATGGAAGATTACATAAAAACATGAAAGATGCGATTTAAGATGAGAAGCTAACTTCATTTGAGGAAAACTGAAAAACACAGAGCAGACTGCACTGGGCTTTCCTCCCTCCACCACCTTCCTGCACCAGGACCTGCCAAGTCCCTCGGGAAAGCAGATCCTTCCCCTCTGCCTAAAGCTTGCTTAGAGTCGGCACCATAGTCCCTTCTTACGGGGTCCAACGCGACAGAACACAGGGCTGCTCCCCGAAAACCTTTGGCACTGGTCTCTGCAGAACTCAGAGAGAGGAATCCGTTTGCCGCACCCCACCATGCAGCCTCTGCTTCATCTCTTCAGAGACTCGGCAACACGCTGATGATAGGAACATTTTTAAAAGAATGGGAAAATGATGAAAAAAATGAAATAATCAGAAGTGAGAGCCCAAGGGGAGGGCAGCGCCTGCAATGCCTTACCATTCCCTTTTAAAACTAAACTAGGAATTTATGTTAGCAATTTTTCTTTAAAAATTAAAATAAAGAGAAGGAACTAACTCACAAAAAGCCAGCAAGGCTTTAGAAAATTACCAAATAATTTTTTTTTTTAAAAGTATAATAGTTGTTTCCATTTTTAATAAATGTACAAAGGAGTAAGACAGTCCGAAGAGATTCCCACTTGCTGAAACTAACTGGTCAAGTTTCACTCAGAAATAAATGCTTGTGTCTAAGTTTTTGTCTGAATGGCTGAAACACAGAGCCTGTAATAGAAAAAAATGAATACAACCTTTATCCTAGTATCACTATAACTGAGGAGAGCAGTTAAAACTTCAAAAATACTGGAAAAATGAAGTCTGTTACACAAAATGAAACTATTAATTCACTCTTTGGAAAAAACTAGCAACAGAGATGTACCTCCATAAAACTATAAACACAGCCATATTTAACTGATAATTCTGGCTAGGAGAGCTTTGTGAACACATTTTGTATTCTAAAGATTGGATAAAGCCAATATAATGTAATATATTGCTGTTTGTAACTCCCTTCTCCAAACATCAGCCTCTGCCAATTACCTGACATAAAGCAGTGATAAATTCTATGCTGTAGCTAAGTTTGGCATAATAATTAGAAATTTTAGCAATTACATTTTTATTTCAAGTTCAAATTATTTTACTATCTGAGGCTGATCTAGGAAAACAGTGTTACAATACTGAAAAGAGATAGTGATAAAGAATATAAATAATTCACTGAAGAGCACATGTAATTGGTGACCAAGCTCTTTGGCAAAACTAGTATTTTTATCATTTATTTTATTGCTGTTTCAGGGGAAAGGATAGTAATAAAATTGCTGCCATTATGAATCACTCTCTAGCCCTTGTGCAATTAAATAGAAACTGAAACTACAGCATTCAGCAGGATCTTTCAGAGCAAACTTGTGCAGTAAATGAATACCATTTATTTTTCCATCATTTTGCGATGCCACAAACTGTGCCCTCATAACAGGCATCCTGTGTAAGGCAAGGTCAACACTCACTGCGCGCAGGTCGTATTGGTGGCTTCGCAACAGATGGAAACAGTATGCCCTGTATCTAAACGCAATGAAGCTTTCCAGCTCCCATTCCCAACTGTGTCGGCACGGTTCTCTGTTGGTGTAATTTGTGGATATTTCATAATTAGAGAGACTAACTGCCACGAAGCTGAAGCAGCTTTTAACTAGTTCAGGCTTTCTTCTGCAGGCGCAGCTAGAAATCCCTTTCACTGTAGACCAAAGGCAGTAATTTAGAAACAAATACAGATGGAAAGAAAATGGCAGGAGCTCTGGAGGCACTTTCTGGAAGAGCAGGAATGCAAAGGTACAGCACAATATATTTTAATTTAAGAGTAAGTTGCGTTAATGTCTTGAGACAATAATTACTCATCTTTTTTAGAAAGAACTACACCAAAGTAAAGTGTTCTATTAGGGTTGACCTGGTGCTATAACAAAGGTGGAATGGATAAATATTAGCAAGATGCTTGATTTCTTATGAACCAAACTGTGCTATCTAGTAAAGCACCATCTCCATCATCCTTAGCAAAGTCTCTATTTATCAGCATTAAGCAAGCCAAATACTCCACCCACCATTGTCATAAGTTGGTTTATCACCAGTCCAGTACTAAAATCTGACTGTATGACATTGTGGTTGTGCTAAATTAAATAAACCAATATCTTTTTTTGATAAAGACCAGAAATATACCATATCATTTCAATAACAAATCTCAACACTCCTGTCCAGAAGGAATATAATCCAGCTCCTGCCCTTTCTGTAGGTAAGGTAGCGGAAGATGACTAACATATTTACATGTTACTTAGGTCTGGAAGAAAAAGATCACCTTACGTGACAGAAAGAAAAGCTAGATACCTCAGGAATAGATACCTCAAGGAAAAATGCACCAGCAAGGAAACTGTATGGGAACAAAAAATATAATTTAAAATAGACTGTAATAAACAAACTTTCTGCTTTCCTTTAGATAAACTAAACAAAACTGGATAAAAGCAGCAACTAGGTGTTCTCTCCACTTCAAAGAGAACTTGGTGGTGATGAATAAGCAAGGTGCTGGGGACAGAGACTGAACTGTCAGTGCCTCTCTGCTTAGGTCCTTGTGCGTGAGGGAACCAGAGCCTCAAACCTAGTTCACTAAAGGCCAAGCAGACCTACTTCCTGAACAAAATACTCTTAGGCAAGGTGACGGCTCTAATTTTGGATGCACAGCTCTTCTTTAGGTAAAAATGAATCCCACCAACCAGCATGACTGAGGCATCAAATTATGGCCAAGAAGAGTACCCTTGAATAGGAGGAACTGCAGTCCCAAAGGGCTCAAGGTTGGCAGCATACGTGACTTCAAAACAGAGACTGTAAAAGCGCTATATAGAGCCATCACAGTGCTGGAAATTCTGTACCTGGGAGGTGCATAGTAACATAACCTATGTCACAGGACAATTTTAACTGCTTTACTCCAGTTCGAAAGCATTTTTTTTGAAAACTGGAAAAGAGAACCAAGGTAGATCCATACTAAGACAGAAAATACATTCACGGAAATCTGAGAGGTATCATTGCATCATTAAAGGGATGTATGTGCTCTGCTTTTTAAGGGATTCATTTCCACATACAGGCCTCATTTCCCCTGTGTGGAAGCAGCAGCAGTCTCTGGCTGATGCAAATGCAGCTCCACTGGAGTGGAGCCTGATTTTCAGTCAGTCTTTCCAGCTAAGGAGGACTCCTTCCACTGCATGGTGGTAGAATGACCAAGTGAGACCACCTGTCTGCAAGGCTCAACAATACTTGTGAGCACTTGATCTAAATTATCTAAACAAGTTAGGAAAGAAAATACCCATACTCTACAGAGATAAAGATGAGAGAACTCACTTTTTTGTACTCCTAGCTTAGTTATCTCAATCCTTAGGACTGTTTTGTAACAGTTTGTCTCCTGCAAAGATCCTCTGAAGAAAAGGGATACCATCCAAACACAGGATTTGAATCAGACTTTGATTATCTACCACTATCTCAAAAGTACATTTCCACAGTGAAAAGTTAACTGAAAAGGAGTGTTCACTGTCCAGGCTAGAAGCACGATGGTCCAAACAGGGACATGTTCCAAATCTAAAAAAGTAATCTGGCCAGTAATAAATCTGTAAATCCACTTGTCAGTCTCTGGCCCTCCCATTGCTCACATTCCAGCAGTGGGTGTGCAATGTAAATGAAGGAATTCAAACTCAGAAGTGCCTTGTTTGTAAATAAGAGGTCTGCACCAAAGATTCTTATACCAAAAATTGCAAAGAATGGGATGGCGACAGGATCCAACAACATGTTGTCCTAGTGTTTGGGCAGCAATGGGAAACCACTAGCTTCAAATCTGATGGCTTTCTTCGTTGCTGGGATGAAGCATAATGAAAGAGCTGGCCCACAATATCACATGCGTGTTACAGATGCCGTCCTTCTGGGCACACAAAGGGAAGCACAAGAAAGGAACTGGGAAGACAGGAGGATCAAAAGCTTTTATTAAAAAGGAAAGGGATAGGGGAAAGTGTTTTTTCCTCTTCTGAACTTCCAAAATCTTGAAATAAAAATGTTTTCCTTCTGCCTTCTGGGCCTAAATAAAAGCAAAACCAAAGGAAAAGAAAGCCACATAAACTTAGTCTTCTTGAGAAGATGCCAATGACTTCAGCAGATCCAGGATTGGATCCTAAAGGGAGCACGTTCCTCCCCCACCCCATATGCACACTGAAGATCAAGGCAGGCATTGGAAGGGAGGGGAAGACATCTTGTATTAATGAGTGAAGGCAAACAAAATTAAAGGAGCACTCTCCATTGAACAGCACAATAGAAAGAACATAGGCCCTGAATGTTTTCATCCCATTTATTTCCTGTAGTGGGGGGATCAACGTGCAAGTTTAAGTTGCTCAGATTTAACAAAAAAAGACCCCAAAGACAAATTTTCTCCTCACTTTGCATGCGCTACAGCATAATTGACAGCACCACCTACCCTCATAATTCACAACAAAGACAGTCAGCAGGTAGTCTCGCCTGAGCATCATTGCAAGAAGCATGAGTGCTATCTCAGAAACAAATGCAGCAAAAATGCAAGCCACTAGGACAAGTAATTATAAATCAGACAAGCCTGTCTAATTTGGGGAACATTACTCAACGAGCAGTGATAAACAGCCAGAAGCTGGTCATTTGGCATCATCTTTTCTCACAGCATGCAACTGGTTGTCATGACAACCCTGTCGTCCTCCTTGCAGAATCGCTGAACCAGCCGCATGTGTTTGGGGAGAGGAAGGTTCTCAAACTGGTTCCAGGAAAAAGTGCTGAAACGTGGAATTTACAGGCATACATGTAACCAGACACAATCTGTGCCAAGATGAATTGCCGTTTTGATCACCTGTAACATAAACCATAATCAGAAAAGACTGACTTCTTAAAAATCCTAAGGAAGCTTGGGATGAATTGCCTGTACTATTTTTTTCATATGATGTGATCTTCGTCCTGCTGTATAAATCATGAGTTACTACAGGCATACAAGGCGTTCAAGCAGAGATGACTAATCTTAAGGAAGAGAGAAGAAAGCAGATTTGTCAACATTCAGGAAAAAAAATCACAACACTAAATCCACTTGTTTTGATGTCCTGGCTTCTTTGCCCTTTCGACCACCAAACCCCAAGCTGTTCACGTAAGAACCAAAGTACTAGCACAATAACCAAAGAAAAACAAGGGCAAGGGACTTCAGGAGAGAAGTTCAGAAGAACTGTTGATGACAGCCCTGGACAAGTACTCAGGATGGTACTACCCATCCTGCTTAAGTGGGAGAATTTCCGGGCTCTGCAAGGTGTCTGCTCAGGGGCAACACAGCCTGAGGTCCAGAGGTGAAGCTGTGAGAAACCAGCACCACAGCTTGTGTTTACAGGAGTTGATACTAATAGCAGCAGCAGCAGGGAGAAGTACCGCAGGAGGACCGTGAGGAAAGGTCCATGTGTTCCTTCCTGGAAAATGGGCCAAAAATAGGTAAGAACAAGAGGACTAGTCTGATCACCAAGCAAAACCATCCAGCCATGAAACAAGCAGAGTCTGGCAAAGGAAGGAAGGAAGACTTGGAGGTGACCTGAACTGCTGTCTCAAGGGGGCTGTCGTGGCAGAAGCTGTGGACCAAGAAGAAGATAGGCTCTAGGAAGACCCGTCCCACCTGGAGGAGGGTGGTTGCTTAGCCAGGTGGAGCACTGGTGGCAACATGAAATGGCGGACAGAGGAAGGACCACCTTAGCTGGAGCAAAGGCTGATGAATCGCTACCTGAAAGTGGTGTAGTGGAGGCACATCCTATAGCTCTTGCACAAACTTTACTGTGTGACGAGATCTCCATCTCTTGATTAGGGGTCTGATGAACATTAGGGGAGTTGGGCAACTAAGAGGCTGTACTGGATCTGGTTAGGATGAAGTTAATCTTTCTTCGTAGCAGCATTAAGGTGGTGTGTTTTAGATCTGTGACCAAAACAAATGTTGAAAACACACCAGTAGTTTAGCTGTTGCTAAGCAGTGCTTGCATAGGGCCAAGACCTTCTCTGTTTCTCACTCTGCCCCCAGCCAGAGACTGGCTGGGCATTGGTCTGCTGGCAGGAGGTGGTCAGTGATTGTGTTTGCATGACTTGTTTTTTATATTTTTTTCTTCCTTCACTTACTAAGCTGTCTTTATCTTGACTCATGAGTTTTTCTCACTTTTGCCCTTCCAATTCTCTTCCCCATCCCACTGGTGGGGGGAGTGAGCCACCACAGAGGCATTCAAAGCATACTGGCCAAGCCCAGGATCCAGATAAGAGCAGGCAGGTACCCTCCACGATGGAATGAAAAGGAGTCCCAAACGAGTGAGAGCAGCATACAAATGAATGCCCTGTTCACCAACTTTGTGCTTGAATGAGATACAGCATCAAATACTATGTGAACAAAATGCACCATTACCTTGGAAGATTTCTACCATCTAATTTCCACAGGAAATCAGAATAATTTGCTACTGTTCTAGCAAGTGAGTTACTCCATATACACTTTGTACATGACCAGTATTAGTGAGTTTCTTGCTTATTTGAAATGCTAGTTCTCTATTCTTTCCACTAGGTGGCAAAAGCTTTTACTTAAAAATAATAACCTAACACAGAGTCTACCTCTACCTCTAAATCTATGGTGACCGTGCATTGTGGGACCGCACCCCAAGGGACCTCCTCACCATGGAGGGCTCTAAGCAACAAATAATTCATCCAGAGCAGTATCTTCTTCCTCATCAGCAAATCACTAAAAGTGGCCTTGTGAGTTTGCTTTCAGGGCTAAAACAGTCCAGCAGCAATCTGCATCTGCTTTACTGATATTTTTTTGGCATGGTGTCTCTTCTTCCCATGCCCTTCCCCACAGAGAGCAGGACTGCGGCACATGATCTTGTGTTGTGGGTTCATACCCTATTTAACTACTTTGTATTGTATTAGAAGGAGGGTTTTGTCTGGTCTAAAGAATAAACTGCCATCTCAGCCAAGGGACTGCTGGACTCACACAGCAAAGCCTGCACATGCACTGTCGCACTGGTAGGCACACTGCACAGCACACCCAGGAGAAGCAATTTCCGCATGTGCGGAGTCCAGCCTTCCTTACCCCCACAAAATTTAGCTGTCTCAGCAACAGCAGCCAACCATTTGGCAGAAAAATGGGGAAAATCAGTTTGGTGGCAGCTCTGAATTTATGTATTTCTCTACTAAAATATAGAGCCTGATTCTCCTGTCCTCTCAAATCGATATGTTAGTGTCAAACCATCCACAGAAGAGACCATTAGCAATTTCATTTCAAGCAATGAACAAATATAATCTGGAATAATCACACAAAACAGAAAGATTCAGTCTATAAATACTGACACAAAAAGCAGTTAAACACAGATGTCCTTCTGACTTCAAGATGCAAGATGCGTGCAGAGCAGGAGAAGATGCTGCACCAATGTACAGCATACAGCAGTACGGTCACCTCAACAGCCTCAACTCTCCACACAGGAACTGCTGCACCATAATTCTCTATTTCCAAGTAAAACTCTGTTTGACAAGCATCAAACATTACAGAGTTCAGTATCTCTCGACCTGCAACTCTCCACTTTGCTGGGACTGGCTGTAGACACAAGTGGGTCCCCTCTCCCTTAGACCTTCTGCTAGTAGCTGATGCTACTTAACCAGACACATGCCATGAGAGACAGATGTACAGAACTTACTCCCTTACTTAGCTATGATACACTTGCCATCAAGTCTTGGTACTAAAGAACAGCAACAGGCTTGGACTCCACACTTTCTACCAGATTTGTTTCAACTGAGGAATAGAAAGAGCCTCAATAGTTTAAATTTGGTGATGTTACTGAATGTCTCTTTAATCTGAATGACAGAAGCAGTAAGCTGGAGCATGGAGGATGGAATCTGACTAGCAGGCACTATTTTCTTCTCCCTTTAGAACAGGAACTGCAGAAAAAAGAAATTTGCATAAAAAGTCAGGTACTGGGCAAATGATAATTTTCTTCATCTAAAATATGATGAAGCCTACTGACTTCAGGAGAGAACAATGTAGAGAAAGGAAGGACTCTACTCCTCTGGAGAACGTACTGCATAAATATATTGATACAGTCTGAAATATTATAGAAATGCTCAATAGTGAGTTTTGTGCATATGACTGGCTAATTAAAAGCCAGTGAAGTTGGCGAGTGGTACAGACATACAATTCAAATGGTGGCTTGACTAAAATTGCTTTTCTTTGACAGCTTCATTTACAGCACTGTGCAAATGCATTAGAAAAACCTTTTTCTGAATTTAATGATTCAATGAAAACAGAACATAAAATTGAATTACAACTGAGTTACTCTCTGAAATTAAATGTTGTGCTTCAAGAAAAAGCAAAACCTGCAGACACATGGCTCCACACACAGTGTGGCAGATGCTCTAGGACGCCATGAAAATGATGACTTTATCTTCACACCAACCTTGTGAGGCAGGAGAGTGTGAGCCCTGTTTTAACCAAAGCCAGGCAGAGGTAGGAAGAGAGGTCTGAGATGCATTGCCTGGAGTCATGCCCGGGCTCTGTGTACTCCCCAAGCTCCCTGCACCCAAACACCAACAACAAGATCAAGGTGCACAGACAGAGACCAGCCATCATCCTCCGGTATGTCCACGTACCGCAGTCCCCTTCTCCCACACAAAGGGCTGCTCTTCCTGATGTAGCAAAAAAAGTAATTCCTAACCAATTCAGCCAGTTTAGTACTATCAGTAAAAGCCAGAATGTTACTTTTAACGATCTATATAATGGATTAGTTTGCCACTTTAAAGCTGTAGTCAAATGTGCATTAGAGAACAAACTGAAGGCTCCTTTATTTTATAGCTGAAGACCTAATATTTTCCCACGTCCAAATCCATTTCATGTTGCTACAGTACTGAAAGGAAGGGAGAAGAAGTTGTTATGGCGAAAATCCTCTTTTACCGTTAGAAGTGCATAAGCATGAAATATTGCACAAGCATAGGAAGCAACGCGTTGGCCCTCAGGGCCTACAGTTTGCCTGCAAAGAAAGATGTTAAGGGAGAAGCTCAGGCACATCAGGCAGCTAAAGGCTGTGTTGAGGCCTTGTAAGATGTGAACTCAGCTCCACTTCTCAGCCTTCAAGCTTTGAGACTTTAAAAAAAACCCCAAAAAACAACAAACAACCAAAACTTTAACCTTTTCAAAAGTAATCTTGCTGCAGTTGAACTAAGTCTTCTCCTGCACAACACATAGAGCCATATATGAAATGCAACGTATAGCATCTACAATGAGAAGGCTTTATGAACAGGGGCTTCTGACAGCAGATGCAAGCGTCAGGGGAGCTGGTTGTATTTCACTCCCCGTGGGAGAGGGAAGCATGCTGACAGCACACAGGGGGCTCTCACAGCCCAGAATTTTAAGTATTTCACATCGCTACATTGGTATGAACTTTCTATTGTATCTTTATTCATACCATCCAGATAGCTTTTGGTATTAAGCAAACTCAGAGATGTTAATCATCTTTGAAAGCATCCATCTAGCATTAGAAATATAATTATTTTCATTCTCATATCTACTTCATGGCACTCCAGCACTAAAATTTTGTATTTATTTTTCACAGAGATGGATTTACACACATAACCGAAGAACAGAAATCTGCATTTAAGGAGACAGAAATGTTATCCCTGACATAACAACTAACAAGAATTAGAAGAAAATTCAGAAAAATAACCGTGTCACCAATCATCCTGGTAAGTCTAACTTAGCAAACAGTAGCCAGAAACAAACCTAACAACAACTGCAGTCCTATGCTGGACAAGCATTTGAGAGAGAAAAAGGGAGGGATTAATTTTACAATTCTGCAGAACCACAACAGAATTTCACTTGCAATTAGCACCGCCTTCGATTCAAAATATATTAGCAAAATAGCTACTTGCTTTGAAAACTTGAGGACAAACTCTCCTTAAAGCTGCATATGCCCAGAATATAACAAACTTCAAAAGTTTCCTTTATTGTGAAACCTGAGCTAGAATCTCCCTCAAAACAAAAACCTGCTTGGTAAGAATGTAAACATGCCAAAGCACAGTAAAGCAATACACAAAAGATCTCCAGGATATGATGTACCACAAGCCATCGAGATCTATTAGCACTATGGAAAAGACACAGCTGACTGTCATCACAAGTTGTCACAAACAGTAAAAGAAGAGATGCACAAGCAACAGCATGGTCCTTCCCCCAGCTGAAAGTAACATCTAATCTTTGGTGAAAACGTAACAATTTGTGGATGTGCCAAAGAGCTGCAGGTGGTCTTGGAAAGCAGGAAAACCACAGTTACATAGACTGAGAAGAATTCCCTTGCTAGGTTTATATTTACCATTGTTGCTGTGCAAAAACAAAAGACTGCAAATAGGTCCTACAGGATTAAGACACACATGGTTTCAAGAGCTGTTTTTCTAATGCACAGCCTTCACTTTCCAGTTTCCTTCACCATGCAGATGTCCATCTCCTTGTTTTTATTAATTTCTTAAAGTTCCTTTACTGTTACTCTTCTGATCTGCCACTTAAAATCCTCATATACAATGGCAGGCAATTAATTACCTTTTGCCACTCTGGAAGGATCAAGGTCACTGAGTTCTTTGAAAATAGCAGCTTGGTACTCACTGGCAGTTGAAAAAGTTGTATGTTAGGAACTGAGATCAAGACAAAAACCCTTATCCCTACTGTTTTAATGTAGATCTGAACTATCACAGGACTAACACATGCACTTCCATGTGCCTTATTATAAAAATGGACGTAGCGGAACTGGAAAAGACAAAGATAGATAAAACTACTTCTGCTGGCAGAGACATTGAGTGTAGTAAGACTCTTGAGCTTGGAAAAGGAATGACAGGGAGGAGGGAAGGATGTCACAGAAATCTGTAAAATCATGAATGGTGGGAAGAAGGCAAGGATGGAAAGGAAACGATCATTCACTGTTATTTACTGCTTCCTATAACAGAAAAGCAATGGGCACCTAATGAAATTATTGGAGAGCAATTTTATAACAAAGGGAAGTACTTCTTCATATAACACATAATTAAATTACGGAGCTCATGGTTACAGGATGTTATGGATGCCAGAAATACAAATGAGACCAAAAATGATTAAATAAATTCATGTTAGAAAAGTCTATCAGGAGCAATTAAAGAAGATAACATGAATGACATACCAAGTCTGAAAGCCCTAAAACCACCAACTGCTGAAAGTGAAAAAGATATAATAGGGGGAGGACCACTTTATGCTAGCTAGCCCTGGTTTTGTTTTTATTGCTCCCATAAGTTTCTGCTACTGACCACTGTCAGAGGTGACCCATAAAGAACTACATGAGACTTAAGTTCTGCTGGATACAGCCATTCTCACAAGCTGATGTGCTATCTGGTGATGTAAAAATTGGAACTGTAGCCTCTGTAACTCTTGTAAAAGTGAGCTCTAGCTTCCAGTCAGTATATTAGTTTGCATTGGAAACACTGGAATTAACAACATTATTGAAAGACTTTGATAAAAGTAACCACAACAATTATACTGGGTCAGATTAAAAAGCCACGTCTGATATGAGAACCCTCAAACTGATATATCCAAGCTTCCTTTAAGGGATATATATATTCTCAGAATGAAAATTCACAATAAATTTGTTCTGATAAGCACAAAGCTACACAGTTTCCTACCCTGAGATACACAATAACCTCATATGACAACAGCAATGCAGGAGTTATGGGACTGAATATTATTATCCTTACACATTTGTCACCTTCAATTTTATATTAACATGTATCTAGAAGGAAGATGTTACTACTTTTATACTAAATTGTACAGAGCCATCTAATAGATAAAAATTTCTTTACAGGCAAATACATCTGTCAGGCTTAAATATCTTTATGAATAAGGAAAGGGGAACATATTCAAACTACCACAAAGATCAGTAACTAAAAGCAGATTTCATCTAGTGATTACTGCAGAGCTGACTGCTCTCAAGAGGTAACTAATACCGCTTAAACTACAAGCTTTTACATATGACAATTATTACAGTTCAAAAGAGCTCTTATGTCAGTAAATGTTTACAGTCTTGCTTCCCTTATATTATTTGCATTCCAAAAAAATTCAGAAATAGAAAGGAGAAATGACAGCAACATACTGGATGTGAGATGCTAGTTAGAAATTCACTCTTTCTGCACTGATAACGAATTCTCAGTGAATCCTGCCACCTTCTGAAAAATGAATTAGCACAGATAAAAGACTGTGGCCAGCACAACATACAGTTCTGACATAGCATCTGTAAAGTGATAAACCAAAAGAAAAATAACTACATCAAAATAACCTGATCTGGTGGCCTTTACACTGACCCTTTCACAGTAACGTTACCAGAAGGAGAAAACAAAGAGAGTTTACTCTCTCTTCTGAGCTTTGACCACCACCTTACCCATCAGCAAGTCATAAAATAACAAAGCATCTCCCACAAAAAGACCTTTAGCATATTACCAAATGAGGTAGTAGATTTGGTCATCATTGCAGAATTCAAGCTGCAAAGTTCATTCCTTTCAAAAAGTTTACTTTTAAAACACTAGAGAAATGAAATACTACTCTTGTGAACTTACACTTGTTTTCAGCATTTTTGACAGAAACTTTTACAGTTTTGTATTGTGTCTTGTGATATCTGGTACTTTTTAAATCCCCAGTTCCTGGAATCATGAGAAAATTGCAGCTTGTCCATTAAAAAAAACAAAAACCCCCTCTCACTACAACCCATAGAATCTCCTATGTCTCCCCCTCCAAAAAAAGCTGAAAAAATAAAATTAGAATGAAAGCTTAACCCTAAAAGATAAACAATGACCTAAAACTGATCCTTGTTTTTGAAGACACATTCTTTTTAGACCCCCATTTGGGGGCAAGGTGTATTTGTTTCAAGGAAAATTTATAACTTTGTTTTCATTTAGTTTTTAATTGGTTTCTTTGTGTAAATGGAAGCATTTATTCTTATTCATAAAGGCTATAGTACTGATAAATGCATGATGTCTATAAGCATTCTTGTGTAATTAAAGAGAGGACATAAAATAAATGTGTTAATAATAACAGAGTAACATCTGAAAACTCCCTCCCCTCCCTTCTGAAGAGCCTCTCTGCTTCCAGTGCTCAGTCTATCCACTTGCCCTGTCTGCAGATGGGGTGGTTTAGCAGAGGAAAATAAGAGACCTACTGTGCAAATGCTAGATATATTCCCTCACCTACAGTAAAGCTTCTGTTGTATACTTGAATACATAAAAAGGTTAGAAAAATACAACCAGGAATTACTATTAGTAGAGTATTTTGAATGAGGTCTGCAGGGAGTGCAACGTTTAAATCGGTAGACTTTGTCTGTTTGGGTTTTGGTTTTTTTTTTTTTTTTTTTTTTTAATATTGTCAAATAGTTATTGCACTGATGTTAGCAAAATTTGGAAGTAGTGAACCTGAAATGTTGGTCGAACACGTAGATAGCATCTCTACCTATGTCTGGCAGAGAGACCTGAGAGATAATCCATCCCCCTGAATCTTTCCTGGAAAACCAGAACTCTTCCTAGGGTCACTGCACAATTGATTTTATGTTGGGACAGCTCAAGCTTGTCCTAAATTAACAACAGTCTCTCTCAAGTTAGAGACACCTGACCACCCAAAAAAGGCAGGTTTCCTCTGGGAAGTGTTAAGCACTCTGGACCATGCACCACTGTTTTCGGACCAGCTCCTTGAAACCAGAAACAAAGTGGATGTGGACAGAAGCCACTGGGACGAACGGAGAATGGGGCAACTTCCATGTCACCCTACTCCCAAAGCAGCTTCTTTCAAGAAACTGCATTTTCCCTGTGAAGTAGTTGTAGGATTAGATAATCTTAGGAAAGAGGAGCTTCCCATAAATAAGTACACTTGTTATATTTAAAGTATGGAAATCTGGAGTATAGTTATGAAAGTGAGAATTCAACTATGACCTGAAATCAAGAGGAATATAGAAAAACAATCTTCTGTTAATGATCACACATTCATTTTGATAGCATAAGGGTCTTATTTCCTATACGTATCCTGAATATGCATAGGCAATATAATTTTGCAAAGCCCAACACACCCATTTTAGTGGAAAAAAAATCCTCTATGAAAAATCAAATAAACTTTCTATTATATGCCAGTAGAAGCTTAGCCCTGAAATCTCTATTTTTATGATGTCTTCTTCCTACTTTTCAGATCTCTTTGTTAAAAAAGCATTGGTTATGTTTCAGCAAATTAACTATGGGAAATTAATGTAGTCAGGGGACCACAAAGTTCCTTAGTTGATCTGCTGACAGGCTCCAGTGGCAAAAAAGGGAGACTCATTATTCTGGTTTAGTTAAGCACAAAAGAAAATAAGGTAATTTGAGTTTAACACCAAATGTTATCTTTAAAGTCTGCTACAGCTACAGAGTGTGACAAATGATGTTGGCTTGCCTACAAAAGAAAAAAAAAATTGAACTAAATTTCAAATAATTTTACAAAAGCCAATCCAGATCACTATTTCTTATTACTAGCTTGATTTTGTAAGGAGTGAATACAGTTATGCTATTTAATTACAATTTCACAAATGAAGACAAAAAGTTGTGTAAAGGTTTTGTGTGAAACAGATTTCCGACAAAAGATCGTTTTTCTGACCTGGCCAAATTGATTGATTTAGGGCTGGCAAAATGAACAAAAAAATATCCAGGATATTAGTCAACATTCTTTGACAGATCCCAATCAAATACTGGCTATAAACCACCCCACATTTCTAACCCCCCAAACCTCACTCAGTATATCAAAAGTTGCTTTACCTTGAACTTTAGGGAATGACTAGGGGTATCACTCTTATATTATTTAGACTTTTTTTCTTCCCTTCGACTGCAAGGAAAATAAAGCAGTCCCAAGGGAGGAATTTGAGACACGTGAAGGAGAAACTAGAAGCCCAGTTCATAATGTATTTTAGACCTATGTAAAAACCTTCGAGCTCTATGGATCACAAGTCTAAAACATCATTTGTCAATTCGCTACTGCAATGATGAGCATTCAGAAATATACCTTTACAGTATTAACTGCACACCATGCACTCTGCAACTTGAGCTGTCAGATACCAGCTGATCTTCCACTGAGCAGAATTTTATTAACAGATAAAATAATTGTACTCAATATCCAGAGCTAAGTGACCTTGTCAACCAAAGCTACGAAAAAAATAGAAAAGAAGTGTTACTTACAGTTACTAGAAGCTCCCGTATAGTTCAACATGTACTGATCTGCTACCAGCATCCTTTAAGTTTGCTATATACATGTCCCAACAGCTTCATATTCTCCTTCTGTGTGGTATCTCCAACTCAAATATGGGAAAATACACTGCTGTGTTTAAACACACACTTACTTAATTAGTCTAATGAGGAATGGTGCTTCGGCTGGGAGAAAAGAAAAGCCACCCCTATTCAACTGCCGGTAGATGTAACAGAGGAAACACCACATGTTGACCATATAAATGACTGCGTTTTCTAATAAGCCAGGAAAAAATGAGAGGGACGGCTATACAGGAATTACAGCAGTGTGTGCATACAGTGCATTCTCTACTGAATTGATTCCAGCTTGCAAGACATTGATGTATTTTCTGACTGACTCTGCTCAGGAGACAAGCTTTTGAAACAGTACTTTCAGCCCAGAAGCCTTTAGATATCAATCACATCAAGATTTAATCAGCTCAACTTTGGACCAGAACAGCCCCTCACCCTGCAAATCAACCCTGGACATATATTTATGTTGTTTTTTTCTCCTTAGCTGCCTGTATAAACACGAAAAGAAAAGGCTTAGAAAAATGTATGGCAAAGATCCACTCTTTGAAGACAAAATTCTTCTTAAGGCTGCTAACCTCCGACTCCCCGAAGGTGCATTGCAGCAATGGTAGAAATTGATTTAGTGAAAGGCTTCTATTAGCGAGAGCACTGTTCTCATCGCAAAGTCCCTCCCCTTGCTATAATCAATAATTTAAGCAAAGCCAAGAATCATGTCAGCCAAAATGACCAGGGTAACTGACTGTCTCTTTCTTGCAGAGTAGAAGTAAAATTAAATTAAAGTCTGAATGGGAATGTATACTAATTTAAAAATTAATTTGGCCAATCTCGAGCTGTGCTTTTTGGCTTTCATTTTGAGAAAGGGAGGAGGGATGGGCTCCTTTGATCCTTACTGAAAACTTCTCAGCTTCAGGAAAGAGCCAAAAATCCGCTTCTAAAAAGTAAAAGAAGCCATAACCTTAGAGTATTTTATCAGTTATGCACAAACAAGAAACATGCTCTACAGAGTTACAACTCTTACTTGAGTATTATGACAGTGCTACTATACCTATCTCAGTGCACTGCAACTATCTCTGAGTTAATAACTGAAGAAGTGTTTCATATTTAAATTTAGCCCTGCAGAATCTCAGTTGAAAAGGAATTAAAAACAAAATAGTAGGAAAAATTAATTTAGTTAATATTAAATTACATCACTGTTTAGGAAAAAAACAGTTTCATTACAAAGCAGTTTCATGAGTAGTTCTGAGACTACTTCAAGGCTTTTGCTTGAAAATCATATTAGGTAATAAATTAGTCCAGTGTATCAAATGATGTACATATAAAATGACCAACATAACAAAAGCTGGTTAAAAACAATCCCTGTAACACAATGCCATATGAAAATGGATAAAAATGCCCCAGAGACACTATAAGCAGGGAGCAAAAATATATGCTTCAGATCTGGAGCTGTCCTCCCCCTCTCCCCCCAAGGATTTCTCATCACTGAAGTATCATGGATAAATCTACTGTGCAAACCAAAGGACACGCACTGCTAGGCTTTAGGAATCCACATCTCAGACACTACAAGAAACCCACTTAATGTCATTATCTTGAGCTCTGTGGCATCCTGATGTTGGACATTTATGGCCTAATGCTGAGTACCCAGGGGCTCCATACATCTCAAAATGAAGCAATTGAGCCTTAATGGCAAATGTATGTGCTTTCGTGGGATTGCTTAAAAAAGGCTTCACGTCCCTTAAGGCAGGGACCATGCATCTACTCTCAAGCAAGGACTGAGTTCAGAGCAAGGTCTCTGCAGCATGCCAAGTCCCATCATACAAGACCTCTCCTGGCCCACGGAGATGGCTCAGTACTCCCCTGAATCTGCCCACCTTCTCTTGATGCAGCAGCAATGAACCCAAGGCTGTCTGCAGCACCATCTAGTCCACATCTCAGTGCTACATGCGATAGGTTTCTGTGTGTTTAGTACCACAGCTTGCAATAGCACAGTTGTGACTCAAGGGACCCAAAACCCCAATTCAGCCAATCCCATGTTGTTAATTAAAGCTGAATTAAATTTCAATCAGCTAAAGCTGACTTGTGTGAGAGTTAAGCACATGAGGAACCAGTGCACTGAGAGACTGGGGTCTAAAGGAGCCACTAACATGGGGAGATTAAAGGAAATACCTACAGGTGCAAATATATCGCGGCAGGAACTCAAGGGGAATTTAGGTCTGCATCCCTCACGGCACAGACATCTCCTTCTACCAGGGTCTAAATCCAGTCCTGAGCTAGGATTTTACTTTCTCTTAGCAGTACTTCAGTATTAAATAACTTTCACCCAGAGCCCCCCTGTTTTTGCCTGCTTTAAGTTTTCAGAACTTCTGTGAAATAACATCCCAGCCTCAAGCACGTGCAAATTCCCCAATACTCACTTCTGCTGCTTTACTCTCAATCTTAGTCCATCCTATTTATTGTCACTTTGTGCTAGTCCCACTTGCCTAAGCTACTGACTACAAACACCCCTGCTTGCTGCCAGCTCCTACTTATTCCAGCTTCCCCCCACTTTGTGCCAAGTTCTCATTTATCTCCACAGCTGCAGTTACTATCCTTTTGCTTCCCCCTCCAGTGGGTCCCTCCTCTCAACAAGCCTCCAGGTCACACTTCCATCTTCCAACCCTTCCTACCTTCTTCCCCACCCCACAACTCTTCTCGTTCCCGCATTGGCTTTCTCCTCTGCTGAGAGCAGCAGTGAGACAAGCTCACCACTGCTACTGGGACCCGACGCTGGTATCCCTGCAGACACTCAGAGAAACAACCGCAGCGGCCCAGGCTTTGGGTTTCCACTCCTCACAGGATTTAGCTGCAAAGTGGCAGGAATTGATTCTGAGCAGGAAACTCCCAAAATTGTACCAGCCATCCCTGGCGCTGTACACCTAGGTGAAACCCTGCTACCCCAGCAACTGTGAGATCCTCCAAAAGCTCAGGGGCCACTGTAAAGACTAGAGACTCATTCTGCTCAGTGGCAATACCATTTCTCTACCACACCTCCTGCAGCTGAGATACAGGAGCACAGAACACAACAACCAAGCACCCAACCAGGCTGCAAAGAGCTCCGGGACACACAGAACCCACCTAGCAGAATATACCTATGTTCTCAGCTTGCCTTAACGAACAGGGGGCCAACAGGTTGAGTCCTCCCAAAGGTAACATTGTTTTTTCCTTCCCTTCCCCAGAGATTTCTATACCCATTTCAAAGCATCAATCAGGGGGACTGAAGTTTGGCCTGAGTTCTATGCAGCATTCAGAAGTGCTGAGGCAGAGGTTTACTGGATCGATTTTGGTCGTAATTTGTTATTACTTGCACAGCTTTATGAACTGGGAACTTTTTTCTTTTAAGGAGAGGTGGTTAGTCTGATATTTGTTGATGGTAGCTTTTCTTCTGTGCAACTTCCTGCCTTACCATCCCTCTGAAAGAACTATCAGGATCCTGGCTCTCCCCCATTACCTTCTCTGATTCCTCTTCTGTGGTTTGTTTTCCCTTTCTCTTTGCTCGGTCATGTGTCTGACTGGACCTGAACTCTTTCCATGGTCTCAGGAGAGACCTGTGAAGACATACAACCCGAAGCACAGAAGAGCTTTTTCAGCAAGACGCATTCAACCTCAGAGCGGACATCCAGGATCCAGAATTACACCTGTCCACCCCTGAAACAACAGAAGCTTGAAAAGCTTCCAAAAATAGTTTGTCAAGCTAAGTACAAGACATGACTAAGCTATTCAACACATCTGAAACTCAAGTTTTTGCTACAGATGCTCAGAAGAGTCTTCCACTTTGCTATAACACAC